>NC_082667.1:46707082-47012562 GCF_025265405.1 Mesoplodon densirostris | reverse complement strand
CAGTCAGGATAGAAGAGGAGAAACATTGGCACAAGTGTTAGAGCCTGACAGACTGGCAGAGCTGGTACCCTCATGTATGAAATCCGGAGCAGATAACTTTTTAACACTGTCCTCTGTATGAAAAAATTATTTGCAGTAAATAGCTTTAGATTAGCCCATTTTTATTCCTTATTCTTTAATAAACATTTTGTCTACATAGTTTCCTAACAGTTGACAATCATTCAAGCACACTTTTGGTATGGTTGATGTTTCCCATCCCTTTGAGAGGACATATTCCCTCGCTGAAACATTAGATTCAGAATAAACAATGTTAGTACAGTGACTGAAAGGCAAAGACATGGAACTTGAGTCACTTCAATTCTGTCACCCTGTGTAATCATTTGGAATGTTTATCTGTCTAACATTTAAAACAGGGAAACAAAGGGGCCAGAGTGATCATTTGAAGACTATGTTCTGATGAATGGGATCCAGGGGAGGATCGGTTTCTAGTTTACAGTGTGTGCTGGAGGACCATGTGGCTTTCATAAGTATTATTAAAACTCAACAGTAACCAAGCAGCAATTGTTTAGAAATTCTTAGGGCAACAAAAAATATTGGAGGGAGGAGTATTTTATCACTGACAATGTTTGGAATTCTCTACATTTGACAATAATGGAAAGCAGACCAATGGCTTATTCAGTTTTATGATAGTTTTAAAATTCTCTGTGGGGCTTGCACACACCCCTTGCTGGCATCCAGGGCAGGTCATTCCCACTGTCACCCTGGGTGTTCAGTACCAGTGGGTTCAGATCCACATTTTGCCATTTACTGTACAATCTTGAGCAAATTTATACATTTTCTAAAAGTTAATTTCTATCATTATCTATCACTATCAAGTGCTTACAATGTGCTGAAACCATGTTACGGGCTTTGCATGCCTCATTTAATCCTCACAGCACCCCATTGGCTGGGTATTGTCATTATTTATAGTTTGCAGATCAGGAAACCGGGACTCAGAAGATAAACAACTTAGATGTTCACTCGATGAGTAAGCTGCAAACTTGAGACTTGAATTTAGGACTGTGTGACTTTAAATCATGGGCATTGGATCTTCCCTCTCTAAACATCACTCCCCTCATCTGCGGATGGGGATACTCATATTACTCTATTACCAGGCCCCTGCCTTTCTCTCTCTGGCTTCATTTCCAGATCCTCCCCAGCTCCCACTGTGGGATCTGGCAAGACCACACTATGAATCATGCCCTCAACCCCACATCTCCACTCGGCCCTCTCCTATGCACTTTAAGAATCAGCTCAGACATCATCCCCAGGAAGCATTTCTTGACTCCTTCCCTTGCCTGCACCCAAGCAGCCCCCTGCATTGGGCTCTCATAGTGCCCTGCACATAAACTCTGATGCAGCACCTCCTCTCCTGATCTAAATTGTCTATTTGTGTGTTGGTCTCCCCAGCCATCCCTATGCTTCTGAAGGGACTTTGTCTTCATTTTTATGCCACTAGCACCCAGCACTGTGCCTGGAATACAGAGGAAGCTCAAGAAAGATTTCAGAATGATTTAGAAACACTGGATCTCAGTTTTCCTCACCTGGCAGGATACAAGGAACCTCATCATCGGCTTGGCTCCCTCTACAATATGTTGCTACCCCTTTCCTGGAGACTCATTACTTCTCAAGACAGACAGGCAGGCAGACAGACAGGTAGAACTGTGGGAAAGTGCTCTGTATATTCATCTTCACCTTGTCTCATTGTATCCTACAGAATTTGCCTTTTTGTAATACTGGCCATTCACCTGAAAGGCTTTTTCCAGACTTGCCTACCAATGCATTTGACCTATTCATGGGCGATGTTTTCCTATTTTAGCAAACAGAAAACCGTGAGGATTGAGGGTCCTACCTCAATGATCAACTGGCTACCCTCAAAATTTTAGTGCAATTAATTAACAATCATTGAAGGAGCTATCTGTGCATTAACACATTTATTAGCTTAGGTGGGTGTGAAGGTCACGGAGGTAATGTGTATTGGTGAATGAGGGGAGAGGATTTCCTCCCCCCATCTCAGAGCTTTTATTGGAGGCAGACTTTACCCAAGGAAGTCCCCTGGGCAGAGTCCCCAGGTTTCCATTTGTCCAGGTTTCAGTAGTCTGAGTTTTCACTAGTCTAGAGCAAGTTACTCTGAGCGTTGCCTGTGGACCTCAGCAGTTAGGAGTGCTTTGATTTGATATTCGTCTGTTTTTTTTTTAACCCACCCAGGATCAATGTCAACATTTTAGATGTTTTCATCTTGGATGCCAAATTGTAATATGACCAAACAAAGGCCTCTCCAAGCGGTTTTCGCTGCTCAAATTGTAGGCTAGGCCAAAATCAGTGCAGCAAGTGCTTGAAGGAGGCAAAGCTGGGCTTCCCGGGTTCCAACCTGCCCCTCTCCAGGGAACCAGAGGTTCAGGCGGATGAATATCTGGGTGTGATTGGCAGACTTTCCTTAGACCCATCCCCTTTTCCTTGTCTCAGCACCATGTTTGCTTTGCTGTGTTTGCTGTTAGAGATCTGTGTGTTGAGCCAACATTCCAGCCTGTGGATGCTTGTATTTGCCCTGCTCTGTTTCACACTGAAGGACTATTTACATTCTAGTCTTCAACACTTCTAGAAAACTGGAAAAGGTTATGAGTCCTGGGCCTCTAGGCTAGAGAAGCTGTTTTTTTCTGTGGTCAAGGAAATGCAGCAAGTTCTAGGGTTGAGAGCTAATGAGAGCATCTCAGAGCTTCTGGATTCACGATGTTGTCGTATTCTGGAAGACAGCAAGGAATTCTGATAAATTGCCAATGTTTTGTTTTGTTTTTTCAAAATAACCATAATGAATGGGCCATAAGCAATCCAAAAGCAAAGAGCGCATCAGTGTTCTTGTAACTTCTGCGACCACACAAGCTAGAATCTTGGATCGGCTGCTTTCTTGCTGTGATTCCTGGGAAAGTTCCTGAAACTCAGTTTTTCAAACTCTAAGTGTGGCTAATAATACCTACTTTTTGGGTTGTTGTGACTAGCAAATAAACCAATAAAAGTAAAGCATGTAGCAGAGCCCCTAGCACTTAGTAAATCCTTGATAAAGTAGTAATTATTGTTATTGGCTGGGTTTTTTTTCTAATTTAAAATTCCTCTTTAGCACCAAAGTTATTTTCCTTTTTCTTTCTTATATTCTTCTGCTAGAGCAATGCTCAGTTTGCTACTGAGAATACAAAAGCTTCTTTACTGTCATATATACTGATCTTATCATTTTGACTATGCAGGAGCACTATTAGATAAAAATCTTCCTGTAGCATATTGCTGGCAATCATCTTTATATTGCCATGAATGCAATAAATACAAACTCATACACAATATGAGGGTTAATAGTTTTTACATTCTGCTTTCTTCTTTTTTGTTTCAAAGGATTTGTGTCCTACCCAGAGGCCTGCAATGCCTTTTATTTATTTATTTTTTTTAATTTTTTAATTTTTTTGCGGTACGCGGGCGTCTCACTGTTGTGGCCTCTCCCGTTGCGGAGCACAGGCTCCAGACGTGCAGGCTCAGCGGCCATGGCTCACGGGCCCAGCCGCTCTGCGGCATTGGGATCCTCCCGGACCAGGGCACAAACCTGTGTCCCCTGCTTCGGCAGGCAGACTCTCAACCACTGTGCCACCAGGGAAGCCCCTGCAATGCATTTTAGATGCAGCAATATTGACTCTGAAATTTATCATTCAGAGATGACTACGTAAACTTATTTCACCTAAGCCTCACTTTATTCATCTGTGGAGATAATACAACTTTCTATCCATAAGGGTGTGGTGAAGATCTTATAAGATGAAGCTTACCTAAGGTCTAACATACAGTAAGTACTTAGTGAGTGTAGCTATACTAATGAAATTTTTGCTTTGATCTGTTGATTCAATCATTTTTCCTTTTTCTCAGACTAAGACTAGTTTATTACCTTATAACTGTGCATGCATTTGACTAGTGATGTATGAAAGAAGTTCCTGAACCTTTCTAGGCCTTATGTACATATTTGTTTATTTATTTGTTATTAATAAGCTTAGGAATTGCCATATGAATCAGAGAAGCAGAGGGAGAAAGTCTGCAAAGTGGGAGGAATGAAGCTGAGGAATAGGAAGAGTGACAGGGAGGGAGAAGGCTCAGTGGCTTGTGATTCCAGTTCCTTCCAAAAGGCTAGGTTACCTGTCTCATGTCTGACCTTGGAATCTGAGCTGGCTGCCTAAGCTAGCTCAAGTTACTTTTTGTTACTTGCAACTAGACAGACCTAATAGAGTTAAGCATCATTAAATGGTTAGTAACTAACCATTCATGGCAACCTTGATATCAAAAAGATCTTACATTAAAAAAATCAGAAAATCAGTATCGCTCATGAACATAGGTGAAAACATTTCTAACAAAATACTCCCAAATAAGACACAGCAATGTATAAAAATGGTAATACATTGTGACCAAATGGGGTTTATCTCAGAAGTGCAAGGATAGTTCAACATTCAACAATCAATCAATATAATTAATGTATTAAGAAAATAAAGGAGGGACTTCCCTGGTGGAGCAGTGGTTAATAATCTGTGTGCCAGTGCAGGGGATATGGGTTCAAGCTCTGGTCTGGGAAGATCCGACGTGCCGCGGAGCAACTAAGCCTGTATGCCACAACTACTGAGGCTGAGCTCTAGAGCCGCAAGCCACAACTACTGAGCCCGTGTGCCACAGCTACTGAGCCCGCGTGCTGCAACTACTTAAGCTCACGCCCCTAGAGCCCATGCTCCACAATAAGAGAAGCCACTGCAATGGGAGCACGTGCACCACAACAAAGAGTAGCCCCCGCTCGCCGCAAATAGAGAAAGCCCATGCACAGCAGTGAAGACCCAATGTAGCCAAAAATAAATAAATAAATTTATATTTAAAAAAAAGAAAATAAAGGAGAAAAACTATGTGGGCAAGGAAATGAATGCCAAAAGACAGCTGACAAAATTCAGCACCCATTTATTTTTAAAATACTTAGCAAAATAGAAAGAGGAACTACCTGAATATAATAAAAGGGATCTATGAGAAAACCTACATTTAACGTAATTATTAATGATAAAATGCTGAGTGCTTTCTCCCTGCAATGAAAGACAAAGTAAAGCTGTCTGCTCTTATCACCTCTATTCTGCATTGTTCAGAAGGTACTAGCCAGTGTCATAAGGCAAGAAAAAAATAAAAGTCATAAAGATTGGAAAGAACAAAGTAAAACTATCTTTATTCAAAATAGAGTCACAGACATAGAAAACAAACTTATGGTTACCAAAGGGGATAATAACGGGGGGCAGTAGGGGGAGAAGATAAATTAGGAGTTTGGGATTAATATTACATACTACTATATATAAAATAGATAAACAACAAGGACCTAATGTATAGCACAGGGAAATATATTCAATATCTTGTAATAATTTAGAAAAGAATATGAAAAAGAATAGATACATATATGTATAACTGACTCACTTTGCTATACATCTGAAACTAATACAACACTGTAAATTAATTATACTTCAATTACAAAATAGTTGTAAAAAAACTGTCAATACAAGGTTGCCCACTCTCACCGTTATTATTCAACATAGTTTTGGAAGTTTTAGCCACAGCAATCAAAGAAACAAAAGAAATAAAGGGAATCCAAATTGGAAAAGAAGAAGTAAAATTGTCACTGTTTGCAGATGAAATGATACTATACATAGATAACCCTAAACTACTAGAGCTAATCAATGAAATCGGTAAAGTTGCAGGATACAAAATTAATGTACAGAAGTCTCTTGCATTCCTATACACTAATGATGAAAAATCTGAAAGAGAAATTAAGGAAACACTCCCATTTACCACTGCAACAAAAACAATAAAATACCTAGGAAGAAACCTACCTAAGGAGACAAAAGATGTGTATGCAGAAAACTATAAGACACTGATGAAAGAAATTAAAGATGATAGAAACAGATGGAGAGATATACCATGTTCTTGGATTGGAAGAATCAACATTGGGAAAATGACTCTACTACCCAAAGCAATCTACAGATTCAATGCAATCCCTATCAAACTACCACTGGCATTTTTCACAGAACTAGAACAAAAAATTTCACAATTTGTATGGAAACACAAAAGACCCTGAAGAGCCAAAGCAATCTTGAGAAAGAAAAACGGAGCTGGAGGAATCAGGCTCCCTGACTTCAGACTATACTACAAAGCTACAGGAATCAAGACAATATGGTACTTGCACAAAAACAGAAATATAGATCAATGGAACAGGATAGAAAGGCCAGAGATAAACCCACGCATATATGGTCACCTTACCTTTGATAAAGGAGGCCAGAATATACAATGGAGAAAAGACAGCCTCTTCAGGAAGTGGTGCTGGGAAAACTGGACAGCTATATGTAAAAGAATGAAATTAGAACACTCCCTAACACCATACATAAAAATAAACTCAAAATGGATTAAAGATCTAAATATAAGGCCAGACACTATAAAACTCTTGAAGGAAAACACAGGCAGAATGCTCTATGACATAAATCACAGCAGGATACTTTTTGACCCACTTCCTAGAGAAATGGAAACCAAAACAAAAATCAACAAATGAAACCTAATGAAACTTAAAAGCTTTTTCACAGCAAAGGAAACCATAAACAAGATGAAAACCCTCAGAATGGGAGAAAATATTTGCAAACGAAGTAACTGACAATGGATTAATCTCAAAAATTTACAAGCAGCCCATGCAGCTCAATATCAAAAAAACAAACAACCCTATCCAAAAATGGGCAAAAGACCTAAATAGACATTTCTCCAAAGAAGATATACAGATTGCCAACAAACATATGAAAGGATGCTCAACATCACTCATCATTAGGGAAATGCAAGTCAAAACTACAATGAGGGATCACCTCACACCAGTCAGAATGGCCATCATCAAAAAGTCTACAAATAATAAATGCTGGAGAGGGTGTGGAGAAAAGGGAACCCTCTTGCACTGTTGGTGGGAATGTAAATTGATACAGCCACTATGGAGAACAGTATAGAGGTTCCTGAAAAAATTAATAATAGAACTACCATATGACCCAGCAATTCCATACTGGGCATATACCCTGAGAAAACCATAATTCAGAAAGAGTCATGTACCACAATGTTCATTGCAGCCTTATTTACAATAGCCAGGACATGGAAGCAACCTAAGTGTCCATCGACAGATGAATGGATAGAGACGATGTGGCACATATATACAATGGAATATTAATCAGCCATAAAAAGAAACGAAATTGAGTTATTTGTAGTGAGATGGATGGACCTAGAGTCTGTCATACAGAGTGAAGTAAGTCAGAAAGAGAAAAACAAATACTGTATGCTAACACATATATATGAAATCTAAAAAAAAAAAATGGCTCTGAAGAACCTAGGGGCAGGACAGTCATAAAGACGCAGACGTAGAGACTGGACTTGAGGACACAGGGCGGGGAAAAGGTAAGCTGGGACAAAGTGAGAGAGTGGCATGGACATATATACACTACCAAATGTAAAATAGCTAGCTAGTGGGAAGCAGCCGCATAGCACACGGAGATCAGCTCTGTGCTTTGTGACCACCTAGAGGGGTGGGATAGGGAGGGTGGGAGGGAGACGCACGAGGGAGGGGATATGGGGATATACGTACATGTATAGCTGATTCACTTTGTTATACAACAGAAACTAACACACCATTGTAAAACAATTATATTCCAATCAAGATGTTTAAAAACAAACAAAAAAAAAACACCCAAAAAACTGTCTTTATTCATTGACAACATGTTTACCTAGAAAGTCCTAAGGAATCATCCCCTCCTATTGTTCCTGGCAATGCTGGATACAGGGATAACCTGTGAGCACGTCAGGCATAACGTGCTCTCAGAATTCACAGTCTTGTAGTAGATGAAGAATTATGATAGAGTATAGTAGGTTCTGTGGAGGAGGAAATACAATAGTGAAAGATCAAAAACCATGCAAAGGCATGAAGAAGAACCAGCTTTTAATACAGGTGAACAACAATTAAGATGCATGAAAGTCCTGAATATACTTTCATATCTTAAAAGAAACAATGCTGTGAATGCATGTGTATAGCGTTTAGGTTACTTTCCTTTCCTATTACTGAGCAGTGAAGAGAATTGCAAAGATGTGGGATCAAATAAAAATGGCTGCTTTACTACTGTGACCCCTTCTATTATGATTTTCCATGTAACACGATTCTCACCTCCACCCCTACCCCACCTCCATGATAAGTGATGTCAAAACTGATGAAAATAAGCCACTGGACTCTGCATCCTAGAGGTTAATAGTTTGCACAGTAAGTTTTAGGAACTTTTTTCTGCCCAAGGCCAGATCCTGTTTTCATCTCCACTCCCAGCCACCGAAATTGCTTTTCCCATCACACTCTTCTTCTCCAGGACTACCAGAGGGTGAAGCATGGTGCAGAGCACTGGCTGGGCCAGAGGACACACCCCAACCAGCTCTCGAGGCTGACAGTGGGTGTGAGAGACGCCAATCACCAAATGAAAGGTGAAGACCCAGCTGGCCACCGTCACAGTACAGAGTGCCTAAAGCAAGAAACAGCATCTCAGACAGGCAAGTGGCAAGGACGGGTACTCCACCAACAGAGGAGCAGCCAAGCTAACCTGGACAATTCTAGAAGAGAAATCTGCACACATCAGAACTCAGACTAATGAGCTGGTGAGCCCTGAGCAAACTCAGGAGGGAAAGAATACCTGCCATGTAGCAGCCATCAGATTGCAGCCTCTCCCTAAGGTGAGCTCTGAGGAAACTCAGCATGGGAAAACACAAGATACTGGCCCCAGAGAGCTGAGATGCACATCAAAGGAATGATTTCAGTGAGCGCAGACTCTTGCATCTTTCCCATGCATAGAAAAGCACTAAATTCTTTAGCTTGACATATCTGGTTTTCTTTAATTAACAGTAATCTTTTGATGTTCCCGACTACCTGCCCTTTGTTACAGAACTCCTATATATCCTAGCTCCCCACCTCACCTCCTCAGAGTGGTTCTCTCAGGGTTACTTGAGATGCTGCCTCCCAGGCTTGAAGTCTTAAAAATTCCCTGCTGAATAAAACATAACTCTCAGAAAAAAACCAAAAAAAACTCAGACTAACTGGTATTGTACTGGGTTTCATTAGTTCCTGAGTGATGAAGTGGTGGAAGTGTCTTTTAAAACCCAACATATACCATCTTAAGTTGTATATTTAAGGATTTCTAAGAGAGCTGTTTAGTAAAATGCATCTAGTTCTAAAAAAAAGAAAGAAAAGAAAACACAAAGACTAAGGAAACTGCAAAAACCTACTAGAACTAATAAGTAAATTTAGCAAAAGGCCACAGAGTCGATATACAAAAATTAATTGTATTTCTATATATTAGCAACAAACAGTTGGAAGATAAAATTCAAACATATGTTTTGCAATGTACATTTACAATAGTATAGAAAATACAAAATACTTTGAAACAAATGGAAATTTATGGGAATTTAATGGAAACTGCAATAGTGATACACTGAAAACACAAAATATTGCAGAAAATCTGCATTTTACTGACCTGCTCACTTAGAAATCTTTAAATGCACAATGTAAGATGGTAATCAAAAGAAAACCCAAGGGCTTCCCTGGTGGCGCAGTGGTTGAGAGTCCGCCTGCCGATGCAGGGGACACGGGCTCGTACCCCGGTCCAGGAAGATCCCACATGCCGCGGAGCGGCTAGGCCCGTGGGCCATGGCCGTTGGGCCTCCGTGTCTGGAGCCTGTGCTCCGCAACGGGAGAGGCCGCAGCAGTGAGAGGCCCGCGTATGGCAAAAAAAAAAAAAAAAAAAAAAGCCTGGGCATCGATGGATGAGTGAATAAAGATGTGGTCTATATATACCACAGGGGATATTATTCAGCCATGAAAAGAAGGAAATTCCGTCATTTACAACAACATGGGTGAAACTGGAGGACATGATACTAAGTGAAATAAGCAGACAGAGAAAGACAAATATTGTGTGATCTCACTTATATATGGAATCTTTAAAAAAAAAAGATCAAATAGAGAAACAGAGTATAGAACCATTGCTGCCAGGGGTGGGGTAAGGGGGTAGGGGAAAATGGGGAGATGTTGGTCAAAGAGTACAAAGTTACAGCTATGTCGGATGAATAAGTCTAGAAATCTAAGGAACAGCATGATAACTATAGTTAATAACACTCTGTTGGATACTGGAAATATGCTTAGAGTAGATATTAGGTCCTTTCCCCACACACAGAAAAACAGTAACTATGTGAGGCGTGTATGTGTATGTATATAAGTATACATACATACACACACACATATATACATATGTTAATTAGCTTGATTGTAGTAATTACCTCATCGTATATATGTATATCAAGTCATCATGTTGTATATCTATCTTAAATATACACAATTTTTATTTTAAATAAAATACTTGGTCTTTTTTTTCCTTCAGACTTCCATGTCAAGGTTGAAGTTGCTTGATAACAGATGTTGTGGTTAACTCCCCATGTTTCCCATAACCTCCACATCTTTTCTCATAGACAAAATTAACTAGAATTTGGCTGACACGTATGAGGCTTGGGAATCCAGGATTCCTCAATGTATAAAAAACTCTTAGATCGGTGCTCAGCAAATGGTTAGTTCTTAATATACATCTGCTACTATTACTATATGACTTATTTATAAATAAGCTCTTGCCTGCAATGAGAGATTGTTCATACAACGAGGAAAGAAAGCTATTTTGGTTATTTATTCAGCATAATTTATTCTTGAATATATTGCATACTGAAGGTAGAGATGAAAATTACAGTGTTTGCCTTCAAGGTGTTTTCCTTTAGTTGGGCAACAGACGCATAAGGTGGCAAGAATAGATTCGTGTATTACATGCAATGATGGATACATTTCTTCCATGTTTTCAGAAAAGATGGGAGGGAGAAAGAGACCAAGAGAGCGATGGGTGGGAAACTGAAGAGAAAATTGGAGGAAGACTCTACACTGCTCCTCACTCACTGTGAGGATAAAGGAGCCCAGAAAGGGAAATCCCAGGGTTGAGAACACACATTTTTAGGCAGTGCATTCTTTTCCTTGGGATAGCTCTATGGCAGAAATAAATTGGATGCGTGCATTAAATCTATTTCTCTTGTACTCTGGGCAGTAATGTATGGAGAGTTGGGTTTTTTCAACTTAACTGACTTTAAGGACCTTTGCCCAGAGAGGATTCATCAATCAAGGTAGCCATGTGCCATCCACTGTGGGAGTCCACCCACCCCTGGGCCTGAAACGTGAATATGGCATCAGTTGACAAAGGATGCCTGCCAGTCCACTGGCTGTGGAGGATGTTTTCTAAACAACACCTGGGAGTTTGGTCAAGATCATGGGGTGGATAACTTAGTGGGTCTCAGCATTTTACTACACACCTTGGGAAATGGCACAGGGCAGGGCAGCATTCTCAGTTGAGGTATTATGACGTAGAAGTGGATTGTGGTCTATGGAAATCATCACAAGTAATCTATTAGAAATAATAAATAGGTAAATAATGTTTGCTAGTTATTTTCTTTTTTTTTTCTTTTTTTTTTTTTTTTTTGCGGTACGCGGGTCTCTCACTGTTGTGGCCTCTCCCGTTGCAGAGCACAGGCTCCGGACGCGCAGGCTCAGCGGCCATGGCTCACAGGCCCAGCCGCTCCGCGGCATGTGGGATCTTCCCGGACCGGGGCACGAACCCGTGTCCCCTGCATCGGCAGGCGGACTCTCAACCACTGCGCCACCAGGGAAGCCTGCTAGTTATTTTCTTTAAAAATACATTGTAGTGGATAAAAGTGTCTCCTTATAATATCACTGTCACACATTGTTTACTAATATGCTTTCTTCAGTCAAAAGAGACGGGTTGTCAGGACTTCCCTGACAGTCCAGTGGTTAAGACTCTGTGCTTCTAACGCAGGGACCTTTGGTTTGATCCTTGGTTGGGGAAATAAGACCCCGCATGCTGCGAGGCGTGGCCAAAAAGAAAAAAAAGAAAAAGAGAGGGGTCGTGTCATAGATAGTAGGCAAGAAATGTGTAACTCATGGGAGCGTGTCACACACTGAGTATCATTCATCATCGTTTGAATAAATAGTGGGTAAGTCATTTGACCTGTGTGATCTTCCAATTTTTGGTTTGTTTGTAAAAAAGAGACATCTCATAGAATAACCTGAAAAGTAACAGTATGTGACTAAATTTAGCACAATGTCTGGTAAGCCATGTAGGGAACTGCTCAGACCCCAGACTTAGTATAAAGATTTTTTTTTTTTTTTTTTTTTTTTTTTTTTTTTTTTGCGGTATGCGGGCCTCTCACTGTTGTGGCCTCCCCCGTTGCGGAGCACAGGCTCCGGACGCGCAGGCTCCGGACGCGCAGGCTCAGCGGCCATGGCTCACGGGCCCAGCCGCTCCGCGGCATATGGGATCCTCCCAGACCAGGGCACGAACCCGTATCCCCTGCATCGGCAGGCGGACTCTCAACCACTTGCGCCACCAGGGAGGCCCAAAGATTATTTTAAAGTGAAAACATTTGAGCTAAAATGATGCAGAAAGAAATCTTATCTGAATGCCTCATATCTAACTAAAGCAGAGCCTCCCAAAAATACAGCTGCAATTAACCCCCTGTAAACAAACCGTGTCTTTTCTCCTGTTAATTTGCCTATGGTCAGTTAATTTGCAGGCCCCAATCACTGGACCCAAGTTGGAAGAGGAAAAGTTTGTCCTCTCCGACAGACATTTAGTTTTCTTCCTTCCGGAATGATCACTGAAAGTGGTGAATAAGATGATGAAAATTCACAGCAAAACCTTTAAAGGGAAGAAATAATTGCGAATACTTAAGACTTAGTATAACCCAAATGTCTTCAAGTCCCACCAAACTGAGAGAATGAATAAATTCTCACTAGTACCCAAGTTTTGCAAGCTCACAGCCCCACCTGCAGGATCTCATCTCTTTCTCAAAGATCCCTCTTATTTTGGTGGAGTCCCTAGATCTCACCAGAACTTAAGAACAAGTCCAAAATTGTCCTACTGCGTTAACCTCCTTGCTGATGTCCATTGCTCCAAGACACCTGAATGTCTCCACCACTGCCAATGCCTTCCCTGACTATCCTGCTTCCCTCCTCGAATCCCCAAACCCTGGCATGCTGATGCTTTACTGTGCCAGAATCATGCATGTTGGGTTGTGCAGAAATGTAAAGAAAGATAGGTCCTCACATCAGTGCCTTGCCACACCCTGCCCATCCTATGGATGACAGGAAAGCCAGTAGGACATGCAAGTAGCTTCTGCTGAGGCCAGATGGAACAACAGACCCTGGGCTAACCCCTCTCCTGTGCTGCCATTATCCTGCCACCAGTCCATCCATCCGTCCTCAGGTCCACTCCAAATCACATCCTGATATTCAGCCACTCAAATGGAGAACTTCCTACTCTCCCATTTTTCTGTGTTCCTTGAGCCCTTGTGAATCCTCTGCAACTCAAAATGTCCTTAATATTGAACATAAGCATCAGGCATCTTACTAAATGCTTTATATATATTATCTCTTGTAATTTTTTAACACTTTGAGGTAAGGACTAGCCTTAATCTCATTGGACAGATGAGGAAACTGACACATAGCTATTAAGCAGTTTGCTCAAAGTCACACTGGTGATTAGTGACAGAGCTAGGATTTGAGCCTGGATTTCATGTCAATCTCTCTAAATCTAGAACGCTTAATCTCTATATAACCCTGCATCTCTAAGGGAAGAAAAGCTGCTCTATTATAGGATAACTACTTCCTTTTTTTTTTTTACTCTTTACTCTCCCCCAAACAATGAGCACATTTAATTTTATCCAGTCCCATTCATTTCAATAGATATTTATTAAGCACTTCTTGGGATCAGATTCTCTGCTGGCCACTCCTTACAAGGAAGGACCTGTTTCTTAGGCTTCTGTGTAGCCCCAGTTCCCATCAGTGCTTGGATCTGTAGTGTCTTTGACTGAGGCATGACAAAATGACTAAGCACACACAATGCCAAACAAAATCCCTAGACAAAGAAGGAAATCAAAGAGAAGTGCAGGTAATAAATAAATTAGCAAATCACAATTTCTCCCAGACATTCCTTCCCTCCCAGTCACCATAGGTCTCCTCCTTGTTAATAATGATTAATCCTGCTTCAGTGGGAGGGAGAAACATGATTCTTATATGTGAATATTTTTCCCTCTAAATTCAACACGGTGTTGGATTCCAAATTGGCTGTTTAAACTCCTGCAAGCACCAACACCACAGTCAATCCTCAAGGTGATTCACTGCCTTTAATCCAGAACTTGAATTGGTTAATGCATGAATACGTGTGGGAACATGCCTGACACCCTAGAGCAAAGCAGCTTACTCTGCCCAGAAAGAAGACCTTGCGGACTGCCCTTGTGGCTCTAAAGGCTCCTACAGGTTCATAGACCTCACGGGCCCCCAAAGGAATGATGAGATGCTTATTCTTTTAAGGACTAACAACCATCCCAAAGAAGAGACTAGCATCCTCAGTTCCCTGAAATACTCAACAAACACTCTTCTTGATCAACTGTATGGGTTTACATATATACAGTAATATCACGTCCTTTTTTGTTCTCTTCTTTATCTTCTGATGTGGATGCTTATAAGCAAAGAGATAGATAAATTAGGGCTTGAAGAAGCTAGGGTTAACTTGTCTTTTTTTTACACTGCATCATTTTCCTGTTCAGTTGTGATATATCATTTGTTTAAAGGAGAAAATCAAACAAAAGTTTAATAACATGCATACATGGGAGAAACCCAGGAAAACTGAGTAACCCACCCAAATGGCTGAAACCCTCACCTGAAATATCATCTTCAGCTAAAGACAAAAGAGGATGTTAGGGAGGAAGGCAATTTACATGGAAATGGAAAAGTAAATGTTTGGTAAACAAACGTTTGCTGGGCCTTGCAAATCAATACAATACCCATAGAGCAAAGTTTGTTAAAATTCCTCTATGGGTATCATATTGTTTTGACTAATACGTTTTAAATGGAGTAAACAAAATCCTTAGATTTCGCAGAGAGCTGAGGCTGCCACAGGACATTTGCACAGGCTATTATTTCTGTGTGGAATGCTCTTTACTTGTTCTTCATTTAGCTCCTGTTAACTTCAGATCTCAGTGAAGTAGTACTTCCCAGAGAAGCCTCACCTGACCTATCTTACTAGTCAGATCGCCTCATTATTTACTCATAATGATGCAAGTCCACCTTCTACCACTTATCACAATTCTAATTTTACGTGTATTTGTGTAACCTCTTGATTAACATCTGTCCCTCCCACAAGCAAAGGGACTACATCTAATTTTGCTCACCACTTCTCATCAGTGTTCTGCACAATGCCTGACACAGAACAGAGGCTCAACAAATATTTTTTGGAATATATGAATAAATGAATGAAACTCTATTTCTAAAGCACTCCATTTCACCTACTCCATTTCACCACAGCAATAAATATGTAAAACAGAAAGAGCACAGAATCTAGAATCAGGCACGCCGTTTTATGTCTGTAATACACTTATTAGTAGTACTGTGACCTGGGCCATACTAACAATTCTGAGCTTCTGGGTCCCGGAGTATCATCTACCTATAGGACTTTGGTGAATGTAAAATAGCACAATAGATGAGAAAAGGTACTGGGTAGACTCTAGTACTGTATACAAATGTTAAACTACTGTTCTGAATGCTACAGATACAGAAGTTCACAGAATACTTGCTACCCTCAAGGAAGATGTGTTTTCCTTGAGCTTCCAAAACACATGCATACAAACACACACACACATACACTGATTACAGAGACTGTCGAACACACACACACACACACACACACACTGATTACAGAGACTGTCAAACACACACATACACACACAATGGTTACAATGATTACAGAATAGTATAAGACAGTCTGGCATAAATGTGAGTGCTACAATTCTCTGGGAATATTTGAATGCTTCCAGAAGCAATGTGGCAGAGAGGAAAGTACGGTGAGTTTGAATTCTAACCCTCATTTCCCATTTAGAGGATTGACATTATAATTCCAACTCTGCTACTGACCAGCTGTATAGCCTTAAATAAGTTATTTAACTCCTTTAACTTTCAGTTTCTACGTTGAAAATGGGGGTAATCTTAACGCCTCTATAAGGCTGCTGCAAGAATTTGTGCAGGCTGTAAATTCCTATATTAAAAAAAGAAGAAAGACCTCAAGTCAATAGCCTAAACTCTACCTTAAGAAACTAGAAAAAAAGAACAATTATACCTAAAACAAGGGAATAATAACTATCAGAGTGGAAACAAATTAAATAGAGAGTAGAAAACTAATAGAAAATCAACAAAACCAAAAAATGTTTGTTTGGAATGATTAATAAAATTGACAAGGCTTTTTCGCTCGATTGACCAAGGAGGGAGAGGAGGAGAGAGAGAGAGAGAGAATCCAAATTAAGAAAGTAGGAATAAAAGAGGGACTATCACTACCAACCTTACAGAAAGAGAAAGGATTATAAGGCAATATTATGAGCAACACACTTTGTATGCCAACAAATTAGATAACCTTTGATAAAATGAACAAACTCCCAGAAAGCCACAAACTACTGACTCAAAAACAAAAAAAATCTTAATAGACCTATATCAAATAAAGAGGTTGATATAGTAATCAAAGAAAAGTCCAAACAGAATAGATTCATTGGTGCCAAAACTTCTTTAAAGAAGAATTAATACAAATCTTCACAAACTCTTACAAAAAAATAGGAGACACTTGACTTATTCTATGATATCAAAACCAAAGACATCACAAGAAAAGAAAATTACCAACCAATATCCCTTATGAATATAGATGCAAGAATCCTTAACAAAATATTAGCAAACTGAATCCAGAGATATATGAAGGACATCATACACCATGACCAACTGGTATTTATCCCAAAAATCCAAGTTTGGTTCAACATACAAAAATTGAACAATGTCATACATCATATTAATAGAATAAAGACCAAAACCCACGTGTGCATTTCATTGATGCAGAAAGAGCACTTGCGAAAATCCAACATCCTTTCATGAAAAAATATTCAACAAACTGAAAATAGAAGGGAACTTCCTCAGCCTGATGACGGACATCTTATGAAAATCCCACAGCTACCATCAGACTTAATAATGAAAGACTCAAATCTTTCTCTCTAAGAACAAGAACAAGACAAGGATGTCCAATCTTGCCACTTTCATTCAATGTTGCACTGGAAGTTCTAGCCATGAAAATTAAGCAAGGAAAACAAATAAAGTGCATCCAGATTAGAAACGAAGGAGTAAAACTATCTTCATTCATAATAAAATGAACTTGATTATAGAAAATCCTGAGGAGAGTACAAAAAAGAAAAAAAAACCCATTAGAGACAATAAACAAGTACAGCAAGGTTGCAGGTTACAAGATCAACATACAAAAATCTATTGTATTTCTAAATACCAGCAATGAATGATCTGAAAATTAAATTAAGAGAAGAATTCCATTTATAATAGCATCAAAAAGAATAAAATATTGATACTTAGGAATAAATTTGATTTTAAAAGTGGAAGAAATATGCACTAAAAACTACAAAACTGTTGAAAGAATTTTAAAAAGGTATAAATAAATGTAAAGACATCCCATGTTCATGTATTGGAAGACTTTATATTGTTAAAATGTCAGTACTCTCCAAACTGATTTACAGAGTCAACACAATCCTAAAAAAAAAAAAATTCTAGTTGTCTTTTTTACAGAAATTGACAAACTAATCCTAATATTCAAATGGAAATGCCAGGATCCAGAAAAGGCAAAGCAAGCTTGAAGAATAAAGTTGAAGGACTCACACTCCTGATTTCAGAACTTACTGCAAAGCTATAGCAATCAAGATGGCACAGACTGTCATAAGGAAGATATATAGATCAATTAAATAGAATTGAGAGTCCAGAAATAAACCTGATTAACTGATTTTGACAAAGGTGCCAAAATACTCAATAAGGAAAGAATAGTCTTTTCAACAAATGGTGCTGGAACAACCAGGTATCCACATGCAAAATAAACTTGGACTCCTACCTCACACCATATACAAAAATAAACTCAAATGGCTCAAAGTTGAAAATGTAAGAGTCCAAATTATGAAAGTCTTAGAAGAAACATAGGTGTACATCTTTGTAACCTTGAATTAGGCAATTGTTTCTTACCTATGGCACCAAAAGCACAAACAACAAAGAAAAAAATAGAAAGAATGGAACTTATCAATTAAAAACTTTGTGCTTCACAGGACACTATCAAGAAAGTTTCCCACAGAATGGGAGAAATATTTGCAAATCATATATCTGATCATATATATATCATATATCATATATCTGATAAGGGAAGAGTAATATATATATAGAACTATTACCAGAATATATAAAGAACTATTATACTCAACAAGAAAATGACAAATAATCCAAATAGTAATGGGCCAAGGATTTACATGCATAGTTCTCCAAAGAAGATATATACACACTTCCAATACATTCCATCGTTCAGAACTTACCGACACAGTCACACTTATTGCTAGAGGCCAGGGAAACAGCGCCCCTGATTGCAAAGCTACAACTCTATACAATGAAAGGAAGAACACAGATTTTTGGTGGAGACTTAGCCAGACAGGCCTCAGTAGCAATATTTAATCATATTATTCCATCATTTGAGGCAGAAAGTATGTAATGCCTTAAGAATCCTTTCAATCTCAAGGTCACTCCAGTTTGGTGAAGCTGACCTTGGCCTCTCAGTGTTCAGGTTGTTATTCTATCCTTGAAGCCTGAAACTCTTCTCATCCAAGGCACTTAATATGGTGACACTGGGTTTCCTTTGATCCCATATGGGATATGTAAACTCAGAACAAGAAAAATATGTGCTTTGTGTCATTTGTACATAAGTCATTTCCCCTCTTGGAATCTCTGAGGCTAATGAATGAGACTTTTCATCCTCTATAAATACTCTTCATGCTTCATGAGCTGTAATGAATAGGAATGACATTCTCTGAATCCATTTGATGTAGGTGCATGCAGATTGAATGTCTTGTCATTGATTATACTTTTTGCTTTGTGGTAACCCATGTGATAATAGCATTTCCTTGTTATTGTAGAAAGAAAAACTTGGGGGGAAAAAGCAATGCAAAGACTCCCAGCTCAGTTCGGTTACATTTGGATTAGTTAGCTATGTGCTGATGCCAGTAACAAAAGATTGACCCAAATCCCAAAGCAGGCAAGCACTCAGAAAGTTATTTTATTTTGAGAGTGAGGTGATCTCAACCTTATTTGATCCCAACCCCCAAAAGTAATAAATCTGATTTTCTAAAGTCAACAAAGAGATAATACAGTTGCAAAGCCCTTTGCAGCTTTGCAAATAGCTCTTATCTTTTATTGCAGTGTGGCGGGACACTTAATATGTATTTGGTGAGTACCTACTATGTGCAAGGCACTGCCTCAGGTGTTGGGTTTTTTATTTCCCTGTTACTTATGAGGAAACTGAGGTTCAGACATGTAAAGTGGTTTGCCCAAGGTCACAGCCAGTGGGATTAGAACCTACTTTTCTTAACTCTGGTTCTCCTAAATTAACAGGAGGCTATAGTAGCAACTGTTGATTATTTACATGTGCAGGCAAAGTGGTAGAAACTTTATATACTGTATCTCATCTAATCTTCTCATCAGCTGTGAATAGGTATTGTTTCCCTCATTTCACAGATGAAGAAACTAAGGCTCAGAGAAGTAAGGAGCCTTGCCCGAAGTCACAACACCTGTAGGTGGCAAAGCTGGCATCTACATGTAGGTCTGTTTATGGAGAGCTCTCCTTTGCCTGTACTACTCTTCCTCTCTGTTGACTGGCTGTGGCCAGGAGACCCTGCTGTGGCCACACTTGATTGGATAAGGATTGACACCTGATACCCAGGCACCTCTCCTGACCAAGCCCAGTGCTTTGTGTGCCTCACCACCCGCGGCACACTTCAAGACATAGCCCTGCTGGGGTATCAGTTGCTGCCACGGTCCTTGCCTATTCAAGCTGGGTCACTGACCTCTGCCTGGTTCTATTAGGTTCTAAAATCACTTGATGACTGCCCCTGCTCCCTGCCCTGATAACCAGGGGGGGCCACTACTTCATCCTTCCGTTGTTCTTCTTGCCAGCTTGTATTTCTGGAAATGAGTCTTTGGTTCAATTCTCCCTGGCCAGCACCAGCAGCATAATTTTCAAGGCCCAGTGCAAAGTTGAAATATAGATAGGGTCTCGTGTTCAAAAATTCTTAAGAATTTCAGGGATTTCCCTGGCTGTCCAGTGGTTAAGACTCCACACTTCCACTGCAGGGGGCACGGGTTCAATCCCTAGTTGGGGAATTAAGGTCCCGCGTGCCATGCTGTGCGGCCAAGAAAAAAAAATCTTAAGAATTTCAATACATCAACAGCAGAGCACTGAGGCAAGCATGGGACCCTTTTGAGTGTGGGACCCTGTGCAACCTCACAGCTCACATGCTCATGAAGTCAGCCCAGGTCCTGCAGGTTTTACTGAAATTTTTGGAATGACCTGGTTTTCACCACAGATTCTCCCTTTGTTTTTGGGGATTTTTTTTTTAATTTTTTTATTTTGGTTGCGCCGAGTCTTAGTTGCGGCAGTGGGGCTCCTTAATTGCGGCTCTCAGGCTCCTTTAGTTGTGGCGCGTGTGCTCCTTAGTTACGGCTTGCGGGCTCCTTAGTTGTGGCATGCGAACTGTTAGTTGCGGCATGCAAGCGGGCTCTACTTCCCTGACCACGGATCAAACCCACGTCCCCTGCATTGGAAGGCGGATTCTTAACCACTGAGCCACCAGGGAAGTCCCTCTCCCTCTGTTTTTGCAACACATCTCCCTGCTCTAACCTAGAACAAGTCTGCCTTCACCATGGCTGTTAGGACTTGGTCTCCATCTGTTGGCCCCTTCCCCCATTTGTCTCTAACTTCCCAAGACTCCAGTAACCTACCTCCCCCGCCAGACCAGCCTTTACACTGATATCCTCCAGAACACAGGTCACCCATTCAGCTTTCCAGGCAATGACTCTGCAATGTGTACAGACAGGGGACTGATGGGGAGAGAGAGAAGGCTGTGTATGTTTGGCAAAGTATTTGTTTATAACAATTTCTGGCATCCGGAGTCATTTTTGCTTTTTATTAAAATATACCTCTGCATTCTGGAGGTGACTCTCAACTTGGCCTGAGCTTCTTGAGGGAAATTTTGGGAGTGTGCCAAACGACAACACAGAGCTTCATATTTATGTTGTAAAGGCCAGCAGTGTCGTCATAGACAACTTCATTCCTTTGTTGGAGCAATTTTCTAAAAACCAGATCACAGCTGTTATTCAGTACAGGCAACCGCACCTTCCACCCCTTTAACGTTATTGACAACAGCAAGGCAGAGCATGTAAGTCATATCCAAATGGAAAACATTGGCTCCAGTGCATCCTGTTGTGAAATCCTCAAGCATTGGGTTATAGCACTGACAATAAAGGAGAAATTAACAAACATCAAGAGGGGAAAGAACAAAAATTCCAAATGGAGAAAGACAAAAGAGGGAGAAGTTCCAAAGGCCACAGGCCAGAATGTCCTGTGCATACCCAAGACTCTGGCACTTTTAAATCAATACTAGTTGACAATAGCAACAATTTATTGGGCATTTGCCATGTGCCTGGCATGGCTTGATTGCATATCATATTTATCTGGTCTTCCTAACAACCTTGGGAAGTAGGTATTATTTCCCTCATTTTATGGATAAGGAAACTAAGGTTCAGAGAAGTATGAAGCCTTGCTCAAAGCCTTGCTCAAAGTCACATGTCCTGGAAATGACACAGCTGGAATGTATAGATAGAAACTCTCCAGGTCAAGAACCTTCCATAGTCTATACTCTCTCACTCCCTGCTGATTGACTGCAGCCTAGAGACCTCGCACTTGTGGCCACAGCTGATCACATAAGGCTTGGACATCTGACACAAGGGCAGCTAATTCAGGGGGTGGCCAGCAGCCTATGGCTTGTGCAGCCAGGCTTTAAAGTGTGATCTGGGCCCATCTGGCTCCTTTCTTATGATTTTAGAATCTAGAAAAATCACAGCCACTGAGCTACGGAAGCTGTGCTGAAGATTGGTGAGATGCACTTAATACAGGGGCAACAATTCTGGGTCACATGCGAACTACAGTGAGCAGAACTACAGGCAGAGAGAGGGGAAGACAGAACAGACACACAGAAAGAAGCAGAGATGTCAAGAGAAAGTGAGTGTAAAAGCAGAGAGATACAGAAAGAGACATGGAGAGACAGAAAGAGAGGAAGAGATCAGGGCAGGGACACAGAGCCAAAGGGAATGGAGGCTGGGTTCCTGACAGAGCCCTGACTTTAGGCCCCAGGAGTCTTAGCTGCACTGTTGGGCTCCTGAGAGGTCTTTGGAGCCTCATAATAATCCTTTCTACCTGAGCTCAGGAGAGTGGACCTCTGCTGCATCCCCCCAAATTCTGACTTCAACAGCCTGATGTCAAAGCTGTTCTGACTCCACCTGACTACATGCCTCCCACCCGCTCATTCTCATTAAGGGCGACACCCGCCGTGTGTCCCAAGGACAGCCGAGAAGCCAAAGATTCCCGAGGCTGAGTTTCATGTCTCATGTTGCTTTGGTTAACCTTCCGCTCCCACCATCCCTGAGTAAACACTGGGTCTCTGCCTCCGGCCCACTCCTGACCAGTCCCAGCTTCCCCTCCAGGGCTGCTCACCAGGCCTCCTGCCACCATGGTTACGGCCAGCATCTTCTCAGGTCACTGGCCTGGAGCTCGAGGGACACCAAGGCAGGTGGTCAGCCCTGAACATTGCCTCCTCTTTCCTATACGTCCTCTCCTCCCCCAGCGCCCAGATGTGGGCTTTGTAGAGTCCAGGACTTTATCTGGATACAGAGTAAATAAAAGCAGAGACAGTTTAGTCTAGAGATTAAGATGTGAGCAGACCCTGCCTTCTTGTCTGGATTCTCTTCCTAACTGGCTGTGTCACCTTGGGCAAGTTGTTGGCATCTCCGAGTCTTGGATTACTTGGGTGTCTATATAATGACATGGAGGGTGGATGACAGGAGCTGAGGCCCCTTCCAGCTCTGACTTTCAAAAATCCCAATTTAAATGCCATTCCCTTTGATTGGCATTTAGAGAAGGGGACCCTGGATCCTTTCTGGAATTTGTGCTTAATCATCATACCTGTTCTGGCTACAAGTATCAAAAAAGCACCAATAGTAGCACTGACCAGATTATAGAAAAGGAACCACATTGGCAGAGAAGGTATGGAAACAAACTAACTGAAGATTCAAGCAAAAGAAAGATCTCACACCTAAGAGACGCCTTGTCACACCCGACAGCCCCAGGAACGTGTGGGCAACTGTGTGAACGGCAGAGGTGCAAGGGTGTGTGCACTGCTGAATTAGCAAATTTCTAAGACATCTATCACAGCAGGCCCACTTGCAGGCTTTATTTAGGTAAAACTCCCATTGAGCTTCGGCTCTCAGGGCCCAGTCTGACTCAGAGCTTCAGAATCTTGGCCTGTGGTGCGATGAGTCATGGTGATGAAATTTCAACAGAAAAGGACATTCTTAAAATTAGCTTTGAGACAGCAACTGGCTGTGCTTTTGCTCTGTAAGTGCCTTTCCCAGGTTATTTTAGTTGGTGTCCTCTTTAAGGGGACCCGGAATGGTCGGGTGAAGTCTGCCTCTGGTTCTCCAGCCCTCGGTTCCTCAGATTCCCATCACTCCAGACCCTCTCTGTGCTCCTTCCTTTCAAGGAAGCAAGCGCAGGACCGGGACACTGACCCTCAGGCCTGGTCTGACCTTCACACTTCCGCCTGTGATCTTGTGGTGCTTCCAAGCTGGGCTGGAGTTCTCAGAAGAGACTAAGGCGAGGGCTGGGCTGTGCCGGCTTGACCACCCCAGTGCTAGAACTTCCACCACCAAACAAAGATGGAGTGTGAGGGTCTCCTCTCACCCAAACTCACAGTTCCTCTGACTCTTCACAGGCCAACTTTGTGCCTTTTGACCAAGCCTCCTCCCGGGGCAGGAAATCAAAGCTGACACTGACTTTGCAGTCAGAATATTTCCATGAGCAATGAGCTGTGGACGAACAATTTCTCCTCTGTTCCCTGTACAACAGAGGGTTCTGTTGAAATCAGGCAGGCGTGGCTCAACTCCCATTCTTTATTTTCCCTGATGGAGATCTTGCTCTCTTCAATGTCTCCATCCCTCCTTAGGGACATTCTGTCTTATGGGGATAACTGGGATTTCCCTCAAAAATCCAAATGGGCACAGAGCTACCCGGGTCTTCAGGGAACATGACTGGAGCTACAAGTAGAAACAACGGGCACAGCGCAGCTGGTGAGATTTGAGGAGGTCCAAAAGATCTAAATAAATATATCTCCCTTTGGCCAAGTTCCTTCTATCAACATGCTTACATTCATTTAATCATTCACATAGTAAGAGTTGACTGCAAACCAACCAGAGCACATCACGATGCTGCTTTACAGGGACTATTGCTATGAATAAGATACAGTTGCTGCCCACAAAGAATGCACCTTTATATGATGGATACGGGTAAATAATCAGTTATAGTACAAGGTGGTATGCTATCACAGAGGCTTATACAAAATATTATGAGATACAGAGAGAAGGAGTGGAAGGTAGGGATGTGGGCAGGCTCCAAGAGAAAGGTGAAGGTATTTATTATTAATTAAAAAAATAAACAGAAAACAGGTAACACCTTTTCTGGTTTGTGTAACTAGTATGTTGAACAAGCATGACTCATGGCACATTAGAAATGAAGCTTTATCACTGACTCCCCCTGTCCTGGTTTTTCCCCACCCCTCTCTCCCTCTCTGCTGTTTCAGGTCAAAGCCATGAGCAAGAGGAAAGGTAAAGAGATAGGACAGCTTTGATTTGAGCCTGGCCTTTGGCCAAAGAAAGCATCCCTGGTTGGGCCAGAGCAGGACTCTTCTCCTGGGGTCATGCCATGGGTTCTTCCAAGATCACCTTCTGAGACCTCTGTCCTATAGTTCCCTTGACCCTGACAGATGCGATTCCGTTCCTGAAGGCACTTGAGGCGCTGGGGAGTAGCACATCTTGCCTTCCTGCCAAAACCCCTTCACTCCTCCCGAAGGCACTTTCAGACAAGATCTAAATGACCCAACCACACAATTGTTCTCTGTTTGGTATGGCCCACATCTTGTGCACAGGAAACAACTACATCTCTTACCCTGAAAAACTCTGGGGGTTCAGTCCAAAGCCCCACAGCACTCTCTTCTGGTTCCTGAACCTACATAGCAAGTCACCCCTCTCTCATCCTCTACCTCTTGGGGGAAGGAGCCAGGTGCCAGTCACGGCTGGCTTTCTTGGGCATGACTAGGGCACTGGTTCTCTGTGTCTCCCTTCTGTAAGGAATAGTTTTTGGTGTTCTCCTGCAGCACCTGCACCCCTCCCCTGAAGGGAGAGAGCAGGAACAGCTCCCCTCAAAGGAATCTCTTCTCTAATCGTCTCCCTGTTCCACCCTCTCTGACCCTTTTCCCTGTCCTTGAGCTGGATGAAGAGTGAAGATACCTGAGCCCTTCCCCTGGAAAATCGGCATCCTGTGGTGTGTTATCATACTCATTTTTGAATCTTCATGTTCATCATAGTGGGGTCTCAGGTGAACCAGTGGCAAGAATCCCCTTCCAACATCTTGTTAATGTCCCATCACTGTAGCAGCCTGTTCTGGGTATGGCATCTCCAGGAATGCTCAACCAAGCAATGGCCTGCTTGGATGCAGAGGCAGGGACCTCTTGAAGACCCAGTTATTTCCAAGATGCTCCTCATCACCTAACTTTCTGAGCTGCTTGCACACAACCCAGGTGAATTCTTTCTATCCTAGAGTTTACCTGGAGGAACTATGGGGTTGGGTTACAGCCTGGATTAAAAACTGAAGTTTTTTGAACAGCGTAGTTGAGAAAGAACAGGTATGAAGTGAACCCATGTTTCTTCACACGGAGGAGTTCTTCCTCTACAGGGTGTTGTCTCACGCTGACAGACCATTGTCACGCTGACCTCCACCCACCGAGTGGAGGATCCACACTAGGAGTCCACACAGCAGCATCAGAAATGGAAGCTGACCTCACTGGTGAGGCCACTTCAGTGACCTTGGTCTTGGCCAATCCATGAGCACCTCTGACAGGTTAAAAGGTGCTCCTATGAGCAAAAGGAAAGAAGCAGAGCCCAGGATCCCTGGCTCACCAGCACATCACTAACCTTATGTCACCTCCATGTAAATCCATCACCAGGATCCCAACAGCCAAACTCTGAGCCCTGAGTAGGACGTGAAAGCTGAGTCACAGATTGGTGACTCACCAATGAGAAAGCACACAATGAATCAGGCAGACAAGCCCTGGGGACAATCTTTTTAAATCTGAATTCTCTGGACTGCTTCTAGAGAAACATCCTTGAAGGAGAGAAGGCCCCAGAGTAAACAGGTGGGAAGGCAGGTCAAGACACCAAACTCTGCTCTGAGGACAATGAAGTGCCTTGGCTTTTTGCATGGCTCCCTGAGAGCTTGGGGTTTTGTGCAATAGATTCTAACGCTGTTCTGTAAGCTCCGACCCCACTTACTGATAACAAATTCATCAATCACCTCAGGTCTGCTGCCAGCTGTCAGTGACTCATCACTGTTCATTTCATCATCTATGACCCTGGACACAGAAGGACTGTCAGGGACAGGGCAGTGACATAGAACAGCAGCTGTGGACACAGCCTTGCTTACTACACAAACCTGGGTTTGAAACCTGGCATCACATTTAAAGGGATCTTGAGCAAGCCACTTGCTTCCTTTTTTTCCATCATTAAAGCAGAAATAATAGTGCACTTAAGAGCTGCATGGAGGGATGAGTGCGATGCCGTTTCTAAATGGCCCAGAATGTAGTAAGTGTGCTATAATTGGATAAATATTATGTTATTTACTAAGGATTTGTGTTTTCATTGATGATTTCTCTTCCTCAGAAATTTTCTATTTGCTTGCAGAGTTAGATAATTATTTATCATTTATTTGGGGGCAGAAAAAAAGAAAAAATGTGCCAATATACTCCCTTCCCCTGCAAAAAAATCAAACAGCAAGAGGGATCTAAACAAGTTGGAACACACAAACCCTTGAGACAAGGGCCACATTCGGTCCATTTTGTATCTGCAGGGCCTGGCTAAAGGTGCTTGGGCAGTGGCTCTAAATAAATACAAGACTGGTGTGTATGTCCACACTGAACGTTTTTGGAGTTTATGTCATGGGTATCTGGATACATACATTCATTCATCAGGAACCTATGTGCACAGCTCTGCATCCCATATCATGTGAGACACAACTTGGTCATCCACGCACAGAATAACAAAACAAGCATGTGCTCAGGTGTGGGGAATCCAAGGCCACGGAGTGACTAGTAGGGTGAGGGTGGTCCTGAAAAACATTCCTGAGGCAGAATTGGGAGCTAGGACTTGAACGAATGGGTGGAATCCTCCAAAAAGCAGGGTCAGGAGGGGCACCGTGAAGGGGAGAAGTACTAACTCACTAGGGGGGTGGCAGCTTCCCGCCTTGGGTAGCAGCTGCATTGCTGGGCAAACAACCATCAACGCTGATTCTTGGATACAGTAAGCATCCCTGGGGCTTCTCAGAGATGTTTCCGAGGGGTTTCTGTCAAAGACTGTTCTTCCTACCTTCAAACAGGTTGAGGCTCAGTGCCCTAGAGACTTGGATATTACACGTAAATGTGATTGCCTTGGTAACGCCTGGGAGGGTCAGATCATAGACATAAGATTGGGAACAAGGTTCATTTAATAGGTAATCTCTGGCTGTTGCTTTGTTATTTGCGCTTCTCTTGGTTTAGTGGTTACTCCCTGCAAGCGGTAACTGGTCTGCAAAACAAAAGCCTGGTTCTCATGCCAGCCACTGAGGAACTCACAGCCGCCATCTCTTTTTATGTCCCTTAATCTCAGGGTGATGGGAGGTGTATCCAAGTGAACCTTCCCTCTCTAGCGCCCCTGCCCTCTCAGATGGCTTCTGGTTTCCCAGGTAACGGCTGCTGTTTAGCTTCAGAGTTGCAGGAGAGACCCTGGGGATTGACTGCAGTGGATTCCACTGGGCTCAGAGGCATTCTCCCTCTTGTTTTGCCAACTGGGATCCACGCAGGCATTTGGTGAAGGCAGCTGCAGAATATGTGGTGTGGCAGCCCACAGTATTCTTAAACTTCTGCCACAAAGGTGTCAGGGAGGCAGCACAGAACTGCTGAAATAATGCAGAGTTTGGAACCTGAAAGATGACCAGCTGTGCAGCTTTGCACAAATCACTTAACCTCTCTGAGCCTCGGTGTCACCATCTGTCAACTGGACTTCATAACTCTGCCTCACAGGGTGGTTGTGAGGATTAGCAATAGTGTATGCGAGGTGCCTGGCACGGTCATGGCTCAGGCAATTAGTGGTATTAGGGTACCAGAGAAGGAGGCTAATTTCACAGCCTGCATCACAGGACCGTGTTTGTATCCCCTCATTCCCAGTGTGCCAGGCATCGTCCTGGCATGAAACTCACCTCCTGTCCTCCCTCCAGTGAGCTCAGTCCAGTGACTGTCTGGTCTCCTTTCCGGTGGCACAGACTGTGTCAAACTCTTTCTGCCTCTGGATGGGGCCCATTCCGGATACCTCTGACTCGTGTTGTCTTGGGAATGAAAGTAAAGTGGCCCTGGAACATAAAACAACAGATTGGTGCGGGGCCGGGAAGCCAGCAGCAGGCATGTGAAAATAAGATCTTAGTTGAATAGCTGTGGCAAATATTCTTGAAACATTCTCCCTCTGTTCTTAGGGTGAGAGGCACTCTCACCCCTGATTGCGGGGCTGGAAAAATCTGTTCCTCATTAGGGGCATCAGTTCTTCCAAGCAACCCCATGGTGACAGCCTGGGTGCTGAGAAGCCAGGCTAGCTCTTCCCAGCACTGAAAACCAGGCTCCAGGGCACTGGGGAGGCCTCCAAGTGCCAACAGAAGTGGCAGATCTGTCTGCCCTTCTCTTCCAGTCAAAGGCATGTTTCTCACTATACCCTCCGTAAGCAGAAAGGGAATGATCCTCCTATCACCACCACGTTTACTGAACACCTATTCACCAGACATTGAGTGAAGACACCCCATCATCTATAACCAACCTTTTCTGTGTTTTAAGCTTTGCTCTCCGCCCCCTTTCACCTCGTATCTTGCTTAATCATTCGTTGAGAAAATAGACCCCGTGGGGCAAGCGCATGTCACTCACTGCAGCAGTCAGTGTCCAACCAGAAAACAGAACCTCCCTAAGTATTTAAAACAGAGAGAATCTAATACCAGGAAATGGCTATGGAGAAGATGGAAGATGGGAGAAACCATAGGGGTGATGCGGCGGTCCAGGGGTTAACCTCAGCAGGAAGCGGCTGGCACTTTCAACTGAAAGGAGGAAGGGAGGAGCTCACGTCCCCCAAGTCGAGGTACTGGGCTAGGTACTGCTACTGCTGAACCCCGACCACGGTGGACATGCCTGCAGGAAGCTGCTGCAAAGGCGAAACAACTACTCTGGAGGTTTTACCCCAAGAGGGAGGCAGGAGAAATACTCCCTCTTCTCCCTTCCTCCCACCTTATAATCTCCCATCAGCACCACCTCCCATTGACCTCGCCCAGAGAGGCGCCAGCTGGTACGGGAGCTGGGAAATGCAGGCGCAGCCCACACCATGCAGAGCCAAGCAGGGGAAGGACATGGAAGGAACATCATCAAGGACCGGCACACACCAGGGACAGGAACATTCGCATTAGTTTATTTAGTCCCCACATAAACAGTCGCACTCTCAGGCAGGAACCACTGTTAACCTATTTTTCTGATGAGGAAATTGAGCCTCATAAGAGTCCAACAAAATTGCCCATGGGCTATTAGAGCTGAGATATTTTGGCATCCGAACTAATCTAAGGTCTGTCTGAGATTTAAACTCTCAAACCTTGTTTTCTCTCCTGACAGGAGAGCTGGGTAAGCTTTGATGAAAAGTGAGCCAGATCTATCTTTAGACTCAATCAAAGGCTTTTAATTTAATTTTTGAAAACCACGATTAATGGGAAGTACATTTGTTCCCAAAAGCAAACAACTAAATGAAACAAGCCTTGTGGCTGGCTGGAGCTTGACAGCCAGTCAGCCTTGGAGAACAAGCATGGGGTCTCCAGGGACCGCAATGTGGCTCAGTAATGTGGACAGAGAACCGCCAGGGTCGGCTCTGTGCCCGGTCAAGGCTGCCTGAGGTCTCACCAAGTCATATGTACCTTTCTGCCAGTGTCGCTGCCTGGCACCACTGCTGTGGGGTTCCCACAGCTGTGTCGGTGACCCATGAAGAGCCTGCAAGGAAGGCTATTCCAGGCCACTGTCCCTTCCTCCTGGGGCTCTGACCTAAGTCAGGTCATTTGATGGCCCTCCTCACTATCCCCTCAGCATTCTGAGCTGGCCTCCATCATGGGACTTGATGCACTGCTTTGTAATGGTCTATTTTCTCATTGATCTGCTCCAGTGGATTGTGAGCTCCACCAGGTAAGGCCCTGTATGCACCCCGGGCTTAGCACAGCACTCAATACACAATAGATATGCAATAGAAATTTGAGGAATGAATGAGTGAAAGGACATACAGGAACCCAGAATATTCTTAACAACATGATTCAGCAGAAAGAATGTGAAGTCTGGTGTCCATTCGACCAAGAATTACACCCCAGGTGTGCTATCCACACTAGGTAGTCATGTAGGGTCTGAACTTCAGTTTTCTCCTCCATAAAATGAGATCAACATAATCTTCCTTTAAGGGTTGTTGTGGCTATTCAAAGCTTACACTTGCTCAATGATTATCACTTCCTTTCTCCCTTGGCGTTTTGAAAGGAAACTATTCTGTTCTCCCCTAAAATGTTTTTTGGGTGATGAAAGAATTAAATATTGGGATACTTAGGCCATGATTTTGAAGCGGGGTGATGGTATGAACTAAGATTCTGTACAGAAAATAGAAATCAGTTTGAGTAATTCAAAAAGAAAGTGATTTAATGCAAGGAATTAGGAAAATAAAATTGCCAAAAAGGCTGGAAGAGCGGATGTCAAGAACCCAGCACTGGACTACTGAGTTCAAGGGCATCCATCCACCATAGCCGCCACGCTCATGTCAGGAGGCTGCTGCCATCACATGAGCTGCCACGACGGCCAAATCATCTCCAGGATTTGTAACCTCATGTGTTAGTTTTCTATTGCTGCATGACAATTTTACCACAGACCTAGGGGCTGAAAACAACACACATTTATTATATCATAGTTACTGTAGGTCAGGAACCCAGGCACAGCTTACATGGATCCTCTGACTCAGTGTCTCATGAAGCTGCCATCATGATGTCAACTGGGGCTGCAGTCTCATCTGAGTCCTGCCTGGGGAAGGAACTGCTTCCAAGCTCACGTGATTGTTGACGGCATTCAGTTTTCTGCAGGGCCTCAGTTTCTTACCAATTAGTATTAGGCAAAGGGCATCCTCAACCCCTTACCACATGGCCACTAGCTTCTTCAAAGCCAGTAAGAGAGAGAGCATCTCCTAGTAAGATGGATGCTACTATCTCGTACAACATAATCATGTACATGGAATCCCATCACCTTGCCACATCCTATTGGTTGGAAGCAAGTTACAGGTCCCACCACCCACACTTCAGGGGAGAGGATTACACAAGTGTGTGAATGCCAGGAGGAGGGATCACGGGGCCACCTGACAGTCTGTCCACCACACCTTGTTTGCCAGCAGCCTTAGCAGCAGGAGGGTGGCTTCCCCTCACTTCTTTCTGTCTTCCATGTTATTCACAAATGCATCTGATCGCAAAGCACAATTTACATTTATAACCCTAGCTGCAAAGTATTCTAGAAAATGTCATGTATAGTTTTCCAACTTCTCTAACTAGATGGAAGGTAGAATTGCCATTGAGAGAGTCAATCCAAAATAGCATCACCAGTGGCACGCGATATTGAGTATCTGCTCTAGTGGACAATCTTACTGATATGTTGACGAGACATGTATTGAATATTGCTGCGTTAAGAGTTAGTGTTGCAAAATGGTAAAGAGTGTGGGCTTGTAGTCAGGTTGCTTGGATTTGAATTCTGGTTTTGTCTTAAAAATCCTCATCTGTGGGACTTCCCTGGTGGCACAGTGCTTAAGAATCTGCCTGCCAATGCAGGGGACACAGGTTCAATCCCTGGTCTGGGAAGACCCCACATGCTGTGGAGCAACTAAGCCCACGAGCCACATGTACTGAGCCCATGTGCCACAACTACTGAAGCCTGTCTGCCTAGAGCCCATGCTCCGCAACAAGAAAAGCCACTGCAATGCGAAGCCCGTGCGCCGCAACAAAGATTAGGCCCCGCTCCCTGCAACTAGAGAAAGCCCGCACGCAGCAAGGAAGGTTCAACACAGACAAAAATAAATAAATAAAAAATAAATAAATTTATTTAAAAAAATCCTCATCTGTAAAATGGGCATGATAATCATACTTATATAATCATATAGTCCGTGAATGCTTGGCATAGAGTCAGCATTCAATCAAAGTTAGGTATCATCATTCTTGTGGGTCAAGCAATTTCCTAAGTGTTTTCCACACATTATCTCATTTGATTTTCACAAGAGCCTTACGAAGTTGCTATTGTTATTCCCATTTTACAGATGAGAAAACAGTCTCAGGGAGGTTATACAATTTCCCAAAGACGAGCAAAGCCAGTTATTAGCAGAATTCACAGCTCTTAGTCATTGGGTTAAACTGCTTCCTCTTTACACTTTGAAGATAGATTTGATTTTTATAAATGGCCATAATCAAAATAACAGGAATAATAATCCCTTAAAAGTACGTAGGACTTTACATCTTACAAAGTGTTTTCTCACTTGAGCCTTCTGACAGAATGTTGTAATGTGTGTTTGTTGTTTGGTTTGAAAATACTCAATTCTGCAACAGAGAAAAAGAAAAAAAATTAGATAAGTGAAATTCATAAAATATGTTAGAAAATATGGCATGTATATATTTAACATAGATAGAAAGGGATGGAAAGATCAAGAGATACCTAATGTTTATGAGGCACTAAATATTCATGAGGCACTTATATACTAATAAGTGTATATAAATATGCATGAGTCCTATGAGGAACTAATATGCTGGGTGTACTACATATACATGAGCAATCAATATTCATGAGACCATAATTCAGCCACACACTGATTGACACCCATTCTGGCTCATGTGTCCTCTGCAAGCTCATGGCTGAAACTCATGGCTGCTTAGCAGGTGAGCTGCAAGCTACAGCTATTAGCCTGGTGTACTTGTCCTGTCTCTCCAATAGTTTAAGTGTGTGTTCTTGGCCAGGGCACTTTCCATTTGCGAGCCCCTTAGCTCAAATCTCAACTCTGGTCCTGTAACCAAACCACCAGCGGGGAAGGCTGATGTGGCATAGAAAGAGACAGGGCAAATGAACACTGCCTACCCCAGGATTCGGTGTGTCCTTCCACCCTGATCACACCCTACCTCAGAGTGCTCATCTCTTTCCTCTTGCTTCCCCTATGTGTTTTACACTGATTTTATAATCCACGTGATTCAACATCCTAATTTGGTTAGTGAGCCTTTCTGTTCCATGACCTCTGGTAGGGTGTACCAGTTTGCCTGGTAGAGTGACCTTAGAGGCTACCACTGCATCATGGTAATTTCCCATGTGATAAACGATGGGAGATAGGTAAGGATCATGCTTCCCACTTTATGGATAAGGAAATCAAGAAATATAGAGGATATGTGACTTATCCAAGTACACACAGCTAGTAAGTAGATTAACTGGAATTAATAACACAGGTTCCAACTCCAAATCTAGTTCTTTTTATTCTAAACAAGTCCACATACCAAAAAAAAAAAATCAGAAGGTACTATAAAAAAATGAAATAGATTTTCCTTGTGGGCCTCTAAAGAAAGTTTGCAAAGAAAAATTCCAAGGCTGTTCTGAGCAGTGGTTCCTGGGCAGAACAAGACATCGCTCTCTGGTGAAGCCCTTATTTTGATGACGCCACACTCACACTCATGCCCGTACTGGGAGCATCCTTAAAAGGGGCCTCTTGTTTAGATTTACAGCCACCCTTCCTCTATTCCTCATTTATTCTGTAAACACAGCCTCCTTATATGCAAGACCCCCAGCCAACAGGCGCATGGAGGCTCTGAAGCTATGAGGAATTATGTCCAGAAAAAAAGGAGGCTCGAGCCAGAAAGGGTTCAGTAGTCTTCATGTCCTTCCCAAAGCTGGGTCCCTTGCCAGACAGTATCACCCTCAGAGGTTTGACCTGTGTGTTTGCTCTGGCTCTTTTAACTGTTGACTTTTGAATCAACTCTAGGTTGGCTCGGGTACGAAACTTGCTTTCCTCAAATTAATAGTTACTTGAATAAGCACTTTTGTTCTTCCTTCCATTCCCTTCCTCACTACCTTTGAAGCCATGTGTAAATAAAGGTTGCTGGCCAAAAGGATTTGGGGGCTGTGACTAAGGCTCTTGGGTAAGGACCATCTATGTCAATTCCCAAGCTTTTGTGGGAAACGTCAGTCTTTTCAGGGGAGAAAATGGGTAAGCCACCGTGGAACCTTGCAAATAATTTTCAGCAATCATTAGGCACCCCAAATGGGTAATTTTTCTGCAAATTTGCACTGGCTTTGCTCTTGCTTCCATTTCATCATAGCCATATTACCTCCTTCAATTGCCTTCAAATCCCTAGGTTAGAAAAACATCACAACTGCTATTCATGGATATGAAGAACTCAAGGTATTAACAAGGAAAGTGGACACAATACAGTCCTGTATTTTTTCAATCATGTTTTTGTGCATGTGTTTGAATGTGTGCAGGCACACATAGAGACAGCAAGAAAAACATGTGGAAGGAGAAATAACAAAATGCTTAAGTGTACTTATGGAGGAATTATAGGTAATTTGTACTTGATTTTTTAAAATAACTCTCCATATTGCTTAAATTCTTATAATCATCTTTCACTGCTTTTACCGTTTAAAAAAAAAAAGCTTCTCTATTTCCTTTCTGAATAGAAATAACAATACTTAACAAGGTCTTTATTGTTATCAAGGAGTTTTTTAAAGCTAAATAATCTCAGCTGAATTTCATAACATCCCTGGGAAGTCAGTATCATCTTTATATCCATTTTACAGATGGCTCAGACACCCTGTTGTATCCAAGGTTACACAGCTACTAAATAGCAAAATTGAGAGGCAAAGACATATTTTTGACGTCAAAGCCCATGTAATTTCCACTCTGCCATAGCTGCTCTCTGTAAGTACTTTCAGCCATGTGTCCCCAGTTTCAATCAACAATTGTTCTCTGGCATGGCACTCCGGAGGGGTGCAAAGATAAAAATTCTGCCCCTCCAGGAATTCACGGTCCAGAGCAGGGGTTCTCAGCCCCAGCTGCTCACTAGATTCACCCTGGGCCAATTTTAAAACTCTTGATGCCTGGGCCAACCTCAGATGGTCTTTAAAACTCCTCAGAAGATTCCAAGGTGCAGCCAAGGTGAGACCAACTGGTCTACCAGGGAGCTGGCACATCCGTAGATGCACAGATCCACCAGAGACAATATATATACTCAATTATGTCTTGTTTCCAGTAATTGCTTCCTTCCTGGCATTTTATGGGTACTTGGCACATGGATTTCTTTGCATGGATGTTACAATTGAAGACTATAAATTTAAGGCTATGTACTATAAACAGGTTTTAGTGTTTATCCTTGAAATTAGTCAGAAATAGCTTTTACACTCTCTTACTGCAGTGTAGTTGGGCAGTGCCGTGTAGCAAAGAGAATTCTAGACGTGGGGCTCTGAAGACAGGTTTAGTCTTGTCTCAGGCTGTAAAAACTGTGATCTGGGACAAGTCACTTCTCCTCTCTGGGACAAGTTTCTTTCTCTATAAAATAAAAGGGTTGAACCTAGGGGCAGGACAGGAATAAAGATGCAGAAGTAGAGACTGGACTTGAGGACACGGGGAGGGGGAAGGGTAAGCTGGGACGAAGTGAGAGAGTGGCATGGACTTATATACACTACCAAATGTAAAATAGATAGCTAGTGGGAAGCAGCTGCATAGCACAGGGAGATTAGCTCAGTGCTTTGTGCCCACCTAGAGGGGTGGGATAAGGAGGGTGGGAGGGAGACGCAAGAGGGAGGGGATATGGGGATATATATATGTATAGCTGATTCACTCTGTTATACAGCAGAAACTTACCCACCATTGTAAAGCAATTATACTCCAATAAAGCTCTTTAATTAATTAATTTTTTAAAAAGACAAAAGCAGCAAGGCCATAGCAAAATGCAAGAAAATTCATCTGAAAACTTTAATTAAAGAAACACTTTTTTCAGACATTATCAAAGGCTGACTATATAATTCACAGATTACATAAAATGTCAAAAAACAACATATTCAAGTGATGGTCAGTATGCCTTGTTTGTAATTTATAAATAATGATAACATAAAAATAAATAAATAAATAAAAGGGTTTAATTAGATGCTGTCTGCCATTCCTCTAGCTCAAATTTCCCATCATTCCCTATCATGTAACTCTAGATTGCCAAAAAGCAGGGAGTCCAAGATAGACAATGAATTTAAAACCTACCTATTTCAATTACATATTGCTACATTATAAATCACCTCAAAATCTAGTGGCTTACAACAATGGTTTCTTATTTCTGATTCGGTGGATTGACTGGGAGGTCCTACTGGGTTCACCTGGGCTCACAGGTGCAGCTGCAGGCAGGGGGAGCCAGCTGAAGCTGGAACATCCAAAAGGGTTTACTCAACTGCCAGCTGGGCTGGCTGTGGGCTGCAGAGCCTTCGTTCTGCTCCACATGACCTCTCATGCTCCAGGGAGATAGCCTGGACTTTCTCCTAACATGGCGGTCTCAAAATTCCAAAAGGGTAAGAGTGTACGCTGCAAAGCCTCCTGAGGTCTAGGCTCTGGAACTCCCACAGTGTCACTTCAGCCATAATTATTGGTCAAAGCAAGTCACAGGATTAGCCCAGATTTTAAAAGAAAAATTTTAAAAAGGGTGGAGCAATAGATTCCACCTCTTGATGAGAGAGGCAACAATGACGAGATGCAGAGTGGTGTGGACACGTGAAGTACGATCCATGGGTGGCTGTTATCATCATGATCCTCTGTGGTATTTTTGCCTGGAGGTGCCATATTATGTAGTGGTTAAAGACACCGTCTTTGGACTCAACAATCTGGTTTCAAATCCTGCTGCTTCCACTGACTTGTGATACAGGTCAAGAGACTTAAATCTCCGTGTGCCTGCCTCCTCGCTGGTACCTTGACAAGGATAATAACCGTGCCCACCTCATGAGGCAACTGGGGTCAATAAATTTGATTATGTCTGTAAAGCCTAAAATGTGTCCTAAAAGCTCTCTGCTCTTGCTACTGCTCCTGGTTTCCTACAGGAGGTGAGGGAGCTGCTGCATCCCTCAAGTCAAGGCAGCGACCCTTATTCCCCTCCTTCCCAACATTACATGCGTTAGACTGACTGTAGTCACTTGTTGCAAACCTGAGAGGTTAAAATGCGTTTGGTACTGGTTATCACTGAGCTCATTCACATACAGCATCTCTTCTGTGAAAGGTCCAGCTCCGAGCACTGATCTTAAAACAAGGAATATGACTTTTGGGCTCAGTGGGGGGAGTGTGTTTCTGGCATGAACAGCTCTTGTTCCCCGGTAGCCCCTGACTCCTGACTGCCTGGCTGAGTGCAACTCCAGGTGAGAGAGCCCTCTGCCCCCGGGAACCTCAGCCCAACCTGCACAAAGCATGCCACCACTTGCTGACCTTGGCTCTCACTTGGAGGACTGAAAGGGCCTTCAAGTCACTGGTGTGGTCCAGCCTGCCATTTAGTGCCCGAGGTGCACAGGCTCCCTAAGTCAAGACTTACCTGTGACTTGTTCTCTGGGATATATGACCTAAGTTTTCTCCAAGGCAGTTTAACTATACTTAGCAGTCTGACGTGGGGCTTTGGAGTCAGACAGACCTGGGTTCAAATCCCTATACTGATACCTCATGACTCAGGGCAAGTGGGAAAAGCTCACTAAGCCTCAGTTTTTTCCTTTGTAAAATCATCTACCTTACAAGGTTGCTGTAAAGATTAGAAATATGTATATAAAGCACTCAGCTCAGACTCTGGATATTAGTAGGATTAAAGTAGGTAATTTGTTCAAAGTGCCTAAGAGCTCAGGGTACACAATAGGTCCTCAGAAAAAAATTCCTTTTTCTTCCCTTTCAGTATCAGGGTGAATCTAAGCCTGAAGATATTAATTTATTCAGCAAACCACTGCAAATGCTGCAAAGAATACAAAAAGAGAATACAAAAGTATATCAAATTCCAAACTGGAAGGCCCATGAAAGCAGGGATCCCACCTTTTTGTCACTCGTTGTATAAAAGTTATCTAGTACAGTGCCTGAAACACAGTAGGTGTAAAATAAATGCTTGTTGAAAGAAAGATAATCTAGTCTCTGCCATCCCTGAGTTTGGATTTAAAGAGAAGATGAGGAATATACATAAATAACTGCATTTTCAGGTTGATTGATTCAAGTGATCAGAGAGGAGCAATGGTTGTGGAAGAAATTCCACCCTCCTGAGGGTTAAGGTAAGGCTTCAAGGGAGAGGTGCATTTCGAATGAGCTTTGAGGAAGGGGAGGATTTCAAAGTGCAATATGGGAAGGAAGACTGAGAATAAAAAGGAGGACCACGTTTAACCTGTGGCTGAAATTTAGAATTGAAGTTGTGGGCCTCCCTGGTGGCGCAAGTGGTTGAGAATTGAAGTTGTAAGTGGCTCTCTCTCTCTGTATGTTTATATGTCTGTAATTCAGAAAGGCCTCAGAAAACCTCTCATTATCTGATTGTGCAGTATTTTCCCATCTCTGGGTGGTATTCCCAAATTATATTATAAAATATCTTAAAGGAGTTCATTGTATTCTGACTGGCTTAGAGACAAAAAAGCTCATATATAAATTGAATATTCCTAAAATTCTCAGGAATAAAGGAAAGTGAGCCTGAAATACTTCCAATGTGGAAAAGAAAAGGTATTTTTTTTTTTTTTTTTTTTTTCTGCGGCATGCGGGCCTCTCACTGTTGTGGCCTCCCCCGTTGCGGAGCACAGGCTCCGGACGCGCAGGCTCCGGACGCACAGGCTCAGCGGCCATGGCTCACGGGCCCAGCCGTTCCGCGGCATATGGGATCCTCCCAGACCGGGGCACGAACCCGTATCCCCTGCATCGGCAGGCGGACTCTCAACCACTTGCGCCACCAGGGAGGCCCAAGAAAAGGTATTCTTATAGAAACAAACTCAGAATTTTTTTAAAATTCAAGTTCTCAAGATGTAGGTGAATCTTTGGCAAACAAGACTAGGTCAGTAATTTCAGTTAAATAAAATAGCTCTGTTTTCTCTGAGTTAAAGTTAAGCATGATACAAACATACGTTTTTTACTTTACATAAATATCTTCTTCCTAAGCTTATCCAGAGTTACTGATAGAGCAGGTTAGCATGACCTCTACTAAATATATAGAATTTTTTAAAATTTAAATTTTTGTTTAACCATATCGGATCATTATTCTGACAAACTTTATTTCAACATTAATTGAAATTACATCAGCTTGAAGATAATTTCCAAGATCCTTAGGTAACTTAAAACCTTGGACTGATACTAAACTGAGTTAATTAATAGATATTCATTAGATACTAAGATCATTTCTAAGAAGATACAATACTGAAAAAGTATCACTAAGTATAATTTAAGATTGTATACTTTTGCTTCCTATTTTTATATGCTATGGAGAGGGTATATGTACATATTTGGGTCCGTTAATGAATGTGTTTCCGTTTTTATCACTTTGAGAAGTTGTAATAAAGGATGTGCAACAGATATAGAAAATCGTAGAAGGTTCCTGAAAGGGGATTTAATTGCGGTCAGAGCTGGCTACATTTGTTGGGTTTATTTATGAGATTTTCATTGTCTTTGAGCTATTTTACACCTCTCTATAAATTGTAGATGATGAATATGCAAACTCTGTCTTGTCAGGTAGAGATTAATTGACTTCCTTCTTCCGCTTAGAGAAACCAGTTTTGGTACCTAAACTGCAAACTGAACCAGATCCCGTTACCTTGCCCAAACTGTCAATTTTCCCCAATTTTTCAGTCTTCCAGATTCCTTCAATATCTGGCTACAACCTTCCAAACTAACTTTTCCAATTCATCTGGCTTCTGCCTGGTGGCATTACTGAGAACTATAGCCTGAGTGTCCATATCCTTCCTGGGACTCTCTGTTGCCTTGCAGCTGGCCATTTTCCCCAGGACCTGAAGAAGGCCTGGAAGCTGAAGCTCTATGGCTTGATATAAAGCTCGAAGGACTCACCATTGCAGTAAACCATGCATGAGCCCGAATTCTCTCTGGACAAGGCACTGTCTGGATTACTAAGGCCGATGAAATACTTGGGTCACGCATGCCCTTATATGAGGGGTAACCTTGACTGTGGAAAATAACATCACCAAGAGCACTGACATCCTAGCTCAAGAGCTTCAAGAAACTCAAGGAGCTGTGCTGCATAACTGGATGTTTTCCTCCACTGGCCTGTTGGAATCCACTGCACTGGTTACCCTTAGAGTTCAACTCCTGGTTCTTTAATACAACCTTTTATGTTACTGTTTCCCTTTTTTCATTTTAAGCATACTTCTTTTAAGATGCCTGATCTCCAGGAGTCTAAAATAACCAACTTTTGCCACCACTTCTCTGCAGATGGTTGAACTGGTTTTGCAGGAATAGAGGCAACAAAACGTCCTCGAGAGACTATTTCTCAGACCCTGCTTCACTCCATTCAGGGGTTTATAAATTACCTCTGAGTTGTTCAGTGACAAGTGATATTCATTCATTTTGAACAAAAGGGCAGGCTGACAATGTTGAACTTTACCTGAGCCCTGTGCTTTCAGAAGGCAGAGCTGGCTAAGAAATTCCCCTACACCTTTGTTCTCTGAAATCCCTCCTTTCTTTTGTGTTCCAAGAAACAGCTACCAGCAATGCTCTCCCATGTACTAAAAGAAGACCCATCTCTATCCTTCTTTGTGACTCATGTAAGACTGTGGATGACCCCCTTGTTGACCTGCCTTTATTAAAATCCCAGGCCCCCTTCCCTTTCTTAGAGAACTTTCTCATTCATGAACATTCTCCCTATTGCAATAGCTTGAATAAAATCATCTCCTTATTTGGCAAACTGTTTTGTCTGTTACACTTTCCAATTTAAAAAATAAAGATATAGGAGGCTTTTTTCCTGCCTTTGGAACAGTTGTGTGAGGAGGTGATGTCTGAGACAGTGACAGCCACCTCCAACCATGGAACAAACCTGAGGATGGCCGTCCACATGCTGAGGATGACACAGGGAGAAGTGGAAAGTACCTGGGTCCTTGATTACTTTGTTACGTTGCTGAACTAGTCAATCCTTTTACTCCCTGTCACTTCCAGACTTCTTGTTATGGTAAGTAACACATAGTCTTATGTTTTAAGTTATTCTCTGTTGGGTGTTCTGTTCTGAAGCCCCAAATACCCCAATAGGATGCTTGTTGGCTTCAGGAATAAAGAAAACTTGTGCCCAGAAATCTTGAAAGGTGTTTGCTTGAGAAGAAATGATTGCTTGTTATGTGTAGGCTGTAGAAAGACTCGGTTTCCTGTGTCCTTCTGTGGCACTGGAGTTTTAGAATCATTCCTGAGAGGCCAAGACTGCCACAGACTCAAAAGAAGCTTTCAGGTGTGAATGAAGAATGATTCAAAGGCAACCTGTGTGGATAGATGATTGAGAACCCAAAGAACTGTTGGACACCTCAGCAGATGCCAGCACAGGTACATGACCTCACAGATCAAATGCACCCTGTACTTCCCCTATAGCACATACAAGTGTTTCCAGGGAAAAGTGGGAATGCTCAAATGGACAGAGATGAACTTTTATCCACATGCAATTGCCAAACTCATGAGGCGAGGGCTTTGAAGATGACTATCTAGAGGGGTGGCCTTCATACTGAACTCCTTCAAACTCTAGAGTTCCCAGGAGGAAACTTGGAGTATTGGCATGAGTTGGGGAAGGGGGGCAGCAACATAAGGGATGGGATCCCGACCCCCTGCTGCAATTCAACCAGAGCAATCCAATTTTATGTTTTCTATTTTGGGGTTGAAAGTAAAATTTTACTCAGGACAGAATTCCAATGCTAGAAAAAATTATTTTGAAACCTCTGAGCTAGAGGATGCATCTCAACATCCTTCTCCCATCCCCATCCTCAGGCAGACCTTGAGGCAGCAGGTATATGGCTGGGGTTGAAGGTGGGTGTTGGGCACACAAGTTTCCAGAACTTCACTGACATGAAGGCCTATTTTTACTATGGGTCAGAAATAGGAGGGAGCGGGGCCCAGCTGTAGCAACCATATTTTGATAAAGAAATTTACTGTTACATTCTCCCAATAAAATAAAACTCAAATCCTCCAAAATTTAGCCTGGAAGGAGAATCTCCAGGTGGAGGATGGGAGTTGGACCTAGAAATCCCTTCTGTCCCTCTGGGTTCCGAGCATTCTCTTCCTCTTTGGATTTTCTCAGTTTTCTTGCTGCCTCCAGTCTTTTTTTTTTTTTTTAATTATTTGTTTTTATTTTTGGCTGTGTTGGGTCTTCGTTGCTGTGCGCGGGCTTTCTCTAGTTGCGGCAAGCGAGGGCTACTCTTCGTTGCGGTGCACAGCTTATTGTCGTGGCTTCTCTTGTTGCGGAGCACGGGCTCTAGGCGCGTGGGCTTCAGTAGTTGTAGCACACGGTCTCAGTAGATGTGGCTCACGGGCTCTAGAGCACAGGCTCAGTAGTTGTGGCACACAGGCTTTGTTGCTCCGCGGCATGTGGGATCTTCCCGGACCAGGGCTCAAACCCGTGTCCCCTGCAATGGCAGGCAGATTCTTAACCACTGCGCCACCAGAGAAGCCCACTGCCTCCATTCTTCAATGGCTCCCCACCTTCCTGGGCAGGAAAGGTGCTGTTCTCCCAATATCTTTCTATCTTTCTTCAAACATCTTTCTATTTTCCCCTTAAAATGACAATAAGTCACTTTCACAGATTCTTCAGCTAAGACTGGAACTTTCAAAAACAACTGAATGTTAGGGAAGAGCAAAAGGGGAAAACAGAGAGTACAAATCATTTAAATGATGCAACTTCCAAAGCACAGGCTGTGATTCCACTTGAACTGGATAGGTCTCAGGGATTTTACCTCTTCCCATTTCATACAGGTTCCATGAATGGCAATGAGCTAGTTATCCAAAGGGCTGATATCACTTTCCAGAGCCTTTGCCTAAGTCCTCACTTCAAAGATCCCACCTGTTGCCCATGGGTGATGCCGTATTGACGGCCACCACCTAGGATCTTCTCTTAACATCTCGACTCTTTCCGTTGACAAGATCAAAAGAGATTCTCTCCCCCTACCTATCTAAGCTTGGTTCTGACACATATTTTTCCCCCCAAGATTGACGGGATGATTCATTCTTCAAGGGAGATTGCCCAGTACAAACAATGGTATAGCTTTACACTTTTGGATCAAAGAGTCTACTGTTATCTTAATCCTTTTATAACCAGATAGGAAAAATTATGCACCAGGATTTCTCTTACAAAGAACATTGTATTTTGGCCTGAAGGCTGTGGGATATGGGGTGGAAAAGCTTTTATAAATACTTGGGGCTTGAAATTTATCTTAATCCCTGGATCTGAGTCCAGGTCTGTTCCTGGGCCAGGGTAACAGATGCACTTTTCAGTAATAGAAGAATTTGAAGTTTCAACAGGTAATCCAGGAAATGAGGAAAGGTGCCTTGGGCTGGTTACTGCATGAAGGAGGAATTTGGAGAGAACAAGAATGTCTAAAAGTGGACTTTGGTGTGACTGCTGTAAATTCTTCCTCTAACTCCCCTTAGAAATCTTTGGTAAAATCTACAATGCTCATTTGTGCTTCGGTGTGAGTGAATCCTTTTGGATATTGACTTTTGTGTCTGGTTGGGGTCATCCTTGGTGCAACACAGGGTCGGAGGAAGACAAAATCTAGAGACAAATGGGCCATGAGAGAATAAGTCCTCGGGGAACAAGTGCTGGGAGAGACAGGCTGTGAAATTGGAGTTGTGAGGCGAGTTTAGCTGGATCTTGTAGGTCAAGGAGGCCCTAGGTGACTTCAGAGCCACAGTGTGATAAATTAGCATTGTAATCCTTCACTGATCCTCAATATCTAAAGTCCATACTCTTTGGTGGGAGAGGGGCTACTCCTCCAAATACCTTTCTTTCTTCAGCTATCTTTCCATTTTCCTTCTAAAATGGCAACAAATCTCTTCCACAGAGATTTTTTTAGCTAAGGCCAGAATTTTCAAAACAACTAAGTATTAGGGGACTATAAATCAATTAAATGATGCAATTCCCAGATCACAGTGCTCTAAGTCTTTGTATGGATGACACACAAAGCCCATTAAAATCTGGCCTCCCCAATTCTCCAATGTCATCTCTCCCGCACTCCTACTTGTCACTGACCCTGCAGCATTACCACCTTTAAGAAACCTAAATGACCGCTCTCTCACTCCACCAGGTAGAACTGACCGCTCTTCACTCCATGTCTCATTGGAGAATAGCATCCAAAACGCTTTGTGTAGATATTTATTCACATGCTTTTCACCTCCAATAGACTGTGAGTTTCTAACCCCAGAAACTAACAAGTGCTTATAAAGTAGTAGAATCTCAAAAAATAATGTGTTGAATGGAAAGGACTCCAAAGCAGGATACAAAAACAAAGCAGGATACAAAAACTGTGAAATGACAGTTCTGTCACTTATCAGTCAGAAGACTTTGGATAGGTTCCTGAATCTCTCAGAGTGTCAACTGCCTCTTCCATTAACAACAGCTACTTTGTAGAGAGAAGTTGAAAGCAGGGGTCCCCAAACCTCTGTTAGGAACGGGGCTGCACAGCAGGAGATGAGTAGCAGGTGAGCAAGTGAAACTTCATCTGCTGCTCCCCATCGCTCCCCATCACTGGCATTACCGCCTGAACCATCTCCCCCCAGACCCCCGATCCATGGAAAAATTGTCTTCCATGAAACTGGTCCCTGGTGCCAAAAAGGTTGGGGACCGCTGGTTTAAAGTATGTAAAGGACTGGCCCATAGTAGGTGTATAGTAACTAAGTGGACACTATTAGTGAGTAGGCTGGTGGTTTTCAAGATATTTCTTTTCTAGCAGTGTAACCCTTTAAAAAATGAAATGGTTCACAGCCCTGAATAAGAGCAGAGCTGCTCTAACTTACGTGTGCAGCCTCAGAGCCCTACCTGCTTAGCTACTTCCCCATATTGACACAGTCACTCTCCACCCCAGAAGAACCCAGGGCTCCCAGAGTAGGGAGTAAAATCTACTGCCTTAGACCAGCTTGCGAGATACACAACGGGTAGTATGTGAGATGATTTTTAAGTGGCTTAAAGATATAGCATTAAATAACACTGATAGTTTTTAAAAAGTTAGTCCCTATTCAATTAAAACAAATTTTCTGATTCTTTAGGGGAGAAGTCTAAGTTTGGGGATAATATGTTTTTAACTTTTCTCTTACTTTTCCTAAGACTCCAATATTCAGAGAGGGCAGACTGCAGCCTCAGAACCTTTTAGTGGTACCTAGCTGGAATTTAACACTATGGATTTGTTCAGTTCCAATCTCTACCTATATAGTGCTCTTTAAGTTTGGGAAAATTATTTGACAACAAACTTCACTTTCTTTATTTGTAAAGTAAAGGTAATAATGCTTACTTCATTTGTGAGTATCAGCATGTATTTACTCTAAATACATTTACTGAGAGATTTCTGTGTACTGGGTGGCCTGGTGGAATACAGTGGTAGACCAGACAAATGAGATCTTTGCCCTCATGGCTTTTCCAATCTTGAGGTAGATATAGATTAACAAAGAGAGGATTCATTTATATAGCACGGTAAGCCCACAGGAGGCATCCAGGATGCTTGGGAAACATTAAGAAGGACACCTAACTTGACTTGGGGGTAGGGGTAGTCAAAGAAGATTTCTTGGGAAAAAAATGGCAGCTCAACTGAGTTCTGAAGACCTATTTAGTCCAGAAAGAGAGGACGGAACAGCATGTGTAAAGATCTAAGAGGCAAGGGGCACTGAAATAAAATATGCTGAGTCCTTAGTATAATGTCTCAAACACAGACGTTTTTCAAAATGGCCAGTAGCCTTTAGAACTGTTATGTGCTTGGCCTCAAGAATATTAGATTTATCTCTGTACCTCAGCATGAAAGCAGTTTCTGCCACATAGTGGATGCCCAGTAAGTGCTGAAAAGTGAATGATTGAATAAACAAATAAATGAGTAAATAAATGAATGAATAAATAATTGTTAGTTATTTCTATCTGCTCCTAGAGACCAGTCCATATCACGAGCCATATTCTTACTCAGCCCTTGCCTAGAATAGTCCGATTCCCAGCACTGTAGAGAGAGTAATCCCGCAGCCTGGTTTGGACTTGGGACTTGGGAGATTTTTGCTCGGTCCATCTGGCTTCACATGGCCTCCCTTACCTCTAACCCAGGAGGGGCTGTGCTTTTTCCTCCTATGGCACTGATGCTACTAACTGAGACCCACATAGCTGCTTTTCTTCGAAAGGCATTGTGTCTGAATGGCTCTATTTGTCATCCCACAGAACTAGGCAACTTGTCATATTGTAAAAACAACATGGCTGCCTTATCTTCTGGGACCACACCTGATTGTGGCTCATGGGCCAATGGAGCAGCTTAGCAGGTGAGAGGGCATTCAAAAGGAGTTAAGGCAAGTCAAGCTAACAATAATAGTAAGGATAAACATTTATTGATCACCCTTGGAAATGGATACTGATATTATCCACATTTTACAGATGAGAAAACTGAGGCTTGGAGAGTGATGTGATGGTGTTTAGTCAGGGGTAGCTGGGATCAAACCCCATTAGTGCAACAGAAGAGCAGGTACTCTTAACCTCCACCATGTTAGCACAAGCAAACAAAGCAAAACAATACTTGCACATGCTGCCCACACCTGTCAACACCAACAAAATCAGGGACATGCCAACAAAAATCTATGCCAAACTTTGTTTTTGTTGACTTTGAGAACCTACTAGGACACTGAGTAAACATTTATTTAGGAAAATGGGGGAAGATAACAAATAGATTGAACCAACCAATCCCAGTCATGGAATCATTTTTTCTATTTTGAACCACATCATCTCAGATTGCACTTTATCAGTTTAATATTTCTTAACTTGCAGTCACTGCAGCAAAAGGCTCAGACTTTGATAGCAGAGTTAGTTCTGCCTCTGGAATTATAACATGGCCTCCGAATTCTCGATTTTTCCTTTCTTTGTAGAACTAGCTCTTCTTTCCAAATCTCAACACCCAGATGCTGGAGAGCAATATACAAACTACTAAGAAACTCTTTGCTTTAGACATCTGCCTTCCAGTCCCCCCTTCCCCCCTCCCCTCCCTCCCCACACTGTAGGTGTTTGACCTTGAAACCCATCGCTGCCCCGACCCAGAATTTTGTCCCTTTGAGATTAGTTAGGCCCTGAATATGTTCCTCAAGATTCACCTCAAACACGGATAATTTTCACCATTTGTTTAGGGCCTTTACTACCCAGGCCCTGAGCAGTGCATCGTCCATGCACGACCTCGTGTACTTTCTGCAGCCCACACAAGTCCTGAGCTCCTCTCCAACGGCCCTTCCATGTGACCTCCTCTTTCTAACTCCACCATTTTCCTCACTCCCCATTTTCAGCAGATCGCCATGCTGCATACTTCATAAAGACGATAGAGGCGATTAGACAAGATCAGCTCTCCTTGCCCCTCCTACCCAAACCCACCCCCTCCCATCTCGAGGGCTCTATGCAATTTATCTTTTCTTTCTTAAAATGTAAACCTGTCCCTCATCTGACAGCCTCTATGTTAGAATCTTTCCCTTCCTTAAACACACATAGTCTCTCTTGAAATTCTGATCCATTCTTGCTTTTATCTTATTTTCTTTTCTACTGAGCCAAAGTTTTCAGATTCTCTTTTTACTTTCTCCCTTACCTTCCAGTCCTCTGCGGTCTGTCTTCAGTTCTCACTGTCCCATCAAAACTTATTTGGCAAAAGTCACATGGGACCTCCTAATTGCCAAGTCTGTTGGTGAGATTTTTGAAATTGTCTCATTGGGCATCTTCAGGATACCTGACACTGTCAATCATTCTTTTTTCTAATAACCTCCGGGCTAACCTGACTTAGGAGACTGTACTCTCTCCTTTTGCTCTTTATTTCTCTGATCCTGTTCTCTCAAGCTCCTTCAGAGGCCTCTTTTCCTCTGGGTGAGGTCCTGGCCCACCTCTCCAGCCCCATCTCCCACCAGGCCCTCCGTTCTACTTGACCCTGTAAAGACACTCACTCGCATGTGTCTGTCTATACGTACCACACAGCCTCAGCCCTCCATGCCTTTGCTCCTGCAGTTCCCCCTTCCTGGGATGCCCTTCCCCCCTACTTTGCCTGGCTCACTCTTACTCATCCTGTAAAGGTGACCCGGACTGTACCTCTGGTTTGGAAACTAGCCTGTCCCCTCTCGCTTTCTCTCCTCAGCTCACCCCCTCCTTTGCTCCCAACGCCTCAATGGCACCATTTGTCTACGTCCTTTGTCACACTCTTATGGTTTTTGTTTTTGTTTTGGCCTCAGATACTCTCAGTGGAACTCCTGGATTCATCTCTATAAGGCCTGAGAGATCCATGACAACCACATGGTGGCACAAGGGGCACAGGGCAGAGCAGTGCAGCGGATTCCTAATCAATTAACTGAATTAGGAAGCTCAGTTGGAGTCCCTGAGGTCCGATGGGGAATCCTGGACCCCATAATCCGAAGCCTCCCATGCAGCCAAGCCCTCTCTTTTCTCTCTGCTGGCTTCGCTCTCTGTTCCCAGGTTGCTCCATGTCACAGGAAAAAGTCAGGCCACTGCTATGATTAGCATGACTAATCTAATCATGCTAATTATCTAATCTCCGTGGCACTGAGGCCACTCAGAAAGCCTCACTGATGCTGGCTGACTCCTATCACGTTCCTCAGACCACATTTTCTTCCAGCTGCTTCCATTTTTCTTAAGCCCCCGCAACCCACTCCAACCCCCTTGCCCACGGATCCTTCTTTGCTTGGAAGACTGAGGTCCTTGACTTCCTTCTTCTCCCATTAAAAACCTCCATGTTTCTTCCCAGCCTCTCCTCCCTCCTCCCGGCCTCTCAGGGACACCTGTGCCCTGGGCTTGAGGAGGTACTCCTCCCCCTACCAGTCCTAGAGATCCGACTCCCCAAGATCTTCTCCTGGTTCCTGCATCTTCTTCTTCAGCTCCCCCAGGCCCATCACCTCAGCTTAAAAAGAGGCTCCAGTGTTCCCCACACAAATACATACATAAATGGATAAACGAGCAACTTTTTTTTTCTATGTGCTTCATTCAAAACACCATCCCACCTTTCTCTTTAATGGCTGCTTCCTCTCCTTCACCTCTTATGGATTTGAATTACATAAGTAATCCATGTTCATGGCAGAATAGTTAGAAACTGTATGTAAGCAAAAAGGAAAAAAAAATCTACTATCACAACACCTCGGAAATAACTCTATTATTATCTGGAGTACATCTTCCAAACTTTTTTCTCTGCACCTATGTAAGTAAGGTTAAACAGATTTTAAAGATAAAATAGTATTCTGTGTTGTGTTCTGTAACTTGCTTCTCTTATTTCACAGTGTACTTGGAGCGTCTTTTCACTGAGCTCGCCCAGATAATCCAGGATCATCTCCCATCTCAAGATTCTTAACTTAATTACACCTGCTAAATCCTTTTTGCCATATAAGGTAACATATTCGCAGGCTCCAGGGATTAGTGCTTGGACTTCTTTGGGGGAGGGGGCATTATTCTACCCACCCCAATTAGTCAGTAGCCCAGAAACATGGGAAGGGTTGGAGTGATAGGTGGGGGGGATTCCCGGCACAGGGAACCGCAGAGCTCTGATGAAACCTCAGTCTTTCCCCATCACCCAAAGCCTCCATGCCCATAAAGGTAGATCTATACAGTCTTTTTTAAAAAACAAGTTCACAATTATAATGGTACCTCTTTTTTTTTCTTTTGCGGTACGCGGGCCTCTCACTGCTGTGGCCTCTCCCGTTGCGGAGCACCAGCTCCGGACGCGCAGGCTCGGCGGCCATGGCTCACGGGCCCAGCCGCTCCGCGGCATGTGGGATCTTCCCAGACCGGGGCACAAACCCGCGTCCGCTGCATCGGCAGGCGGACTCTCAACCACTGCGCCACCAAGGAAGCCCAATGGTACCTTTTTTCTGGTCAATTCCTTCCTTTTGGAAGACACTTTTCCCCCCACAGCACGTGATTCTGGTGGGTTTGTCAAGGAAGGTACATGCGCTCCGGGCTTACCAATCACAGTACTCCACGCCTCTGCGCACAGCAGTTGAAGGATGGGCAAGCAATGCAAATGCGGTTGGTAAGATTCTTGAGGGAGGGGCCTGGCCTGGATGCGGAGGCCAGGAAATTTTCTCTCTTGTGGAGACGGTGAGCTCTAGAAGTGCTGGAACCACGGGAGGCCATCCTTCTCATCATGAAGAGAGATCCTGTGTAAAAATGAAGCCATTCCAGAGGAAGGGAGAGAAACATGGTGGTGTGGGGCGTGGAGTGGAGAGAGAGAGAGATCTTAAAATCAGAGGACAGCGTCTGAGCGTTTCGTTCCAGACCTGCCTAAGGCCAGGCAATTTCTGGACTCTTTAATTGCATGAGCCAATAAATCCCTCTTACCTTTCTTTGCTTGAACTTTGAACTAGTTTGATTCAGGTTTCTGTTACTTAAAATAAAGAATCCTTACTAATATAATATTATTCCACCATATAGATGCATTAAAATCAAATTAACCAAATTCATTAATATTTGGCCTTTAGATGGTTTCCAATTTGTACTAGTACTATTTTAATAGGACCATAGTTAACATCCTTGTACATCTATCCCTATGCATATGACTGATTATTTAGAAAACATTCAAGGAAATACAGTTAGAATAAATTTGAATGTATTCTTTAGAATACAGTCAAAGAAACCCATCAACTTAACCCGCTGTGATCTGGCTACAACCCCACAGCTCTCCTTAAACTGCCCTCTCCTAGGTCACCAAACATTTAACTGCCTATTCCAATAATCCTTTTCTCCATCCTCATCCTATTCAGCCTTTTCTTACTCCTTCCACCTCGAAAATCCTCTTAGACTTCAATGAGCCTTTCTCCTTATCTTCTTTTCTCATTTCCAGGATTGAATTCGGATGCCAATTCAGAAAAATTGGTGAAAAATTGGGAGTACTAGGTTGAGGTGTGGTTTGTTAGTTTGTTTGGTCAGGAAGAGGTGACGTATTTCACATATAATGGAAAATAATATAAAAATGAGTGGAAGCGTCTTTTAGGAAAATCACTTGACTTCTTGTGACTATTGAATAAATATACATTTATTTCTAAGAGAGTGCTTTCTTTTTTCCAGTTTTATTGAGAAATAATTGACATACATCACTATAAGATTAAGGCATACAGCATGATGGTTTAATTCACATTTATTACCACAGGAAATGATTACCACAATATGTTTAGCTAACCACAACCATTCTCTGCCAGAGAATGTGTGATCAATTAGCGATGTTTACCAATGCACCAAGGCACTGGAGGGGAGGGCGGGGGGCTGAAGTGGGAGGTAGTAAAGACTGTAGCAGGAGTCAAGCATTTGCCATTGCTATAACTAGAGGTTCTTAACCTGGAGGATACAGATCAGGAGATTCCCTGGGGGTTCCAAAGTGACCCTGGGGCTTCATAAAGTCCCTGGAGTTGTATGCAAATGTTTGTCTGATTGTGCATTTTTCTAGGAAGAAAAAACCATAGCTTTTATCAAATTTTAAGACTCCCAAAAAAGATTAACAGCCATCTCTGGGATGGTTTCCTATCCTGTGTTTTCCTCAAGTGACCTTATGGCACTCAAGGTTTGGAGAAGGAGAATCAAGTAACCCAGTAATTACCATCCAACCTAACACATGCAATGACTTCATGAAGATATGGGAGGCCCTGAGAGATTCTTCAGGGAGAAACACAGAGGCCACTTAACACTGCCCTTTGGGCCAGCCCAGAATAACTTAACTGAAGGGGAGGGTGGGCAGGCAAGTTAAGAGGAAGTGCAGCTGCCCTTTGTGACACATATTCATCCCTCTTCTAACCTGTTCTCCCAACCCTCTCCCAGCCTGCTCTGCCTCTGCTTCTCCCAAACTACTCCTAGCTCTCTGGTACCCAGGAAGCCAGCTCAGTGCATGACCAGGGGCCGCCCTCCAGCTGTGCCCCCAAAGCACAGAAGTTTGTGACATTTGGAATTTTGCACGTTTGGGAAACAGTTTTCAAGCCAGCTACCATATTTCACTTTCAGTATAATTTCCTGTCTCCCCTTTCTGTCTATTGTAGGCCTCTTAAATCATGGTGGCTCCATCCAGACCTCCTCATCTTAGTGACTATCTATGTTCTGCATTCCTTTCTTCCTCTGCCCACGCCCCCCACCCATGTTTAATGGGAAATGTTTCCTGTCAACTTTTCTTCTGTCCTTTCTGGTGACTGTAACTCCAGCCATTTTATTATCTTCAGTGAATTTCATTAAAAAAGGATGAAGATCCCATGTTCCAGGATCACTAGTGTAGATATTAAGTGAACTAAGATTGACCCTCAGGCTTCATCACATCCTCTGGAGACCTCCCAGAATACAGCCTAATAACTGTTTGTGTTTTTATGTAGTCCATGGTCATAGTTCCATACTGTGCCTTGACAGACCACGTTGGATTCCTTCCAAGAACACAATTTCTTGAGACCAAGTCAATGTCCCATTAAAATTTTAATCTGCCTCCTGTTACCCGTAAGTATTTGTAAGCCAGACTTTCCAAATACCACTTGATCTTCCACAGAGAATTTATATTTTACATATTTTCTCCTCACATGATTACGTGGAGCATTGCTGCACACAAAAAAGGCCCATGCATCTCAAGGCCCTACAACTTGATGCCTTCTCCTTCTAGACATTTGTCCTCTACAGGAGTATGAGCTCTGAACTCACAGGACCTACATTCAAATTCCGCCTCTTATATTTCCTAACTGTGTGACTTTGGGCAAGCTGATTAGCATCTGTGAGTCTCAGTTTCCTTATAGAGTGACTGACAGAAATAAACTGCATAGAGTTATTGAGGTAATTCAATGAGATAATACATGAAAAGCATTTAGCAAAGTACCTGGCCCATGAAAGTGTAGCTTTAGGGGGAATGCCCCCACCAAAACTGTCCACATCCTAATGCCTGGAACCTGAGAAGGAAATGGGGAGATTATCCCGAATTATCGGGGTGGACCAAATTTAATTTCATGAGGCTTCAAAAGCAGAGAACTTTCTCTGGCTAGAGGTTGAAGAGAGGCAGCAGAAGGAGAAATCAGAGATGCATGGAGCCTTTTTGTGTCAGGCCCTATGCACATTAATTATTGACTTTAATTCTTCTAAGAACACTGTGGGGTAGATAGACATATACCTTTTTATAGGTGTCTCAGTGAAACAAACTTGCCCAAAGTCCAACAGCTGCAAAGAAGAAAAGCTATGATTTGACTTTCGGTGAATTCAGGTCTGCCTGATTTTAAATTTATGTTGCTTTCCACTGTCTTATGATGTTTTGCATAAATACCACTTTTGCGTCATCACAGCGGCTATCCCTACAGCCCTGTAAAAGCAGCTCATGCTCACAGCCACACACTTTGAGGCAGGTTTTATTATCCTCATTTTAAAGATGAGAAAATTAAAGCCCAGGGAGCTGAAATGCCTGAGTGCACACAGTCCCTGAGAGACACAGTTAGATTTAAGCTCAGGATCCCTGACTGCAAAAACACTTCAAGTGTTCTTTCCACCACACCACAGCTAGTTCCAGTCAATGCTGACGAATTCAATGTTGTGTAGTCTCAGGCTTGCTCTCTCTTTTCTAAAATTACTGCAAGGCAGTATTCCTAGCACCTCTGAGTCAGATTTCGGTTGCTTCTCTGTCTTGATTATACGCGCCACACCTCCCAGTGCTGGGTCAGCTGCAAATTACATCTGTGTCACTCTGACTTCTCCAGAACACACACACAGATGAGGAATGAAACAGATTCTGACGCCAGCTCCTGAAGTCTCTGGGTCCCACCATCTCCCCCAACACAGGCAAACTGGCTCACGCTCCCTTTTGTTTAAGGTCTTTTCATCAATTTTTAATCAGCATGACTTTGTTTTTTAAATTTATTTTTGGCTGTGTTGGGTCTTCGTTGCTGCTCACGGGCTTCCTCTGGTTGTGGCGAGCGGGGGCTACTCTTCATAGCGGTGCGCAGGCCTCTCACTGCGGTGTCTTCTCTTGTTGCAGAGCACGGGCTCTAGGCAAGGGGCTCAGTAGTTGTGGCTCATGGGCTCCAGAGCGCAGGCTCAGTAGTTGTGGTGCGCGGGCTTAGTTGCTCTTCAGCATGTGTGATCTTCCCGGACCAGGGCTTGAACCCATGTCCCCTGCATTGGCAGGTGGATTCTTAACCTCTGTGCCACCAGGGAAGTCCAACAACAACATTTTCTGAGTGCTTACTACGTACCAGGCATTACTCTAAGCATTTTACACATATTAACTTATTCATCAAAACAAATATGTGATAAGTTAACAGTCTTCATTTTACAGACAAGGACACTGAGGTACAGAAATATTAAGTATCTTGTCCAAGGTTACACAGCTAGTAAGGGACACAGCTACAATTGGTACCCAGGCAATCTGGATGTTATGTTAGGTGTTAGTTCATAGGACATGTCGGTGGCTGTCTAGGAAGATGCATGAATTTTCAAATAAGTATTTATTATTTCAAGAATTAGAGAATGTATTCATTTTTTCAAAAAGCACCTACTAAATATTGACTCTCTGCCTCCACTAGAGTAGATACTATGGAGAAGAGAATTAGCAAACTGGTCCATATATACTGAGGGAATTTAAACCTAGCTGAGGAGATCCAGGATACAGATATGACACAACTAAATAGTATTGAATAGAATCAACATCTGAGTAACAGATGATATAGAACAGTTTATCTGTGACAATGGAAATTATAAAATGGGGACATTAATTGTGGATCCATTGTGTCAAAGTAGTGCAATGGGCTAGCACTACAGCGTGAGTAAATTAAAAGACGTAAAAGGAAAATCTTGATACTGTGAATTCATTCAATTAATTCAAACTAGTTATTGGGCACCTACTATGTGTCAGGTAGTATATAGTTACTAAACATTAAACCAAGGCATGAATTACTGAGAGAAATTATAAAATTACTTTCTCCTGGGGCATTTTAAAAAGTAGGACAGTCTATATTTAGCTATGCCCAGAGGCAGGGAGATGAACTGGGTGATGATAACTGTACCTAATAATACCAGGTTGACCTAAAAGAGGGTCGCCTTCATGTCTCTCTCTTGCTGCCCCATTGAGGTACACAGGGAGAAGTGTCTTCAGGTCATCTCAGGAGCTCACAGAAGTTCAAGACTCCTGCTGCGTACTTTTCATCATCCAACCCAATCCTTCACCCCTCAGTTTCCTCCCAAACCCTTTTCTAGAGCCCTCTGGAAAGAGATCTGTGATCAACAAACTTCCCTGTGTCCTCATTGCTCTTGAAACAGAAGAAAAGGGGGCAGGGCACAACCTTTAAAGGAATGACATAGCCATAGGACATGATAAAAACTAGTTAGAATCAACTAGGTCCAAGATGACAGAAAATTTGACTTCTGGTGGACCTTGAGTCTCATTATATGCTCAGTGTAATACATTAGCATGCTAAGTGACACACCCACCAGCACCATGACAGTTCCAAGGCCGACCATCAAAGATCAAAAAGTAGGCAGTGGCCCAATTCCTGGAAATCTCCGCCCCTTCCCCCAAATAGTTGGAATAATCTTCCCACTCATTAGCCTATAAAATTACCCAGTCCAAAAAAGCTAACCACCTCATATTTCAGGGCCTCTCGCCTTCTGAGATGGCACACACTCTGACTGTAGAGTGTGTTTCTCTCTAAATAAATCCACTTCTTACCTATCACTTTGTCTCTCACTGAGTTCATTCTGTGAGGAGACATCAAGAACCTGAGCTTCAGTAAGTCCTGAGACCAGGTGTGTGATCTCAATTAAAAGTCCCCATCTGGGTTGCATGGTTTCACTCTAACCACTCTCTCATCTCCTGGCCTTGTTGAAACCTGGCTTTCCCCCCAGACACTGCTTCCCCTACAGCCTCTCAAGGCCCTGTTCTCCCTCACACCAAGTGCATCTCAGTGCTCGGAGGTGGGGTGAGCATCCTCTTTGCACATGCTCCAGTTTAGACCATTTCTTCTGCTTCCTCTCTCAAAAACTGCAGCTCCTTTAAAGCTCCTGCCTTCAGCTCATACAAATGCCTTGTAGTTGTCAACTGTCTGCCCCTACAGTCACCAGTCACTCACCCCCCTTCTTTAATTGAAGGCTTTGGTTATGGGTTCTAGGTCTTATTCTACCTCTGTCATCTTCTGGATGCTTTCAACATGCCTATAAATGGACCATCCAAATCCTTGGCCTCTCTGTTCCTTGCTTTTCTCACCTTCTCAACCACAAACATCCACTCCCATGGTCACACCCTAGACCTTGCCATCGGTGGTAGCTCCACCCTGATTTCAAATAGCCCACTCCCTGACAACACTTTATCAAAACTTGCAGTCTACTGACCCCATCACTTTCTTTCTATCCTTCTCTCCATCACATTCTTCTTACCCAGTTTAAACAGCCACTCCCTGGCAACAGTCACCCTCAACTCCTTTGCTCAAGTCTACTCCTTCTCTCTCCGCCTCTCTCTCTCTCTCCATCATACTCACCTATAAACCTCAGCAGTCAGTGAACCAAGTTCTCAGATTTTCTGTGCCTGCATCCAAACAGGTGAATATTCCCAGAGAAAAAAGCACAAAACAAAGCCAATCTGTTTCTTTTTAAATTCATGCTCACAAACCTCAAATGAGCACTGTCTGGAAAACTTACTGTGCTTCTCCAGCAAATCCACTCCCCACTCTCCAAGTCAACTAGCTCACACCCTTTTCATTCTCCTTAAACTTCCCATATCCATTCTTACCACTTTTCCCTCTCAGCTGAAGACTTTGATTTATACTTCACTGAGAAAATACATGTTATCAGAGAGGAAATGCCTCAAATCACTTCCAATAAAATGCATACGAAAACCATTAAAAAAAAAAGAAATAAAGAAAAGACAACTTACACAATGGGAGAAAATGTTTGCAAATGATGCGACTGAGAAGGGCTTAATTTCCAAAATATACAAACAGCTCATACAACTCAACAACAAAAAACGAACAACCCAATTGAAAAACAGGCAGAAGACCTAAATAGATGTTTCTCCAAAGAAGACATACAGGTGGCCAACAGGCACATGAAAAGATGCTCAACATGGCAAATTATTCGAGAAATCCAAATCAAAACTACAATGAGGGGACTTCCCTGGTGGCGCAGTGGTTAAGAATCCGCCTGCCAATGCAGGGGACATGGGTTCGAGCCCTGGTCCAGGAAGATCCCACATGCCGCAAAGCAACTAAGCCCGTGAGCCACAACTACTGAAGCCTGCGCGCCCTAGGGCCCATGCTCCGCAACAAAGAGAAGCCATGGTGACGAGAAGCCCGCGCACCACAAAAAAAAAAACACAAAAAACTACAATGAGGTACCACCTCACACTGGTCAGAATGGCCATCATTAAAAAGTCTCAAATAACAAATGCTGGAGAAAGTATGGAGAAAAGGAAACCATCCTACACTGTTGATGGGAATGTAAGTTGGTGCAGCCACTATGGAAAACAGTATGGAGGTTCCTTAGAAAACTAAAAATAGAATTACCATATGATCCAGCAATCCCTCTCCTGGGCATATATCTGGACAAAACTATAATTCAAAAAGATACCTGCACCCCTATGTTCATAGCAGCACTATTCACAATAGCTAAGACAGGGAAGCAACCTAAATGTCCATTGAGAGATGAATGGATAAAGAATGGATAAAGAGATGAATGGATATATACATTATATTCATAATGTATATTTATGGATATACAATAAAAAAGAACGAAATAATGCCATTTGCAGCAATATGGATGCAACTAGAGATTATCATACTAAGTGAAGTAAGTCAGAAAGAGAAAGACAAATACCATATGATATCACTTATATGTGGAATCTAAAATATGACACAAATGAACCTATCTACAGAACAGAAACAGACTCACAGACATAGAGAACAGACTTGGGGTTGCCAAGGGAGGGGGGGGTGGGGGAGGGATGGACTGGGAGTTTGGGGTTAGTAGACGTAAACTATTATATACAGAACGGATAAACAACAAGGTCCTACTGTATAGCACAGGGAACTATATTCAATATCCTGGGATAAAGCATAGTGGAAAAGAATATAAAAAAGAATATATATATGCATATAACTAAGTCAGTCTGCTACATAGCAGAAATAGGCACAGCACTATAAATCAACTATACCTCAATTAAAAAAAACTTTTTAAAATCTATACCAATCTTCTCGCCTCCTCACTTATGGAAGTGGAAGAACTGTCATTTTCCTGTCAATGTTCAACCCCTTTACCTGTGCACTCCCCCGCATTCCCTCTGGTCCACTGAAGGACTGCACTCCTGTTGTCCCCTACATCAGCAGTTCTCAGAGTGTAATCTGCCAACCTCTGGTGATCGCTGAGACTCCACACCTGGTCTCTCCCCAGTCTTCCTCCCACCCACCCATCAGCTAACAGCACCAAGCAAAAACCTACTAGTCGCCCTTTGTTCCTCCCTTTTCCCCACCCTACTTCAAGCCTATCATGAATACTTGCCAATTCTTCCATCATAATCTGGCATCTGAACTCTCCTCTCCATCTCTAATCTAAGTCACTATCATCTCTACCCTGAACTGGTTTAACAGTCACCTAACAAGCTTCACTGCTTCTGCTCATAACCCTTGTAATCCATTCTCTACACACCAGCCAGAGTTATGTCTCAAAAAAACCCATATCAGAACATGTCATCCCCCCAAATGAATCAGTTGATAGCAATTCATTACTCATAGAAAAAACCACAAGGTGTTGTAATCTCTGGCCCTTGCCTGTCTCCACAATCCCAGGGCATTTTATTCACAGAGCACAGCCACTTTGCCTTCCTTTCTTTGGAGCACTCTGCCCTTTCCACCCCCTGGCTTTTGCACTTGTTTTCTTTGCCTGGAATGCTTGTCCACCAGTTCCTCAGATGATTGGCACATTCTCATTCTTTTGGTCTCAACTCAAACATCTTATTCAGAGAGAACTTCCCTGACAACCATATCTTAGGTGGCCTCCTCAGATTGCTTTCTATCTTATTACCTGATTATTTCCTTCATGACATTTATTACAACCCACAATTATCTTAATTGTTTCCTCATTTATCATCTGTCTCCCCAACTAGAGTGTGAGCTTCATGAGTGCAGGGACCTTATTTCTCTTGGTCATTCCTGGATTTCCAGCACCTAGGACAATGCTTGGCAGAAAGCATGCACTCAATCAACATCTGTTAAATAAACAGGGTGAATGAATGAGTTTTTAACATTCATGTGCTGGTCTTTTGGCTATGTTCTTCGAATGCATTATCTCATTTAATCACCATAACAATCTTGTGAGGTAGGATTACTATTATTTTCATTTGACAGATGAGGAAAAGGAGGTTCAGGAGAGTTATCTGCTCAGTCACATAGCTAGTAGCAGCTGTATGAGTCAGCTTGGGCTGCCATAACAAAATATCATAGACTGGGTGGCTGAACACTCAATGGAAATTTATTCCAGCTGATTCGGTTTCTGGTGAGGCATCTCTTCCTGGCTTGCAGACAGCTGCCTTCTTATTATGTCCTCACATGGCCCTTCTCCTATATGTGCATGGAGAGAGGGAGTGAGCTCTCTGGTGTCTATTCTAAAAACACTAATCCTACTAGATCAGGGCCCCATCTCTATGACCTCGTTTAATCTTAATTACTTCCTTAGAGGTCCCATCTCCAAATAAAGCCATACTGGAGGTTGGGGCATATGAACTTGGAGCGGGGAGGGATACAAACATTCAGTCCATAAAACTGACAGAGCCAGGATTCAAACCCAGACTTGTCCAATTCCAAAGCTCATACTCTTAATTGCTGAATTATATTGCCATGTTGCTTCCAGGTCCTTAGCTCTGTCCTTTTCCTGAACCTCTTCATGCCTGGCTTCATACATGGCCAGGGATTGCTTGTCTGGTTCTCTCATGGTACACACCTGACTTGGAGTTGAGAGCCAAGATGCAAAGCCTGGCTCTTTACTCTTCACTACCTTTGTGATCTGGAGCCAATAGCTTAATGACTCTGGATGTGCCTCAGTTTTCCCATCAGTGAAATATGGACAGTAACAGAAAGTACTTCTAGGAACTTCCTTCAGGTGGTGAGGAAGAGAAGGAAACAGTACTTATGGGAGTCCAGTGAAGGTCTTGGAGCAAATACACTGCATGATTCTCGTTGTTGTAAATATTTCCCTGAGTAACATTAACAGGTGCATAGACAGGGGTGCAAGAAAGCGGCCTCCACTCCAGCGTGGTGATGTAGCCTGTGGGAAGGGCTCTTACATGGCTGTGACCAGTATTTTTCCCTTCCTCCTCATGTTCAGTCATCATTGTGCTTTTGTTTTGTTTGAATTAAGTATTTTTCTATTTGGCTTATTTGCTCTCCAGGCTGGGAGGGACTGCCTCAAGGGGATCATTCCAGAAGGCAGCCTGATCCCACTGAGATGGGTGTCACCCTGTCTGGAGGTTCTCAGGAATGTAATTTACCTACTTGAGATTTGATGGTGGATTAAATAATAACAACAACAAGGATCATATAACAACATTTATACAGCACTAACTGTATACCAGGCACTGATCTAAGAACTACACAGATATGAATTTGTTTACTCTCCACAATAACCACACCTAGAAGTAGATGATAGAACTAGTTAGGTACTATAGTAATCACTCCCACAACTAGTAAACACCTGGGCTGGGATTTGAACCAAGGGACTCTGGCTCTACACCCCATGATCTAAACCATACTAATACTCTATAAGGCCTCTCCTGGCACCTATTATTCCTCCCTGCCTGGCCTGTAGTCCCACGTGCTGGGAGGTGGGTCCATCCCCCAGGACAGGGAAAGGAAGCCTCCCCTATGGGAGGGGAGAATATCAGGGAGCATCCTTCTAGGATTGTCTGGGTACAGTTGCCAACTAGTGGGATATGGTTGGTGGCTCTGAGGTCTCCCAGATCACCCTGTGCTTTCCCTCTCTCTAGCACTAAGCAGCCTGCATCCTAACTATTGGCCCATTATCTCCTCTAGGAGGCTGGGATTTCTGCCAGGGATGGTGTCTAGGTGAGCTCAGTGGTTCCTCAGCAGCATGAGGGCAGGAACATTGTCCATCACTGAACTGTTGTGATCCTGGGCCTGACACAATGCATTATGGAATAGATGTTCATGAATGAGTAATGAAGTAGGCCCACAAACACCACAACGAGCACTGGTACAATGGTTTTGAATATTTGGAATCTTTTGTTTATTTCTGCTTAGTGCAAAGGCCCCGAAACTTGAGTCACCTGAGGAGTTTGGTAAGAATGCATATTCTCAGGCCTCGAACCTGAGATTCTGATTCATTTGGTTCAGGTGGTTTTTAAAAACATTTCTACCAGAATGTAATGTACAACCAGAAAAGTGTACATAAGTGTACAGCTTGTTGAATTTTCACAAACTGAATGTATCTATGCATCCTGCACCGAGGTCAAGAAAAAGAGTATTATTAGAACAGTTTGGGGAGCTTTAAACATATAATCCTGATAATTCTCATGCAGTTCCCCTGAACAGCAAGAAACACTGTAGGAGTGATTAGCACTAAAATTCTTAAAATGGAAACAGCCCATGTGTGCATCTTTGAGGATAATAAGGACAAGAGAACTGGGAAGCGTTGTTCGTTGGTCACCAGAACCCCTAGGGACACAGCAGGTGGCATTGCTCCTGGAGTTGGGAAGTGGAGAAGGTCCACTGAGTCACCAACTGGCTTTCTGGATATAAGAGAAACACAGCTCATAAACTCCCAGCACCTAGTGAGGAGCCCTGAAGACTCAAGGGGACAGAAGTCCATGGATGCCAGGTTCAGGCCTTCAGGTTATTAAGCCACTAAAGCAAACAAGCTTTCAGAGCAAAGACAGTGGGGCCTCATGGACAGTAATCATTGAGTCACCCATTTCCAAAAGGATGAGAGTCCCTCCTACGAGTTCTATCTGAACCAGAATGGATGAGGCCTTCAGAAATTCATTTTCAATCTCTTTTACACACACACACACCCAACCAAGGCTTGCTTTGTAATGTTCTTGCCCATGCTTCCAATTGAGGTCTTTCACTATGGGTCAAACTCATTCTCTGTCTTTTTCCTCCTATTTTTCCTTTCTTCAAAATTTTTTGATTCCTGATGTTCGGACTAGAAGTTATGAACCTGAACCTCCATAAAAATAAAGACATTTGCTGATGGGAAAAGAAGAGAAGGCTTTATCCTGGTTATCTCTTGATTACCCACCAGTGAATTCGTGGAGGTCTGAAATCAGCCTGAGTATTCCAAGCTGTATCTCGAGTTTTCCTGCAGCATTTAACATCCTCCAAGGCCTCGCCTTTTAACAGGTATAGACATAGATGGGGGCGGTTGGGGGGGGAGTCTTGTGCAGAGAAGGGAAGTCATTTTGGCCTCAGACAAACAGTTTCTCTAGTTTTCTGTTGTTAAGTCACTAACAATTTCCCTAACTTTAAATGTTTTTCGAGTGTTGTACATTCAACAGAGGGTTGGGCTTTTTTTGTTTGTTTGTTTACTGGATTTGGCTTCTGAATTCTTTTCCCAGAATTTATTTTCTGTGGGAAATAGAGTTTGAAACATTTCCAAATAAGTTTGGAAAAGAGTTGCCCGGATCCTGTAAAGATTTAAGATGAGTTCGTTTTCTGCATAACTCCTTGTCTCCCAGCCAGTCAATAACCAAAAGGACAGTCTCCATCCTGGCTGGTCCTAAGGAAAGCTCAAGCGTAGTCCATTCCCAGAAAAGTCACAAAGAGGGAACTTTTCATAGTCTACTATTAATTCACCCAATCACTCATTCATCCACTCATTTTTTCAACAGATTTTCATTATTGAGTGTATATTATATGCCAGGAATTTGCGAAGTACAGATCACCAAATGCAAGCTCCCTTCTCTGGCCCCTCCTTTTATTTCTTGGTCGGGGGGAGGGTGGGGAAGCACTCAAATAAAAGCAGGGAATACAGGTCTCCTAACTCATCTTCTTTTTCCTCTAGCTGCCTCCAGGCTTCCCAATCCCCAGTTAGAAAGCTGCATAATTGAGGTAAAAGTGATCCTCTCCCAACCTGGGTCTCCTCTCAGTGTTGTCATTAATACCTGTGCTTGTTTCAGAGTGGCTCTTAAGAGCCTAATAAGGGCCAAGAGGATCCCTGGGCTTTGCAAGTCCAGCTGCCATATTGCAGCAAGCCCTCAGCCTCGGAGGGCCTGTTGATGGCAGGATCTGTTGATTGCCTGCCAGACAACCAGCTCAAGCTAGACCAGTGCTCTGGTCTGCTTTGCAAAATCAAAAATCAAGTGTTCCACCCAGATTGTCTTTCCTAATTTTCAAACTTTTGATCTCATTCCAAATTACATGTTATGGCAATCTGCATCCGTGGGATGATGATCATTCTGGAAAGCTGAAAGAGCAGCTCAGCCATATGTTTGAAAATGTGTCACCGGCAGTGTGATTGTCAGTAACAACTTGATTCAGGCTGCATTTGAGCCTTTGACACTTTTCAAATTGATGTTTTCTCCTTAATAAAAACAGACCCCCAATTTAAAAGTCTTCTAATGGAATTTAAGATTTTTCCTTAATGCAGTTGACGTGCATGCACCTGGTTTTAAAGCAAATCCAGTATGTGAAAATGGATGTATACCCATCAAATCAAGGGGAAAGAGAGGCACTTTCAGATTGAGGGATTCACTTCACAGAATGATTCTTTTCTTCACCAAAGTAATCTCCATACGGTTCTCTGAAAGGAGTTAGCTTTCCTAGTGTACTTAAACACTTTGTAAAATTCTAATTTAAAAACATGGTTTAGACATCACACATACTGTGTAAAGATAAGACTGCTCAGATCAGGCAGATGGCCTCATGCTATTTCTAGAGCCATTACCCCATTTCAAATGGAATCCAAATGACTTGTCAACATCTCCTTGGCATCCAGTGCCCTGCCTAGATGGCGCTGAAGCAAAGCTTATACTTGCTAGAAGACTTAGATCAATAGTTACTCCTTTGTCGAGCCCTCTCAGACAACGCTCAACTTTTTCCCAGAGGTGAAATCTTTCTGGCACCTATATAGCATTTGCGCTGCCCAATTTGAAGACTGCCCTAGAAATGGTCTAGGTTTTATTCATTTTATGAGTTCAGATAGGTGCCAGGTCCTCAAGAAACTTGCCTCAAAAAATTATTGCAGTTGATGTAATTGAAGGAGAAGCAGCCATCACTCTTCTGAAGCAGTGTCTTTCAGTTAGCAAGAATTCCTCAGAGTGAGATCTCATTTTGGTCACAGGGAAATGTCTCATAGTGGCTTAGAGTTAGGTTGTCTTCGTGGACAAATTAGCAAAATTACAATAGAAAATAAAAGACCTGGGCTTCCCTGGTGGCGCAGTGGTTGAGAGTCCGCCTGCCGATGCAGGGGACACGGGTTCGTGTCCCGGTCTGGGAGGATCCCATATGCCGCGGAGCGGCTGGGCCCGTGAGCCATGGCCGTTGGGCCTGCGCGTCCGGAGCCTGTGCTCCGCAACGGGAGAGGCCACAACAGTGAGAGGCCCACATACCGCAAAAAAAAAAAAAAAAAAAAAAAGAAAATAAAAGACCACATATAGGTCTAAGCCAGTCAGCAATCATCTCTTGCAGCCAGAGGGACTGCTTCAGAAATGTGCAATGGAAACCAGATCTGGGATGTTTGTTGGAACTGATGGGGAGACAAGCTCTCTCTTCTACTGGAGTTAATTCTCCAAAAATATAAATTAGTAGCTTCTGGGGGTTGCCTTATCAACCAGCACAGAAGAAAAACTAAGTGGTAGAGAAGCCCAAGTCTTGATGATATCATTTGAGACCTGGGATCCAACAGCTCCTGAGGCTACACCTGTATTCAGGACTTTTCAGTTAAGTGAACAGGTAAATTTACTTTTTTTAAAACTTTTTATTTTATATTGGAGTATAGTTGATTAACAATGTTGTGTTAGTTTCTGGTGTACAGCAAAGTGATCCAGTTATACATTTACATGTATCTAATCTTTTCCAAATTCTTTTCCATAAAAATTTGTTACATAATATTTTTTTTAACATTTTTTTTTATTTTACAAATTTAATCAGTTATACATATACATATGTTCCCATATCCCCTCCCTTTTGCGTCTCCCTCCCACCCTCCCTATCCCACCCCTCCAGGCGGTCACAAAGAACCAAGCTGATCTCCCTGTGCTATGCGGCTGCTTCCCACTAGCTATCTACCTTACGTTTGGTAGTGTATATATGTCCATGCCGCTCTTTCACTTTGTCACAGCTTACCCTTCCCCCTCCCCATATCCTCAAGTCCATGCTCTAGTAGGTCTGTGTCTTTATTCCTGTCTTACCCCTATGTTCTTGATGACATTTTTTTCTTAAATTCCATATATATGTGTCAGCATACAGTATTTGTCTTTCTCTTTCTGACTTACTTCACTCTGTATGACAGACTCCAGGTCCATCCACCTCATTACAAATAGCTCAATTTCATTTCTTTTTATGGCTGAGTAATATTCCATTGTATATATGTGCCACATCTTCTTTATCCATTCATCCGATGATGGACACTTAGGTTGTTTCCAGCTCCGGGCTATTGTAAATAGGGCTGCTATGAACATTTTGGTACATGTCTCTTTTTGAATTATGGTTTTCTCAGGGTATATGCCCAGTAGTGGGATTGCTGGGTCATATGGTAGTTCTATTTGTAGTTTTTTAAGGAACCTCCATACCGTTCTCCATAGTGGCTGTACCAATTCACATTCCAACCAGCAGTGCAAGAGTGTTCCCTTTTTTCCACACCCTCTCCAGCATTTATTGTTTCTAGATTTTTTGATGATGGCCATTCTGACTGGTGTGAGATGATATCTCATTGTAGTTTTGATTTGCATTTCTCTAATGAGTAAAGATGTTGAGCATCCTTTCATGTGTTTGTTGGCTGTCTGTATATCTTCTGTGGAGAAATGTCTATTTAGGTCTTCTGCCCATTTTTGGATTGGGTTGTTTGTTTTTTTGCTATTGAGCTGCATGAGCTGCTTATAAATTTTGGAGATTAATCCTTTGTCAGTTGCTTCATTTGCAAATATTTTCTCCCATTCTGAGGGTTGTCTTTTCGTCTTGTTTATGGTTTCCTTTGCTGTGCAAAAGCTTTGAAGTTTCATTAGGTCCCATGTGTTGATTTTTGTCTTTATTTCCATTTCTCTAGGAGGTGGGTCAAAAAGGATCTTGCTGTGATTTATGTCATAGAGTGTTCTGCCTATGTTTTCCTCTAGGAGTTTGATAGTGTCTGGCCTTACATTTAGGTCTTTAATCCATTTTGAGCTTATTTTTGTGTATGGTGTTAGGGAGTGATCTAATCTCATACTTTTACATGTCCCTGTCCAGTTTTCCCAGCACCACTTATTGAAGAGACTGTCCTTTCTCCACTGTACATTCCTGCCTCCTTTATCAAAGATAAGGTGACCATATGTCCGTGGGTTTATCTCTGGGCTTTCTATCCTGTTCCATTGATCTATCTTTCTGTTTTTGTGCCAGTACCATACTGTCTTGATTACTGTAGCTTTGTAGTATAGTCTGAAGTCAGGGAGTCTGATTCCTCCAGCTCCGTTTTTCGTTCTCAAGATTGCTTTGGCTATTCGGGGTCTTTTGTGTTTCCATACAAATTGTGAAATTTTTTGTTCTAGTTCTGTGAAAAATGCCAGTGGTAGTTTGATAGGGATGGCATTGAATCTGTAGATTGCTTTGGGTAGTAGAGTCATTTTCACAATGTTGATTCTTCCAATCCAAGAACATGGTACATCTCTCCATCTATTTGTATCATCTTTAATTTCTTTCATCAGTGTCTTATAATTTTCTGCATACAGGTCTTTTGTCTCCTTAGGTAGGTTTATTCCTAGATATTTTATTCTTTTTGCTGCAATGGTAAATGGGAGTGTTTCCTTGATTTCACTTTCAGATTTTTCATCATTAGTATATAGGAATGCCAGAGATTTCTGTGCATTAATTTTGTATCCTGCAACTTTACCAAATTCATTGATTAGCTCTAGTAGTTTTCTGGTAGCATCTTTAGGATTCTCTATGTATAGTATCATGTCATCTGCAAACAGTGACAGCTTTACTTCTTCTTTTCCCATTTGGATTCCTTTTATTTCCTTTTCTTCTCTGATGGCTGTGGCTAAAACTTCCAAAACTATGTTGAATAAGAGTGGTGAGAGTGGGCAACGTTGTCTTGTTCCTGATCTTAGTGGAAATGGTTTCAGTTTTTCACCATTGAGGACGATGCTGGCTGTGGGTTTGTCATATATGGCCTTTATTATGTTGAGGAAAGTTCCCTCTATGCCTACTTTCTGCAGGGTTTTTATCATAAATGGGTGTTGAATTTTGTCAAAAGCTTTCTCTGCATCTATTGAGATGATCATATGGTTTTTCTCCTTCAGTTTGTTAATATGGTGTATCACAATGATTGATTTGCGTATATTGAAGAATCCTTGCATTCCTGGAATAAACCCCACTTGATCATGGTGTATGATCCTTTTAATGTGCTGTTGGATTCTGTTTGCTAGTATTTTGTTGAGGATTTTTGCATCTATGTTCATCAGTGATATTGGCCTGTAGTTTTCTTTCTTTGTGACATCCTTGTCTGGTTTTGGTATCAAGGTGATGGTGGCCTCGTAGAATGAGTTTGGGAGTGTTCCTCCCTCTGCTATATTTTGGAAGAGTTTCAGAAGGATAGGTGTTAGCTCTTCTCTAAATGCTTGATAGAATTCGCCTGTGAAGCCATCTGGTCCTGGGCTTTTGTTTGTTGGAAGATTTTTAATCACAGTTTCAATTTCAGTGCTTGTGATTGGTCTGTTCATATTTTCTATTTCTTCCTGATTCAGTCTTGGCAGGTTGTGCATTTCTAAGAATTTGTCCATTTCTTCCAGGTTGTCCATTTTATTGGCATAGAGTTGCTTATAGTAATCTCTCATGATCTTTTGTATTTCTGCAGTGTCAGTTGTTACTTCTCCTTTTTCATTTCTAATTCTATTAATTTGAGTCTTCTCCCTTTTTTTCTTGATGAGTCTGGCTAATGGTTTATCAATTTTGTTTATCTTCTCAAAGAACCAGCTTTTAGTTTTATTGATCTTTGCTATCATTTCCTTCATTTCTTTTTCATTTATTTCTGATCTGATTTTTATGATTTCTTTCCTTCTGCTAACTTTGGGATGTTTTTGTTCTTCTTTCTCTAATTGCTTTAGGTGCAAGGTTAGGTTGTTTATTCGAGATATTTCCTGTTTCTTAAGGTGGGATTGTATTGCCATAAACTTCCCTCTTAGAACTGCTTTTGCTGCATCCCATAGGTTTTGGGTCGTCGTGTCTCCATTGTCATTTGTTTCTAGGTATTTTTTAATTTCCTCTTTGATTTCTTCAGTGATCACTTCGTTATTAAGTAGTGTATTGTTTAGCCTCCATGTGTTTGTATGTTTTACAGCTCTTTTCCTGTAATTGATATCTAGTCTCATAGCATTGTGGTCGGAAAAGATACTTGATACAATTTCAATTTCCTTAAATTTACCAAGGCTTGATTTGTGACCCAAGATATGATCTATCCTGGAGAATGTTCCATGAGCACTTGAGAAAAATGTGTATTCTGTTGTTTTTGGATGGAATGTCCTATAAATATCAATTAAGTCCATCTTGTTTAATGTATCATTTAAAGCTTGTGTTTCCTTATTTATTTTCATTTTGGATGACCTGTCCATTGGTGAAAGTGGGGTGTTAAAGTCCCCTACTATGATTGTGTTACTGTCGATTTCTCCTTTTATGGCTGTTAATATTTTCCTTATGTATTGAGGTGCTCCTATGTTTGGTGCATAAATATTTACAATTGTTATATCTTCTTCTTGGATTGATCCCTTGATCATTATGTAGTGTCCTTCTTTGTCTCTTCTAGTAGTCTTTATTTTAAAGTCTATTTTGTCTGATATGAGAATTGCTACTCCAGCTTTCTTTTGGTTTCCATTTGCATGGAATATCTTTTTCCATCCCCTTACTTTCAGTCTGTATGTGTCTCTAGGTCTGAAGTGGGTCTCTTGTAGACAGCATATATATGGGTCTTGTTTTTGTATCCATTCAGCCAGTCTGTGTCTTTTGGTGGGAGCATTTAATCCATTTACATTTAAGGTAATTATTGATATGTATGTTCCTATTCCCATTTTCTTAATTGTTTTGGGTTCGTTATTGTAGTTCTTTTCCTTCTGTTGTGTTTCTTGCCTAGAGAAGTTCCTTTAGCATTTGTTGTAAAGCTGGTTTGGTGGTGCTGAACTCTCTCAGCTTTTGCTTGTCTGTAAAGGTTTTAATTTCTCCATCACATCTGAATGAGATCCTTGCTGGGTAGAGTAATCTTGGTTGCAGGTTTTTCTCCTTCATCACTTTAAGTATGTCCTGCCACTCCCTTCTGGCTTGTAGAGTTTCTGCTGAGAGATCAGCTGTTATCCTGATGGGGATTCCCTTGTGTGTTATTTGTTGTTTTTGCCTTGCTGCTTTTAATATGATTTCTTTGTGTTTAATTTTTGACAGTTTGATTAATATGTGTCTTGGTGTATTTCTCCTTGGATTTATTCTGTATGGGACTCTCTGTGCCTCCTGGACTTGATTAACTATTTCCTTTCCCATATTGGGGAAGTTTTCAACTATAATCTTTTCAAATATTTTCTCAGTCCCTTTCTTTTTCTCTTCTTCTTCTGGAACCCCTATAATTCGAATGTTGGTGCGTTTAATGTTGTCCCAGAGGTCTCTGAGACTGTCCTCTGTTCTTTTCATTCTTTTTTCTTTATTTTGCTGTGCAGCAGTTATTTCCACTATTTTATCTTCCACCTCACTTATCCGTTCTTCTGCCTCAGTTATTCTGCTATTGATCCCATCTAGAGTATTTTTTATTTCATTTATTGTGTTTTTAATCGATGCTTGATTCGTCTTTAGTTCTTCTAGGTCCTTGTTAACTGTTTCTTGCATTTTGTCTATTCTATTTCCAAGATTTTGGATCATCTTTACCATCATTATTCTGAATTCTTTTTCAGATAGACTGCCTATTACCTCTTCATTTGTTAGGTCTGGTGGGTTTTTATCTTGCTCCTTCTCCTGCTGTGTGTTTTTCTGTCTTCTCATTTTGCTTATGTTACTGTGTTTGGGGTCTCCTTTTTGCAGGCTGCAGGCTCGTAGTTCCCGTTGTTTTTGGTGTCTGTCCCCAGTGGCTAAGGTTGGTTTAGTGGGTTGTGTAGGCTTCTTGGTGGAGGGGACTACTGCCTGTGTTCTGGTGGATGAGGCTGGATCTTGTCTTTCTGGTGGGCAGGTCCACGTCTGGTGGTGTGTTTTGGGGTGTTTGCGGACTTTTTATGATTTGAGGCAGCCTCTCTGCTAATGGGTGGCGTTGTGTTCCTGTCTTGCTAGTTGTTTGGCATAGGGTGTCCAGCACTGTAGCTTGCTGGTCGTTGAGTGAAGCTGGGTGCTGGTGTTGAGATGGAGATCTCTAGAAGATTTTCGCCGTTTGATATTATGTGGAGCTGGGAGGTCTCTTGTGGACCAGTGTCCTGAAGTTCGCTCTCCCACCTCAGAGGCACAGCACTGACTCCTGGCTCCTCAATTTGGGATGATTTGTTGTCTATTCATGTATTCCTCAGATGCAGGGTACATGAAGTTGATTGTGGAGCTTTAATCCGCTGCTTCTGAGGCTGCTGGGAGAGGTTTCCCTTTCTCTTCTTTGTTCTCACAGCTCCTGGGTCTCAGCTTTGGATTTGGCCCCGCCTCTCTTTGTTACATAATATTGAGCAGAGTTCCTTGTGCTATACAGTAGGTCCTTGTTGGTTATCTCTTTTAAATATAACAGTGTGTACATGTCAATCCCAAATTCACTTCTTTATTTAGACAAGTTTGCATTGACATTTTGTCATCTTCAAATAAAAGACTCCTGACTCCCCCTTTCCCAACTGGTCTTTATATCAATTACCAAGACCTATGGTTTCTCCATCCAAAATATCTCATATCTATTGGCTTATCTACAGGCCAATGCCCATAATCTAGTTCAAATTCTCATGACCTCTACCTTGAACATGCAAACTCTGAGTTTTTTCTCTCAGCCTCCACTTTCTCCCCTCCTATCTAGCTTCCCAGAAGCTGCCCACCGAATCCTCATAAAGCACAGATATCATGAAGGCACTCACTCTACTGCTCCAAAACTTTCAGTGACCCCCATTGCCCCCTGAATTTAAAAACCTACAGTCTTTCCCTCTTGTGTGTCTCCTTTACTACTCACAAAGAATACCTCACTTCTGGTCACCAAAAATGTGGAGGGGTTTTCCCCACACCAAGGAATTTTCCATAATACCAGCTGGGTGTCCTACAGTTTAATTCAGTTCTGACACCATCTACCTGGAAATAGTGTCAGATCCCACAGGTGTCAGTCCCACAAGACTGCCCCCCTCCCACTTCAGATGCCAATTGCAAGCAGTAGTTCCTCAGGTTACCCACAACTTCTGTCCAATTTAGCTACCAATTGGAGTGGTCCCATGACCCTCTCCTTGGGTTCAATTAATTTGCTAGAGTGGCTCACAGAACTCGGGGGAGCACTTACTTATGTTTACCAGTTTATTAAAGGATATGGTAAAGGACACACATGAACAGCCAGATGAAGAATACATAAGGTGAGGCCTGGGAGGGTCCTGAGCACAGGAGCTTCTGTTCTCCTGGAGATGAGGTGTGTTAACCACCCAGTACATGGATGTGTTCACCAATCTGGAAGCTCTATGAGCCCCACACTTTTGCAATTTTATGGAGGCTTCCTCATGTAGACAATGAACAATTATTAACTCCACTTCCAGCCTTTCTCCCTTCAGAGAATGGGGGCAGGGCTGAAAACTCCAAGCTTCTAGTCCTGGCTTGTTCTTTCTGGTGACCAGCCCCCATTCACAAGTCATCCAGGACCCCAACCAAAGCCACCTCATTAGAACAAAAGACACTCCTAACACTCAGGTAATTATAAGGGTTCAGAAGCCCTGTGTCAGGAACCGGGATCAAAGACCAAATATTAGAACTAGATGCTCCTAGCGCTCTTATCACTTAGGAAATTACACGGGTTTTAGAAGTTCCGTGCTAGAAACCAGGGGCAGAGACCAACATATACATCTTTTCTATTATCTCACACCTACTGAATAAAGTTCAAATTCCTTAGACTGGTATTCCAACCCCTCTATAATCTAGCTGCAATCTCTACCTTTCCAACTACTATTTTCTGCTATAGCTCTCATATAATTTATACTCAAGGATTATTGCATTCTGGTTGAGTATTCAAGTTCAGAGCAAGTTTGATGTAGAGCCAAGGTGAACTAGCTCTTCCCATGGCCAAATCTTCCAACTCCCAAGTCAAATGAAGCCTTGTCCAGATGTCTTCCCTAACCCCACAGCTGGGAACCTTCTGAATTCTTACTGCCCTTTATCTCTTCACACCTTGGGACTTTACCTATCACTTCCTCTTATCTTTCTACATTTTGTTATAGCTACTTGTGGATATGTTCTATCTAGTCTGCTCTCTAGACGTCTTCCCTTGTAGGTAGTTACTCTCCTTCAGACAGTCTGTTTCAGATTCTCTTATGTGTGCATCCCATCCCCTCCCCCCATATATGTTTATTGGATTGATATAAAGGAAGGAATGAGAAAGGTTGTTTAATAGATCCTTAGGAAACTTGCTTTTCGATGAGTATAAAAAATAACTTATAAACAACCTATCCATATATAAACAGATACTATTGGAGTTACGAGGATGCTTGGAATTGGCTTTCTTAAGTACTAAATTTCACACTTTCCCCCTATTTTTGCACTGTTAATTTTCTAACACAAAAGTAAAATTCAGGGGCTTCCCTGGTGGTGCAGCGGTTGAGACTCTGCCTGCTAATTCAGGGGACACGGGTTCGAGCCCTGGTCTGGGAGGATCCCACATGTCGCAGAGCAACTAGGCCCGTGAGCCACAACTACTGAGTCTACACGTCTGGAGCCTGTGCTCCACAACAAGAGAGGCCACGATAGTGAGAGGCCCGTGCACTGCAATGAAGAGTGGCCCCCGCTTGCCACAACTAGAGAAAGCCCTCGCACAGAAACGAAGACCCAACACAGCAAAAATAAATTAATAAAATTAATAAAATTTAAAAAAGTAAAATTCAGATAATCTTTGGCAAAACCTTAAAAATTCTAAATTATCTTGATAATGATCAAGAACCACAAGTGTAATTGAAAAAGTATCTCACAACCAGAAGTTCTCTCTGAACCATGTTAATAGAAGCCATAACATGGTTTTATATCATGTGGCACAGTTTACAAAATACTTCTACAGACATTATTTCATTCCTGTTTTACAACCCTGTGAGATCAGTAGGACAGGAATTATCAGCCCTGTAATAAGGAAATAAGGAAAAAGTAAGGGCTAAGAGAGGCTAAGCAACTAGCAAGTTTCCACAACCAAGTAGATGACAGAATTAGGACTAAAACCCAAGGTTTCCGAGCCCTAGTCCAGAGCTCTTCCAATTATTCTGTGCTACTTACCTTAGGCTAACAGATAACTTCTTCCCTTGCCCGTGATTGATTTAGCAAAGGACTTAATGACCACTGAATCTCCACCTCAGTGATATGAAGAGAGGTCTGGGAAGTGGTATTACTGTCTTGCTAAGAGAGAGACATAGGAAGAGAAGCTCCTCTTTTTTTTCCTCTGGATGTAATTGGATATGGTAATTGCAGAGCCAAGAGAAGCAGAGCTGGAGCCTTGAGTTCCCCTTACCTGAAATCACTCTACCCTTGAACTTCTTGACATGTGTGATAATCAACTTCCTTATTGTCATTTAAGCCAGCGTAAGTCAGGGGTTTCCATTACTTGTATCTGAAACCATTCTAACAGAAACAATGTGGGAAAGTTTATGATACATGGATTTGGGGTAGAGAGTCCTGGGTTTGAATCCCCTCTCCAACATTTCAAACTGGGAATTTTACTTAACTATTTAGAGCCTTGCGTTCTTACCAGCAAAAGGAAAGATACGTGTTCCTACTGCTCAGTGCTATTTGATCCAATACAATAAGCAGTGGGAAGTGTCTGGTACCTGGTAGATAATAAATAGCCATTATTGTGAAAATGAACTTTATACCAATGCTATAAATATTTTTACCAAAAAAACTTTAAACTCTAAATTTACACAAAACAATTTTATTGGTTCACTCCTGCTTTCTACTCTAGTCAGGCAGGTCTTAGAGTAAATACAAAGGTTGATTCCTAACATGCTCAGATCAAGAATATTCAGCCTCTGAGTGAACTTCAATTCCCTGAAGATTTGGGATCATGGGGCAGGGGATGAAAGTGTTGATAATAAAATTATGATTGGAGCTGAGATTGGAGGGCTGCTACCAGGACTGGAATTTGCCTTGAAGTCAGCAATCAACTTTTCAGAGTGGTCTAACAAATCAAAGACTTGTCATTTATTTGTTCTTAATTTTCCTGCAGAAAGGGTTTTAAGCATTAAATAGTTTGATTTTATTGCATTGATTTAAAAAAAAGAGGAATAAAAGAGAGACATTGCCATCTCTTGTTCTGAAAGAGAAGACAGTTTGGATACCCTCACTTTACCAATATGCAATTTACACAACCATGAGGTCATAATAGTTTAGCACAGGGCTGCGCCTTCTGGGTCTTCCTGGATTGAAGCCAAGTGCCTTTTTCATTTCAACATTAAAACAAAAAAATATCATCTTGGGATGGTGTCACATTGCTAAGAGCCAATTTTTTGCTTGTTTTTATTTTGCTTTGTTTTGTTTTTGCCACAATTACAAAGCATATATTATATAGGTCAACTTTCAAATCTGTTTCTTGAGATTTATTATATGACTCTTTTATTTCTAAGATCTTCTTAATGGAAACTGTACTGTTAATTGTAGCAACTTGGAAACACTGTATCTTTCTTAAAATTTCTATTAAAAAAAATTTTTTAAGTCTTTATTGAATTTGTTACAATATTGCTTCTGTTTTATGTTTTGGATTTTTTGGCCACAAGGCCTGTGGGATCTTAGCTCCCCGACCAGGGATTGAACCTGCACCCCCTACATTGGAAGACGCAGTCTTAAGCACTGGACCGCCAGGGAAGTCTCTCTTAAAATTTTTATAAAAGACAATAATCACCCAAAGATGAAGGTCAGAAGCAGATTGGAGGGTGTCAGAGTTTTAAAGGAGGAGCTAATGTTTATTGACAGCATAATCCCCAAACTACTCTGTTACCTATTACCCCTCTGTTTAATGGAGTGAACCTACTGCTTATGTGGCGAGTAAGGCCTCGCTCTGGCTGCACACAGTTGTCCAAACAGGCCCTCAGCCAGCCTTGAGTAAAGAGATAAAACGCTCGTGTGCTCTAGGAAGTCAGAGGACCCACGCTTGGGACCACGAGGGCAGCGTGAAGCTGGCGTGTGGAGCAGCTTTAGAGCCATTTCTTAACAGTTCTGGCTTGGGTCTTGATTTTTCAGGGACAGGGACAATAATGTGAGCAACTACTTACAGATCCCATAAGATCTGGGAGCTAAGTGTCCTCACGAATTTTAGTCTGCTGGAAACCTGGATAAAGTCACTCCTCCTTGAAGGGAGTCCCCACCTGCAGCTGCTGGTGTCAGGACTGGAATCTCCTCCCAGCGTGACCTTCATTGCTCTGTCACCCTGGGAACTCGCCCTTCCCCCAAACGCACAAGCTGCAGTCACCAGCTCCAACACCCACTTGCCTCCATGTGGGTGAGTCCCCACCTCACACCTCACCCCACCCCCAGCTCCTGTGAAAGGACTTTCTCTTGAATTGGCCTTTCTGATCTCAGGTGGAGAGTCAGTTGGCTTTCCAAGGTGTTCTGCAGGCTTTGAAGTGAAAAGAACACAGATGACTATTCTTGTGGTTTCCCTAATCTGTGTACCAAGGGGAGCAGAAGCCAGTTGATCCTGTGTTTGAAATAAACCAGGTTACTGGTCTGAAAGAGCAGGAAGCAAATGGCTTCCATAGATACAAACCTTCCTGCATTAAACCCTGGGCTGGCCATCCTTACTTTGCTTTCAAAATACGAGGAATCACTACCATTCCCAGGGATGGCTATGGAATGCCAGTCCTGGTGAGCAGGCTTGTTTTTCAGTAACTCTCCCGTCTACTGAGGTAAAGAAAGGCTAGAGGCCTCGGACTAGGTCTAAGAAGTGCCCAAAAAGTCTGCTGAAAACTAAAAATAAGTCTCAAATTTATCTCATTGTTGTCTGTTTTCAGGGTCAGATTGGCTGATGATGTCAGTCCAAACAGCCAAACAATCTTCCCTGTTACCCCTGTCCAAAAGGCCTCCCCAGTTAGGAGATTGGGATTGACATATATACACTAATATGTATAAAATGGATAACTAATAAGAATGTGCTGTATAAAAAAATTAATAAAATTAAATTTAAAAATTAAAAAAAAAAGACCTCCCCCATCACCTACAAAATGCCATCTATTTTGGGCCATGCTACAACAGTGTTTTGGGCTGGATGTGTAAGGGCTACAAAATAACCAACGCACGATACCTTCCTCAATTAGCTTTTACACTAGGAGTATCCAAAGAGTTGTTATTGTAAATAATAATAAGAAGTAGCTAATGAGTAGAATCAGGCACCACATATGTTGAGAAGTATTTTGATGCATTTCCTAATTTAATCCTCACTATAACCCTGGGAGGAGGGTACTGTCACTACCCTATCTTGCAGATGAGGAAACGGAGCCTCTCCCAGTGTGCTGGTCATTCTCTGTCTGCCTCCCAGCAATTCTCCACCCTTCACTTTCCTGCCCTGTGTCCAGGAGGCTGAGCCTTAGGACAGCACAGCCCAGCTCCCTTGTGAGCTGACTTTGGCAGGCTCCAGAGATCAGAGGGTGGGAGAAGAAGAGGTCAGGGTGTTTCTTTCCCACTCATCCCCTTTTTCCTGCAGTGGCTGCATTGCTCCATAGACACATGGCTCCTGGCAGCAGGCCCTGGACCTGGGCGTTCACTCCCCCAGCTCTGCTACAGCCTTCTCTCCCTCTACTTCCCATCCCAAGAGCAGTGATGGCTTCCGCCTGTTGCTAGACACTGGGTGCTCTGCCCTTGCTTGTTCCCTCCACCCTGTCCTCACCTCCATAAGTAGCCACTTCAATAAAATCTCCTCATCTGAGCCAATCAAGGGCAAATTGGGTTTCTGTCAAGATCCTGACTGATACATCCAGCAAAAGAGATGCAGACCAGAGATTCAAACCCATAGCATTCAGTGGTAGGGGAGAAGAGAGGTAAACTGATAATAAAAGAAATAAAATTATGAGAGCCATGAGAAAGTTGTAGAAAGTGTTATGGGAGATCAAAGGCCAATTTAAAAAATACTTTGTAGGGCTTACCTGGTGGCGCAGTGGTTGAGGGTCCACCTGCCAATGCAGGGGACGCGGGTTCGTGCCCCGGTCCAGGAAGATTCCCACATGCCGTGGAGCGGCTGGGCCCATGAGCCAGTGGCCACTGAGTCTTCATGTCCAGAGCCTGTGCTCCGCAGCGGGAGAGGCCACAACAGTGAGAGGCCCACGTACTGAAAAAAACAAAACAAAACAAAACAAAAACTTTGTAGAGGATGTGACACAGTGTTAGGCCTTTTAAAAATGTATAGAAGTAAATTTAGAAAACAAACTAGTGGTTACCAAAGGGGAGAGGGAAGGGAGGAGGGACAAATTAGGGGTATGGGATTAACAGGTACAATCTATTATACATAAAATAGATAAGCAACGAGGATTTACTACATAGCACATGGAATTATACCCATTATCTTGTATAACCTATAATGGAGTATAATCTGTAAAAATACCAAATCACTATGCTGTACACCTAAAACTGACACAATACTGTAAATTGACTATACTTCATTTAAAAAAGTAGAATTGAGACAAGTGGATACGAAGGAAAGAGTTTCAAATACAAGCAAAGGCAATGAGGCAAAAAAGCACAAACCGCATGTTGGGAACAGAGGTGGTTTACTCCTGGAAGTGGGGGTAAGCTTATGGATGTTTTTTCACAAACTGTATCCTATAGAACTCCACTGTTCTATGACATGTTACTACCATATTGAAAAAAAGGGGGCTTCCCTGGTGGCGCAGTGGTTAAGAAGCCACCCGCCAATGCAGGGGACATGGGTTCGAGCCCTGGTCTGGGAAGATCCCACATGCCACGGAGCAACTAAGCCCGTTCACCACGGCTACTGAGCCTGTGCTCTAGAGCCCTCGAGCCACAACTACTGAGCCCGCGAGCCACAACTACTGAAGCCTGCGCTCTAGAGCCCACGCTCTGCAACAAGAGAAGCCACCGCAATGAGAAGCCCACACACTGCAGCGAAGAGTAGCCCTCGCTCACCACAACTAGAGAAAGCCCGTGTGCAGCAACGAAGATCCAACACAGCCAAAAATAAAGAAAGAAAGAAAGAAAGAAAGAAAGAAAGAAAGAATTTTACTCATTCATCATTCAATCGTTTATTAAATAAAAATTAATGGAGCCTTTATCCTGAGCCAGGCTCTGTTAGACTACAGAGGGAAACCATAGGGACTAGAAGAAAAAGACAGAGTTCCCACTCATCAGAAAATCTGGACCGGGACTTCCCTGGTGGTCCAATGGTTAAGACTCCGTGCTCCCAATGCAGGGGGCCCGGGTTCAATCCCTGGTAGGGGAACTAAGTTCCCAGATACCACAACTAAGACCGCAGGCCACAAGTAGAGAAGCCTGTGCACAGCAATGAAGAGCCCACACAGCAGGAAGGAAGGAAGGAAGAGAGGGAGAGAGGGAGGGAGGGAGGGGGGAAATAGGGAGGAAGGGAGGAAAGAAAGACTGTATAACGATCTTTAAGAAAAAAAAAAGCTCTGGACTGCTTGACGTTGAACATGAAATGAAAATATATAGTTACAATGTAAGCTATAATTTCAATACAATTCTCTGAAAACACAGAGAATGAACTCCTTATCTAGCAATGAGGGGTTTGGAGGCCTTCAGAAAAGAGCTGATGTTTAAGCTTAAAGGATGAGTAGAATTTGCCAGGAAAAAGGAGAAACCTCATGAAAAGACACTGAATTTGAATATCCAGACCCCATACTTAACTGCATAAAAGATTACTCCTTATAAGACAGAAAAGAAAGAATCCAATATATATGGATAAATATGAACATAAATTAAAAACAAAAGGATTTTCCAAAAATGCCTTTTAAAGTTATAGAGGTTTGGGAGAAATTTTAATAACGTAAATGTAAAGAGAATATCAAAAGGTTATGAAAGTCTATTTCAAGGCCAGCAGCTCAGCTGCTTCTCCTTGAGTTAAAGGAAGAAAAAAAAATCTTTTTTCTCTTTTGTTCTTGATCATGAGATCCAGTATGCAAGTTAGAGTACATCAGAGAAGTCCAGCACTGGCCTCTGGAGACTTTCTGAATTTGAACAGAGAAAATGAGCAACACACAGTTATTTCAAAATGTTTCTAAGTTTTCAGTTTAGAACACTGCCCATGGTATACAGGAAATTGCCAAAGCCTGTTTTTCTTCCTAATAATTTTAGATTGCTATATTCTTTTAGGTAGGATTAGAGTAAAGCTTTCCTTTGCTGTGCAGCTTTTTTTTGTTTTTTTTCTTTTTAGGTTACCATATGTACCAATGTGACAATTTAACTCTACAACTACTTTATATTTTAAGGTTTTATATAACTTTACATATTTATATTCATAGTGTACTGATTACTTATATTTCCAAATACTTAAAAATGAGTAATCTGTACGTAACAAAACAGGAATTTTAAAAAAAGTTTTAAGTGCAATACAAATACATTTATTTTGTTTTATTAAGTGCTATAAAGATGATTTTTAGTGGCTCTTTTTGTTAGCTTTTTCTTTTTTTTTAATTATAGGAGTTTGTTGTGGTTTTATTTTTTACCATGCAAGATTTTAAATCCCACCATCATGAGAGAAAAGCCTGGTTTTGTCCTTAAAACACTGACAAATATATAGAACTGACAGTGTTAGCGTTCAGTAGATGTTTGTTGAATAAATGAACTGATGGTGCCATAGGGAGATTGGAAGAGGAGACAAAAATCTAACCCTGGCTCCCATTTGAATCTGTAACTCTTCCTAAATTCAGTACAGGCAGCCCTCTGTATCCATGTGCTCACCTAACCATGGATCAAAAAATATTTGAAAAAAAAAATCGGTAAAGATCCAAAAAGAAAAACTTGAATTTGCCACACCAGCAACTATTTACATAGCATTTATACTATATTAGGTATTATAAGTAACCTAGAGGTCATTTAAAGTATATGGAGGATGTTTGTAGATTATATGCAAATACTATGCCATAAGGAACCTGAGCATCCTTGGACTTTGGTATCTGCGTCGGTCCTGGAACCAATCCTCCATGGATACCAAGGGATGACTGGACTAGGAAACTCTTTGTTGCCTACAAACCAAACCTATGACAAAAGACTTGGGGTTGAACAAAAAAAGTCTTGAGATAGTTTTTTCTTGGAAAGCCTGGATTAAACTTTTTAGCATTGATACTATAACAATTTGATTGATTCATTCACTCATTCAACAAATTTAAAAACATTTATTAAGCACTTAGAGGAACAGTAGTGATAATAATAATAACAATAGGTAATACCAATTCAGAATTTCTTTTGTGCTGGCCCTGTACTATGTGCTTTGTACTGATTATCTCACTGAGTCCTTACAACAGCCTGAAATAAGCTCCATTGTACAGAAGAGAAAAGTGAGGCACAGAAAGCCATATAACTTGCCCAGGATCACCCAGTAACTAAATGAATTCTAAACTGAGTCCAAGCCAGTCTGACTCCAGAGTTCCACAAGCTTTGCTACCCTAGGACCACATGCTGGGTGCCCAAAGATAAAAATATATGTGGATCATCCTTCCATAAGAATTACAATGTTGTAGACTCAAAGACTGTAAGAGCAGGTCATCTAGGCTCTCTTTTTACAGATGAGAAATCCAGGTTAAGTGAGGTGATTTATCCAAAGTCACCCAGACAGGTTGAGAATGCCTCTCTCCCAACCCTTTGTTGTCTCTCACTCCATTTCTCTTTTCACTCCCTACACGGAGCTAGAAACTTCCACTTACTGAGTGAACTCCTAGAGCCATATTATCACCACAGAAATAAGAAACCAGATGGAAATGATTTTTAATTATGTACATTTATCTCCTTAGAAATAATCCTCGATACCTTTCAAACTGGCAAATTGTTGAAGCTGCACGTGGATCTCGACCTCGTGAAACATAAGCACTAAGGGGAGGGATAAATTAGGAGTTTGGGATTAACATATACACGCTACTATATTTAATAGATAAAATAGATAAATAACAAGGTCCTACTGTATAGCACAGGAAACTATACTCAGTATCCTGTAATAACTTATAATGGAAAAGAATCTGAAAAAGGACAGATATATATGTATTACTGAACACTGCACTGAACACCTGAAACTAACACAACGTTGTAAATCAACTATACTTCAATTAAAAGAAAATCAGCACTAAAACTGAGTTTAGCAGTTTATAGAGGTGGCGTTGGGTCTTCCCCCTCCCTGCCACACCCTAGGTTTCCAATTATCTTTCAGTCCCATCTTGTCTCCTGCACTGAGGCCATGTAACAGGTCGTTACTAAGTGATTGCATAACTGGAACAAAAGCAAGATAGAATCAAAAGGATATTTTGAGCTCAAGCGACAGCAGCCACTGATTCAACCTCCTGATTGTTAGCACAAGAAAAGGCAGGTCTGGGAAGCAATATAACACAGCGGAGCCTGCTGAAAGAGTAGGACAGACTGGGCAGAACTCACAGCCTAGTGGTACAGCACTGGGTATCCCATTTAACCACTTTGAACCTCAGTCTCACATGTAATAAAGTATATTCCACACTACCTGGCACATAATACGCATTCAACAAACATAGCTGTAATTATTACAATTCCATCCTAGTTCGGCCCTCTTCATTCACCCCCAGATTGCCCTCATCTACACAGTGGAGGAACCCAATGGGATGTTTGTTGAAGCTTTGCTCAAGTCTTCGTCTTCTGAGTTGCAGCTCAAATTCTACCACCTCATGGGAGACTTTAGCACCTGCCGGAGTGAGGATTAATAATTCCTCCTTCTATGCTCTCTAGCTGTAGCCTGATCCAGCCTACATCTCACTTTCTCCTGTATTTGATTTTGTTTCATTTCTATCCAAAGCATAAATTCCTTGAGATGAGGGATATTTGCTTTCTTTCTCACAGCCCCTGTACCTTATACAGAGTGAGCACTCACTAAATGTGTGGGCCTTGCCCTGAATGCGTTTTTAACAACTCAAGTGCCATACTCATGAAAAGTATTTGAGAATTACGATTATGGAGTTGAAGTGAGTTCTTAAGCAGTGAGGGTTCTGGTTTTTCTGGTGGTTTTTTTTCTTTTTTTTCAGGTAGCAGAGTGGGGCAAATACAAAAAAAAAATAGCAAATATCTAGGCTCAGCATGAGGACTCCTGCTACACAGGGCATTTCTCTTTAGCGTCAAAGTTCTCTACAGATTCGTTGTTGTTGCTGTCCTTATGGCAATCACAGTGACAACCTTAGAGCCAGGTAGCATCCTCTCGTTTTACTACTGACAGCTCCAGGAAACAAGAGAAGTGGGTGGAGCTTGTTCAAACCCACAGTTCCGTAGGTCATCTGTAGTTGTAGCTCCTGTCTGGGTAGGGGCAATAGGCCTGAGGCTGGCTCTGGGAGTGGAGCTAGGAGAGGGCACAATGGGTCCTTCTGTGCTTCAGTTGCTCTCTCTGAATGATGGGAATAAAATCATCTTGTTCTCCAAGATTCTACTTCCCTAAATTGGTGACACTAATTTCAGAAACCACCAGGACAAATGAGCAATGAATGTCAAAGTAGGTTGAGGTACTCCTGAAGGATGGTGCTCCAAAGCAGAGAGAAGGCACATTCTTTTTATATAACAGATGTAACAATAGCTAATATTTATTAAGGGCTTACTGTGTGTCAGGCCATGTGCTAAGCGTTTTATGTGTATTAATTCATTCAATTCTTCAAACACTGCTATGAAGTAGTCGTCATTTTACTGAGGAGAAAACTGAGGCACAGAAAGGTCAAGCCAAAAGCTACACAACTAATAAGGGGCAGAGCCTGGAATAGTACTCACATAGTTGAATGCCACTGGCATACTCTTAATTATGTTGCTGGACTGTCTTCCTGTGGCCATCTCTTTATTTTGGTGCCTAACACAATGCTTTGCATGTAATAGGTGCTTTAGGAAGTCTCTCCCTTCTTCCCCTCCTTCTAATTCCGCCCCCCGCTTCTCTATTAAGTTAGGTATTTGACTTTTAATGGTGTACCTCCAAATGGAAGCTGGAGAGCCAAAATTTATTTTTTTCACAGTTATGATTTAAAAAATGAATATGAACACATTCCGGATCATTGGGATAACCATCTGATACCAAGTACTGCCTTGTGATCTCAGTGCCTGTGTGAGCTATGCCTTGCCACCAACACTTATCACTTCACTCGTTATGCTAATAAGAAAGGAATAGCACAAAGTTAATCTCTAATTATGTATCAGAGTCAAATGAAAGCCAACTATTACAATAATATAGGGTGTGAGCAGAGGAGCTGTGGTACCTGGAAGGGAGGAAAGAGGTGAGAAAATCGAGTCAATACAGGGCACTTCCCACACCATAAGAGTGGTAGAGCCACGCAGAGCTCAAATGTACTCACACCTGGGCAGTCAGTACCACGTGTTGCTAGTAGTAGTTGAGTAAACATTGGTAATTTAAATTTTACAGTTCTGGGAGGAGAATTTTATATTTAACTTATAAATTTGTTTTGGTTTTATTCCAAAGTTGTTCAAAAGCTGTAACACAAGTTTATATCTCGTTTTATGTTTACAGTAATGCAACGTTTTAAAAGAAAATAATTTAAGCCAGGAGTGGGTTGGTTTAAGAAAATTTTGCCCTTAAAATAGTGCCCTCATATTTGAGAATCACCATACAGTGACACGTGTTGGGGCTTTCCTATTTAAAATCGGTGGCAAACACAAGCACCTTGGTCTGTCATTAACACGTTGGTGTGAAACAGCCTGTTAGGTTCTCTCTTTTTGAGAGCAGACTTTGGTGGGAGACAGGCAGGCTAAAGGGCTTCACAGAAAAAAAATGCGGCCTCAGTGCATTGGGGCAAGTCATTAAGCCCCAAAAAACCTCCTCCCCTGCCTTACCTGTCAAAGAGGGGTAATCTTTTTGAATTATGGTTTTCTCAGGGTATATGCCCAGTAGTGGGATTGCTGGGTCATATGGTAGTTTTGTTTGTAGACCTACTAGAGATTGGACTTGAGGATATGGGGAGGGGGAAGGGTAAGCTGTGACAAAGCGCGAGAGAGGCATGGACATACATACACTACCAAACGTAAAACAGATAGCTAGTGGAAAGAATCCGCATAGCATAGGGAGATCAGCTCGGTGCTTTGTGACCACCTAGAGGGGTGGGAGGGAGACGCAAGAGGGAAGAGATATGGGAACATATGTATATGTATAACTCATTCACTTTGTTATAAAGCAGGAACTAACACACCACTGTAAAGCAATTATACTCCAATAAAGATGTTTAAAAAGGGGGGGGGGGGTAATTTGTACCTTCTTTGCCCGTTCTGTGGGTCCCTTGCCCACTGGGTGAGGAGGTGGCTCCACCCGCTGGTGCCCGGATAGAGAGAGCTGAGGCCGGTGGGCTCCCCACCCAGCCGGTTACTGGAAGCTGCAAAGCCCCTGCCCTGCTCCGGGCCCCAAGCACCGCACTGGGCGCTGCTGCAGGGGATGCAAAGCGTTGGCGGTCCTGCCACCGGATCGCGGGTTTCCGCCCCTTTGAGGCCCCCAAGAGACTGGGTGAAGCGGAAAGGAACTCGGGCATCACCTCAAAACTTTGAAAACTCTCAAAGCGCATGTGGGGTGGGAAGCGCACAGGTTTCTCTCCAACTCTTCAAACTTGCGGAGGGGCTTTTCGCGCACCAGGTGTGGCCCGCGGCCCCAGATCTCGGCTGTCGACTTTAGGGGCCCCTGGTCTTTGCGAGCAGGCGGCGGACCACAGGCAGCGAAGGCCCCAGGCTCGCTCAGGAAGGGTTGCGCGGGTCCCCGGGCAGGGCGGGCCCTTCCCCGAGAGCCGGCGCGAGCTGGCACGAAAAGACCGGGACAGGCGAGCGGCGCCGGGGCCACCTGCGCGGGGCCGCAAGGCCGCGGGTCCTCCCGGCTGCGCGCCCGGCTCGGACCGGCTGCGGGCGGCGAGGGGCGGGGGCACGGGGCGCGGGAGGGGGGCGGGGGGCGGCCGAGCGGCTTCCCCGAGGCCGGAGGCGGGGCGGGCGGGCTCCGGAGGCGCGGGGGGCGGACCCGGCAGCCGCCGGGACTGCTTCCCCACCCGCCCGCTCGCACTCAGTTGCGCCGCCGAGCCGGCATGGGAGCTGCGCGCGCCCTCCCGGCCCCCACACCTGTCTGAGCGGCGCGGCGAGCCGGGGCCCGGGCGGGCGACCCGGCGCGGGTGAGTGAGGGCGCTGGCCCGGCGGGGGCCGTGGAACAAAGGGCCGGTGGGCGCGAGGCGGGGGGACCGCGGGCTGCGTGGCTGGGGAGGACGGCACTGGAGACCTCGCCTCGGCTACCCTCGGGGCTCGAGGGGTGCGACCGGCGGCCTGGGGGAGCTCCGCGGAGACTCAGGAGCTGCAGGGCATTTGGATTCACGCAGTGTCACCCGTGGATCGGGTGGGGAAGGAAAGTTGTGCAACTACCATCCCGGATGCTGGGTGGGAGTAAAGAAAGAGCCCGCTCTGGGTACGCTGTCCTCCGGCTGGAAGATGATAACACCGGCGCCTCCTACGTGCACACACAGACACACACACACACGCACACCCTCACTTTTTCCCTTGAGTTTTGCACATACGTATTCCAACAAGATTTGAACATTAATTTTTAAACCCTGGGCATGTGATTGTGAACAGACCTTAGCAAGCAAGGAGACTGCAGCAAAGAGGCTCTTTTCTCTGGTGCCTTGATTGATAACCCTGCGCATCCCTAGAAACTACTGTCCGTGAACTATCAACAGTTGCTGGAAGCAATTCTTCCTGAGCCTGTGGACATTAATCACTAGTTAACGTTTAAAAAAACAGTTTGAAAAAAGTTTCAAAAATGTTTTAAAAGAGGAGGGAGAAAAATTATTTAGATGAAGGAAAACTACCACTCCCCTCCGGAATACAAATTAAGTTTGCTTTCGAACATCTCATGAGAAAGCGGCTGTTAAAAAGCCTGTTTGTTTAATTCCCTTTTGGGTGACATCCATGAGACTTCAGAAACAGCCCCTGGCTGATGGAAAGCTCCTGGTTGTTCAGGATCGGTGTTGGCTTAGGGTTGCCGTCTCTTAGCGTCTGAAACTGAACTTGAGGGGTCTCTGTGCCCTCCTTAGGAGCAGGCAGGCCAATGCCAGAATCGTTTTGACGAGGCCCTGTGGTAAGGAGTTGAATTTATGGTTTGAAGTCAGCTGTGGCCAAAAGCTGAATTCCAAATTAATATCAGGCTATTTATTGCACTTGTTTCAGAATCATACCTGTGCATAAGAGCATTTAAAATAGACCTTATAACTGCATCTCTTAAGAAGTCTGTCAGACAGGAGTGGATTGGAGGTGGAGTGGGGAAAAGGAACTTAGGAACTGCCACGAAAGCCACTATATGTACTTGTGAAAGTGTTTGTGATCATATGCACACCGTCTGCATTTGAATAGATTGTTTCACTTGTATTTCTGCCACTTAAGTCAAGAGATAACTCGTCATCCTTTCCATTGCCTGACCTGGAAAGGAAGCATTTTTTTTCCCAAGGTAACTAATATGGATCTCATTTTTGTAACAGTGACAACTTATTCAGGTAGATGGTGAATGTGGGTGCATTTTTCTGTCTGTAGTATAAGTGCCAAAGTGCCCATTAGTGGGTCTGAGAACACTTCTGGCCCCTGTCTGCAGTGTTTAAGAGTCTCAGGTTCTCCTGCACATCTTTTCTCATAGATCCCTTAGGATTTAATCCACCAGCCATTATTCATGCCTAACTCCCCTCCCCCGCCCCCAACCCCAGGGAATTCGTTTCTCATGGTCTCACCATTGACAGTTTTATACTCTGCTCTTGTTCTGCTGCCAGGTTTGTCCCAGGTTCACTAGGGTAGTTCATTTTGCCTAAAACCTGATAGAGAAGAAGTTAAACTTCGTTTGGCCACAAGATTATGTTTAGGGTAGCTGGGCTTGTAAGTACCCTGCATTTCTTTCCTGTACAAGACTGTAATTCTTAAACCATTATGTGATTAGGTTTGTTTCCCTTTAACAGGTTCTGTGCCTCAGGAAAATGAGAGCATGCCTGGCTGCAGAGTATTCCCAGAGCTTTGTTCATTTTTAGCTATTTGCTTTAGGAATTAGCATGGTTTCACTGTTCAGTATCCCTGGGCAGAGAGTCCATGGAAAAACCCTTTGCCATCCTTCCAAATGGTGTCCAAAACTTTTATCCTCACAAACTTCCCTGCTGTTTCCTCCTGTCATTACCGTTTATAGTGGTCACAGGGATTCAGACGTTGTACAACAGAGAACTTATATCCTGAGGATTAGATTTTCCCTGCCAGCACTTCTTTGCTATAGGAGTTAAACCATTATCCCAAACACTTGCCCTCTTGAGGAGACCTGTGTTGTTGCAGTTTTCAAGGTGTAGAACTGGCAGAGAGCCATCTCAGTGCCACGGTCTCCAGGCAGTGATTGTTGTCTGCACATCTGATAATGTGCAATGTCCCTTTACTGTAAGGTTATTAGTGGGCTTATGAAGTGGCAGCATCTTCATAAGGTATAAATATTTTCAGACAGTGGACAGAGGGACAGCAGCTCATGTTGAGTGATGGAACATGGAAAGTGTAACCCTCTTGTGAGTCAGATCTACAGAGCTGGAAAAGGAATACTGCTTCCATATTACTAAGCATGGCGAGAAAATATTTGCTGACCTTCATTTTCCATTCTTTGTCATTTAGGTGAAATGATGCATGAAAATACTTAGTCGGGAAGTTTAAAAGATAATTATGTATCTAAGGACTCCTTATCCAGTAAAGGCTTATTCCTAGAAATGAAATGTTGTAGACCTGAATTATTTTGTCCAGATTTTTTTTATTAATTAATTTATTTTTTAACTTTTTATTTGATATTGGAGTATAGTCGATTAACAATGTTGTGATAGTTTCAGGTGTACAGCAAAGTGATTCCGTTATACATATGCATGTATCCATTCTTTTTCAAAATTCTTTTCCCATTTAGGTTGTTACATAATATTGAGCAGAGTTCCCTGTGCTATACAGTAAGTCCTTGTGGGTTAATAATAAGGATAAGATTTGGAAATGTTCATTCCTTTTTTAAGGTGTGAGTTTTCCAGACAGTTCTATAAGGATAAAATGATTCATTTAAAGGCAGGAGAGAATTAAAAATTATGTGACCCATTAGTTACTTTTCCAGTAGTGAGATTATGACTGTTTTCATCCTAGAGTGTTTATGTTTAAATAAACTTAAATGGGCATAGCTAAGGCTTACCAAGAGTTTATAAAAATGGAAACAATAATTGTCTCCTGGGGAATTATTCTAGTATCAGGTGAACTGGGAAATTAATGCAAAGCCACCAACCTAATTTTAAAGTGTTTTATTAATGGGGAAGGGGTCAGGGCAAGGTGTGAATGCCTTAGGAAAGGCCCTGAGTTGGAGTAGGGTGTGTCCCCCTCCTCCTCTCTACCCCAAGACTTTCCTAAGAGCTTTCTCACCTAGCCATCCTCCACTCCATTCTTGAAAGCTGCCCTCTGCTGGAGGCCTTTGTTTCCTTTGCAAACAGATAAGGGAAACCTTGCTGTCCAGACAGGCAAGAGATCAGCATGATAAATTTTCCTTTTCCTTTCCCCTTGTGCCTCCGCCTTCCACAATTCTTTGAGTAAACGCTCCTGAGCAGTAAATGACAGTGCAGACGCTGTCTATAAACAACATAATGCCTGACCTGGACTTTTGTGTCCCTGGAAAATTATAAAATGAGAGAATCTTGGACCTGGAAAAACCAGAGCTAGAAGACTAAGAGATCATTGTTCATAACAATTTCTGAATCACCCTAAATACACATTTGGTAAAGGAGTAACTTATGAAGCTTGTAACTTTAATACAGTTGTCAGTTTAAACCCAGGTGGGGACCTGAGAACATACAACTTTCTCTTCCAATTTCTGATCAGGTATTTAAAAACCAAATCAATTTGGAATAATTTGACCTGCATTAATTTCTAAATCTGAATTAAAGGTTTTTGTTTGTTTGTTTTTTGTTTTGCGGTACGTGACCTCTCACTGTTGTGGCCTCTCCTGTTGCGGAGCACAGGCTCCAGACGCGCAGGCTCAGCGGCCATGGCTCACGGGCCCAGCCGCTCCGCAGCATGTGGGATCTTCCTGGACCGGGGCACGAACCCGTGTCCCCTGCAACGGCAGGCGGACTCTCAACCACTGCGCCACCAGGGAAGCCCTAAGGTTTTTTTTTAAATACAGTTTTATAGCTTTCAGAGTTAGATAGAAACTTATTTATTTATTTTAAATTTATTTATCTTATTTATTTATTTTTGGCGGTGTTAGGTCTTTGCTGCTACGCGTGGGCTTTCTCTAGTTGCGGCGAGCGTGGGCTACTCTTCTTTGAGGTGCGCGGGCTTCTCATTGTGGTGGCTTTTCTTGTTCTGGATCATGGACTGTAGGCGTGTGGACTTCAGTAGTTGTGGTGCACGGGCTTAGCTACTCCACGGCATGTGGGATCTTCCCGGACCACGGCTCGAACCCGTGCCCCCTGCATTGACAGGCGGATTCTTAACCACTGCGCCACTGGGAAGCCCTAGAAACTTTAATGAAGATATAAAATGTTCTCAGAATAAGGTCTTACCACACAAAGTAATGAATAGAGTTGAAATAATAATATAGGGAACTTGTAAGCGATGCTTCAAACTAAGAGAATTAGTGTTTTTGAGGTATCTGAAAAGTTTATTTTTAAGGGATTAGAGCTTTACCCTGCCCTGTTGGTTTAGCAGTTTTACTTATAGATGGCTGACTTCTCCTAAACTGGCTGACTGCCCAGAATTTCACTTGTGAAGGCTCTGGATTAGATTAGATGCTATTCGTCTAGAGTCTTAATATTCTAGCCATAGTCTGCAGTAGGCTCTTTAGTGCCCTCTAACAGCATCCTGTGATCTGTAAGTGGTCCGGGAGGCCCTCATTTTGCTGAAGAACAAATTCGATTCTGTGTGCTGAGAGGCTGGAGTGAAGCTGTGGCCAGTGAGAGCCAACACGCATACCCCAGAAAAGACTTGTTCCTGTGTCTCCACACCCACTAACTGGTTTCTAAAAACAGTGTTTACTTTTTGAAAGGCAGACATTTTTCAAAAAGGTATGCCATGGTGACACATGTGAAATGAGGCATGCTTTAAGACCTTGGAAAGTATTTTTTAAACAGGGGTTTACTATACAGGAAAAGCACTTGGAAAGGTGAAATTAGAATCGATTTTGCCTGAGAGGGGGTTAATTCATTAACACAAGGTTCTTAGATGGATTTTTTTTTTTTTGCAATTTCAGTACATTAACAATGTTATTTATTTATTTATTTATTTGTTTGTTTGTTTATTTATGGCTGCGTTGGGTCTTCTTTGCTGTGCGCGGGCTTTCTCTAGTTGCGGTGAGTGGGAGCTACCCTTCGTTACGGTGCACAGGCTTCTCACTGCAGTGGCTTCTCTTGTTGCGGAGTGCGGGCTCTAGGCACATGGGCTCAGTACTTGTGGCACGTGGGCTCTAGAGCTCAGGCTCAGTAGTTGTGGCGCACGGGCTTAGCTGCTCTGCGGCATGTTGGATCTTCCCAGACCAGGGCTCGAACCTGCGTCCCCTGCATTGGCAGGCAGATTCTTAACCACTGCACCATCAGGGAAGTCCCTACTTCAGCTTATCTTAAGAAAGAACACACAGAATCCAGAGGTCCAAGCTGCCAAGTATTCCTGTTTTCAAAATATTATTCTTGGGAGAGAGAGAGGAGGAGATGAGATAGTATGATCTTATATATTATCGTGAGTTGTAGATATTTTCAAGGGGCAGGAAGAACATGACAGTTAAAATATGCTCGTATTATCAACTAGAACATGCCTTTTGAAATCCTAAATCTGAAATTTGTATGTTAATTGGATCTTAGGAGTACAGAGTGCAAATTATTTACTGCAGTAAATAATTTGCACTCTGTAGGACTGTGCCAATGGCATGTGTCTTTAGCTTTATCCATTCGTCCAACCGTTGACATTGTCTATTGGCTGGGGTGTCAGGGAAGAGAATGGTAGGAACAAGTCTGAAACTAGTTCAAATACACTTTTAAAAATCCATCTAGGGGGCTTCCCTGGTGGCGCAGTGGTGAAGAATCTGCCTGCCAATGCAGGGGACATGGGTTCGAGCCCTGGTCCGGGAAGATCCCACATGCTGTGGAGCAACTAAGCCCATGCGCCACAACTACTGAGCCTACATTCTAGAGCCCGTGCTCTGCAACAAGAGAAGCCACCACAATGAGAAGCCCGTGCACCATAACAAAGAGTAGCCCCCCAATCGCCGCGACTAGAGAAAGCCCACGGGCAGCAACGAAGACCCAACGCAGCCAGAAATAAATAAATAAATAAATAAATTTATAAGGAAAAAAAAGGTAAGCTGAAGTAAACTTGGCTTAACACATCTGTTGCTCAGTGTTAGCAGGCATTAATGTTCTCCATGTTATAGTCAAAGTGAGGAGGGGATGGTATGTAGGGGTCCAAGCTGAAGCCCTGTGGGAAATACATGATTCCTCCTAGTACATATCACACTTGGCAGGGATTCTGGTGTGGGGGGCATTTCGTCACCTACACAGCAACTTATACAGGGAAAAGGCTGTCCAAGCCCTAGGTATGTCCAAGGTCTGGGTCCTCGGCTAGGAGATGGGAATAATCAGAGAGAACCATCTCCTGGAGTCTCCTGAAGTGTTGTCCTCACCACACCTAATCCACCCGCGAAGTCCCCCTTAGGGAAGAGGGCTCTACCTGCATTAGCATCCCCTCCCTCATCCATTTAGAACCTTTAGTCCTGGCAATACCCTCAACCAGCACAAACACTTGTGTGAACGTACACATGCCCCCCATGATTTCAAGGATTTAGAGGAATAATTAGATATATTTCCTCCATGCCAGAGGGCCCAAGGACCCTTCCTGTTTGGAAAAATGGAGAGAAACAGTTTCAAGGAATCAGGAAGTCCCAAGGAATTGGCTTTTCCAGCACTTCATTTCTTTCTTTTCCAGCCACGCACTTGACAGAAGTGGAATCAGAAAGAGTCAAGCAAAAGTTCCCAGAGGCAGGTGGGGCAAGCACATACTGGAAAACATAGTGTGTGCATATTGGGAGTATGGCTTGGCATGCTCAGCTGGACTAGATCAGATCAATGGGATTTTCCAGTTTTAGGTAAAAGAAAGCAAAAGGCACCCAGAAGTTGCTGGCAGCTCTGTATTCTCAAAGAGGAAGTGTGAGAATAGTGAAACAGTTTCTTCCTGACTCCCACTCCCACTATGTCCCACTAGCTTCTTAAGACCTAACCCCTCCTTGTCCTTGTTTTGGGGTCCTTCATTGTGAATGAATTAACCTACCTGCTATTCAGCTTCTCTTGAACAGAAGATTCGGAGCCAGTCTGAGCCAACTGATGCTTCAATATTTATAAGAGTACTTCCAATCATCTTTGTTGTTGTTGTTTCTCTTGTGGGATGATTGTTCCGGGTCTTTAAACATACCTTTCAGGATAAAATCCAAACTCCTTCATCTAGTATACACAGCCCTGCATAATCTGGCTCTTGCCTGCTGCTTCCACCCTGTCCTCTCTTCCACCCTTACTGAGCTTAGTGTGTTACTGAAGTGACTTGTACTGTTGCCTGTCTCCTTGCCCTTGCATAGACTGTTTTTCCCTCTTTCTAAGTGTCCCCTTCACTCTGTCTTAGCTACTTTCTGTTCAGACTTAACACCCATCTCAAGCATCACCTCCCCCGCAATACCTCCCCTGTTCTTCTTCTCCCCACAACTGGATTCCACGCCCTTTCTCTGAGCTACCATATCATCTATGTGCATCTCTGTCATTAGCACTCAGCGTGCATCATTCAAAATATTTTTTCACAGATGTAGAGAACAAACGTATGGATACCAAGGGGGAGGGGGGCTGGGATTAACTGGGAGATTGGGATTGACATATATACACTATTGATACTATGTATAAAATAGATAACTAATGAGAACCTACTGTAGAGCACAGGGAACTCTACTTAATGCTCTGTGGTGACCTAAATGGGAAAGAAATCCAAAAAAGAGGGGATATATGTATATGTATAACTGATTCACTTTGCTGTACGGTAGAAACTAACACAACATTGTAAAGCAACTATATCCCAATTAAAAATATATATATAGTTTTTGAGCCACACTAATAATTCATTCATTCACTCTTCATAAATACAAACTATCCATTCAATAAATCTTTGTTGAGTTGCTAGCATAGGCCCAAGTTCAAGGCATTTAGACTAGCTGGGAATACAGATGCACAGACCTGAAAAAGTAACCAATAGTTACTTGAAATAGGAATAGAAATAGTCACAATGTGATACTTGATGCAGTATTAGAGCTTTAGATCTTTGACAAAGACCCTGGTAGTATACAACAAAATCCAAAGGATGAAGGAATATTTGGTTTGTCGGAGACCTGGTTACTCTGAAACTAAACTTATAATAGTTAAGGTTGTTCTAAATTCAAAACAAAGCAAAACAAATAAAACAAAGTCTCATTCCCTCTTCTCAATCACTCACCATTTAAAAGCAATCAGAGTCCCAGTAAGTGTGACACTGTGGACCCATCCCTCCTTGATGCCTTAGTCATTCAATAAACTGTGTAATTTAAATTTATCCTCGAGATGAACAAGTTACTTTAAACATTTTCGAAGTACATCCTATAATGAGATTGAGAGGAAGGAAGGAAAGAAAAGCAGGGGGACCAGGAAGGTAGGAGAGGATGAAAGTATAGAATCAAGCACAAAGAAGGCTCAAAATTGTATGGATGTCAGGGCTGGTCAAGCAATTCATCTGTGAATTAATGACTCCATGCACCTGCCCTGCAGCAGGCCGTCCTTAGGGACACCTTAAACGTCAAGGGGAATGAATACCCAATTTCATTTTGGGCACCCAGCCACAGGAACAAACAAGGTCAAGCCCTTGCGTTGTGAGTGAGACCATTACCTAGGGATTCCTCTCCACACCCCGATTAATGAGCAGGGTTCACAGTCTTAAAACAACGACAGGCATGCCCCCAGGCTGCCTCCCCAGCAAAGGAGCGCTCAGCCCCTTGCCCTCCTGACCTGCTTGTCTTTGTTCCTGCAGGGTGGTGCTCAGCATGGCGGGGACCCCAGGGCTTCTCCTCCTCCTCAACATTCTCCTCTGTGCTGTTGGGCAGGTGAGCCCCTACAGCGCCCACTGGAAACCCACCTGGCCTGCCTACCGCCTCCCCGTGGTCTTACCCCAGTCCACCTTAAACTTGGCCAAGCCACACTTTGGGGCTGAAGCCAAATTGGAAGTGTCCTCCTCGTGTGGCCCCCAGTGTCATAAGGGAAGTCCACTGCCCACTTATGAAGAAGCCAAGCAGTACCTGTCCTATGAAACCCTCTATGCCAACGGCAGCCGCACCGAGACACAGGTGGGCATCTATGTCCTCAGAAGTGGTGAGGGTGAGTCTTCGGGAAAGTCTCGAAGGAAGCGGCAGATTTATGGCTATGACAGCAGATTCAGCATTTTTGGGAAGGACTTCCTGCTCAACTACCCATTCTCAACATCGGTGAAGTTATCAACAGGCTGCACCGGCACCCTGGTGGCGGAGAAGCACGTCCTCACGGCTGCCCACTGCATACACGATGGGAAAACCTACGTGAAAGGAACCCAGAAACTTCGAGTGGGCTTCCTAAAGCCCAAGTTTAAAGATGGTGGTCGAGGGGCCAACAACTCGAGCTCAGCTGTGCCCGAGAAGATGAAATTTCAGTGGATCCGGGTGAAGCGCACCCATGTGCCCAAGGGTTGGATCAAGGGCAATGCCAATGACATTGGCATGGATTATGACTATGCCCTCCTGGAACTCAAAAAACCCCACAAAAGAAAGTTCATGAAGATTGGGGTAAGCCCTCCTGCCAAGCAGCTGCCAGGGGGCAGAATCCACTTCTCCGGTTATGACAATGACCGACCAGGCAACTTGGTATACCGCTTCTGTGATGTCAAAGATGAGACCTATGACCTGCTGTACCAGCAGTGTGACGCCCAGCCCGGGGCCAGCGGGTCCGGCGTCTACGTGAGGATGTGGAAGAGACAGCAGCAGAAGTGGGAGCGAAAAATTATTGGCATCTTTTCCGGGCACCAGTGGGTAGACATGAACGGTTCTCCACAAGATTTCAACGTGGCTGTTAGAATCACCCCTCTCAAATATGCCCAGATTTGCTATTGGATTAAAGGAAACTACCTGGATTGTAGGGAGGGGTGACACGGTGTTCCTTTCTAGCCGCTCTTAATGGTTTTCTATTTTAGGAGAGGCCAAATTTTGTCATTGGGGGGTGTGTGTGTGTGTGTGTGTGTGTGTGTGTGTGTGTGTGTGTGTAAAATGTGTTATAATATCTTTTACCTAATTTTTTTAAATTGCAAGATGACTGGCTGTATTATTTGAAAACTGGTTTGTGTATCATATATCATTGAAGCAGTTTGAAGGCATACTTTTGCATAGAAATAAAAAACATACTGATGTTTGGGTCAATAGGGAAGATTTAGTGATTAAGTTAATCTTTCACCTTTTGAGAACTTTGATTTTTATTTCGTCTGAACTTGTTTCCAAAGCTTATATTAAATACGTGGCATATGGGAGATATAAATTCTTATGTGTGTGTATGTGTGTATTTTCTCCTGAGGTTCAACTTGCTTTGTTTTGTTTCTTTTAGCGCCTAATCATTAATGTTTCCAGATGGCAGTGTTCCCCACCACATACAACTCTTAGGAACTTTCACAGTACTTTTTAGACAGGCAGTTATAATATTTTGTATTTGGGGGCATTTGCACAGAAGTCCTGGATCAGTAAAATAATTTATTGATTATACTGGTACACATATTAAACTGTATCCTACAGTAAGTATCCCAAGCATCTTTCAAGTTTGAAATAGTTTCTCTTCTGGAGACTGTTGCTGTACTTTCTGGGAAGCCTTTGCATGTGGCTCTGCCAGCTTTTGTAGTCACACCAGAGTAAGCAAGATTGTTTATGCCAATCCTTCCATTTAACAGGATTTCACTCACATTTCTTGAACTAGCTGTTTTCCAGAAGACAATAATCAGGGCCTAATTAGAACAGGCTGTATTGCTTCCCAGCTAATAGTTGTGGTCACACTAAAAACAATCATTGTATTTTACCCCTGGAGTGTAGCACATCTCATGTTTTATCATTTGGATGGAGTAATTTAAAATGAATTAAATTCCAGAGCACAATGGACACATTGCTTGGCAGATGTCACAACAGAATAACCACTTGTTTGGAGCCTGGCACAGTCATCCAGCCTAATCAAAATTATTCTGCATAGTTTTCAGCACACTTTCAGGGAGCTGTGGACTTGTGCAATTTGGAAACTTTTCTCTCTTACTTAATTTATAGTAAAAATATTTAGAAAATGCTTTAAGAAAAACCAATATGGCTTTTTTTTTTTTACTAGCTTTAAAAGGGCCTCTTTTACTAGAATTCTCCAGGCTACAGACACCCATAATCAAGTACAAGAGTAAAAAATGAAAATTGGGAATGCAAAATGGATCAGAATCACCACTTCAATAAACGTCTTTATGAAAGTTATATCGATATGATTCATCACAGTATATAAGGAAAAGATTTGGACTCATTTTATGTTTTCGTTCTATGCCTCTCAGCCCGAGCACTTCTTTCTAAATGTATCAGTAGAGAAAAAAAAGCAAATGAATTACACGGCAGATATGTGGTGTGCATGCACCCCTGACATTTCCAGCCTGCATTGTGACTATTTATTTGTGAGGACATTGAAATACAGCACTGATGCTTAAACTTTCTCTGGGTGACTTTTGGCTTATGTTCCTCGAGCTTTTCAGAAGAATAATCATGATAAAGCACTCAAGAAACTACACCCATAGTGCGTTCCTCAAATCACGTAAGAAATACTGTGCATAGCAGAGATGCAAGGCCACCAGAAATCTTCGGATTTCCACAATGTGCTTTGGAATCTAACAGGAATCTAGCCTGAGGAAGAAGAGAGGTCTCCATCTCTATGTCTGGTATTTGGGGGTTTTGTTTGTTTTTGCTCTTGCTTGGTGCTAAAGGAAGTTTGCTGGACACCTAGACCGGAACTGATTTTTTTTTTTTTTTTTTTTTTTTTTTTTTTTTTTTTGCGATACGCAGGCCTCTCACTGTTGCAGCCTCTCCCGTTGAGGAGCACAGGCTCCGGACGCACAGGCTCAGCGGCCATGGCTCAGGGCCCAGCCGCTCCGCGGCATGTGGGATCTTCCCGGACCGGGGCACGAACCCGTGTCCCCTGCATCGGCAGGCAGACTCTCAACCACCACTGCGCCACCAGGGAAGCCCAGGGAAGCCCCCGGGAACTGATTTTTTAAAAACAATATTGATAGATGCTCCTTTTATGAAGCACATTGATTTCTTGATTTTGATTTTTTGCAATGTTGAAACTCAACAAGGGTGAGCAATGGCACAAAGTCAAAACAATACAATATTTAGTTCACAAGTAGATGTAATTTACTAAGAATATTACCCACAGTCTATATACAGCATAATTCATAGAATTGTAAAAGAAGACTATATTATAGTTCAACGTGTCCACCTTTTCAGTGGTAATAGAAAGAAGCATCGTATTGAAATATGGAAGTTGAAATAAAGAAAAGTCTCTTGCAATATTACTAATATAATTAGTGCTTTACATATATTAGTTGTACATTGTAAGGATATACTCCTAGTAAGGCTAGTAGAAGAACGTTTCCTGAAGTGTGTGCCTTAAATGCTTATCTTTCCAGATTTTCTACCAAAAATTAAAATGGCACCATCATCAAGGTGGAGGGGGTTGCCTCACAATATTCCCTCTCTTTATTGGGGATTTACTTGCATGTTTGCACATTAAAAGCTCTAAGAAGTCCTGTAATAAAGAGAAATGTTTTAAAATCTGCATTTCAATAAGCACCTTTGATCACAGAAACCTTGTTTTCTCATATAATACCTACGAGTGATTTGGTGTTCTAATGAATACATTTTAGGGATTGCTGTAACAGCCTTTTGGTCTAGGTGGCGCTGCAGAAAGTATGAGACCCGAGTGGTGTCAGGTACCGGTGCCTTCCGGGTTCACCAGAACCCCGTATCCAGATTTGGAAATGTTCAGAAGGTGAAACAGGAGACAATAAACTTGAAACATCATTTGTTGTTGAGAATCAGAAGCTTGTGGCAGAACTGGGGACACACATTTTCCGTAGACCAGACAAAGGTTTGAATTTCAGAAAGGAGCTAGTCCAAAAAAAGCGGGGGAGGGGAAACAGGGCTAAAAGAGATACAGAAATATGAACTGGCCAGTGGCAGTGTTCTACCTGTGTTCTCTCTTTACCTTTTTTGGACCAGAAAATGGATTTGTTAAAAACCCTGTTAAGTAAAGCGGAGCCCCAGGATCATGCTCTTCACTCTGTGTGACTCATACTACCTGCTCGGTGGGAGGGCAAGCCCGCGATGACCCCTGGGTCAATGTTTAATGATGTCTCTCTAACACCTCCGGGAGTCTTTAGTTTCGAACTTGTGAAGGATGACAAGCCTACACTGGAATAAAGACTCTGGTCTTTCCGCCCTGTGCTAGCTGAAGGGTAAGTGGCAGTCATCCAGAGTGTCCGAAACAATCTGGACAGCAGTCCTCAGCATTTCCTCTCTCACGGCTGGTCAGAGCTCGCGGCCAAGGAGGCTAGTGGACAGTCACTGCGCTAGCCTGGCTTTCCTTCCTGCTTTCTCTGAGTTTTACTGCTCATGTCTGTCCTTTTTCTTAGTCCTTGTCATGAATCAGCTCAAGGGTGCCTTGAAGTTGCCTCCCTCAACTGATTTTTATGAATATTTCGTAGAGTGGCCATTTAATTTATCATACTTTTTTGAGACTGACTGAAAGGGAATTCTATTAAAAATGAGGCTAGGGGGCCTCCCTGGTGGCGCAGTGGTTGAGAGTCCGCCTGCCGATGCAGGGGATACGGGTTCGTGCCCCGGTCTGGGAGGATCCCATATGCCGCGGAGCGGCTGGGCCCGTGAGCCATGGCTGCTGAGCCTGCGCGTCCGGAGCCTGTGCTCCGCAACGGGAGAGGCCACAACAGTGAGAGGCCCGCGTACCGCCAAAAAAAAAAATGAGGCTAGGGCAGCAGGCACACCACCGGTAGGTACTGGGAAATCCAGCATGTCTGGTCACCTAAACTGGTAAACCCTGCAAAGCACTGTATGGAAAGCAGACCAACAGCCATCTTCGTGAACCGAGGAACAATAGTGGGGCTGCATGCCTTCTTTGCCTCGATCAGCATTCTGAGGGCCTCTGATAGGGGAAGAGCATTTAAAAATCCTTTCAGTGGGGTGGGGTCTAGAGTCCCTAGGTGGTAAACACAAACCATTTCTAGCAGATGAACAACCCATCTGTTTTTAGTCTTCTGTTTCCCCAGAGAAGGGAATAAACCAGCTTCCAGAACAAGAGTAAATAAGACTGAGAGCTAAGGCAACAGACTGGTGTTGAGGGGGATGACGGCCCTGGAGTTGGGCCGACTGATTCCATAGTTGCCTGCTCCCTTTTTTTTTTTTTAAAGATGTTGGGGGTAGGAGTTAATTAATTAATTTATTTATTTTTGCTGTGTTGGGTCTTAGTTTCCGTGCGAGGGCTTTCTCTAGTTGTGACAAGCGGGGGCCACTCTTCATCGCGGTGCGCGGGCCTCTCACTATCGCAGCCTCTCTTGTTGCGGAGCACAGGCTCCAGACGCGCAGGCTCAGTAGTTGTGGCTCACAGGCCCAGCCGCTCCGCGGCATGCGGGATCCTCCCAGACCAGGGCTCGAACCCGTGTCCCCTGCATTAGCAGGCAGACTCTCAACCACTGCGCCACCAGGGAAGCCCACCTGCTTCCTTTTGGTGAATAAATCTCAATGCACTTCAATTTAAAAGTTAAGACCCTCCTCTCTGATTTAAAGATCCTCTCTCTCTGGGCTCCTACTCCTCCAGTGGGCTGGGGTAGGACAGAAGAAGAGGAACAGGGCAAACATCTGGGTCCGCTCCTCAGTGGTTGCTGCTTCTTAGATAATACCAGCTCTTCCATCCTCCTTAGCTCTTCCCTCTGGTGATGTCACCCTCTGCCTCCTGCTGCCGGCACACTCTTACCTGGAAGACAGGCCTCTCAAGTGGTTAACCAGCAAAATATCCCGAGTCCAGCCATACTCTTCCAGGCTGGCATTACCCGTGAGAAACTCACAGACTTGCTATACCCAACTGTGAGCTAGCTGCCCATTGAAGATCTGGGGAGAAAATATTCTAGGTTGAGGGAGCTGGAGTGCAAGGGCCCCTGGCAGGATCAAATTTGGTCCATTCAGGAGGTAAAATGGGTGAAGGGGTTAAAAAGTATAAACTTCCACTCTAAAATAAATAAGTCATAGGGATGTTATGAGGAATATGGTGACTATAGTTAATAATACTATATTATATATTTGAAAGTTACCAAGAGTAGATCTTAGAAATTTTTGTAACTATGTATGTGACGGATATTAACTAGACTTATTGTGATGATCATTTCACAATATATAGAAATAGTCAATCATTATATTTTACATCTGAAACTAATATAATGTTATATGTCAATTATATGTCAATTTTTTTTTAAAAAAAGAATGACACTTAGGTTTGGGGGCTGAGCATCCAGGTAGATTCCAGGTGCCATTTGCTGAGATGGGAAAGAGAATTAGGTTTGGGATCAAGAATTTTGTGTTGGTCATGTTGTTGGTTTTTTTTGTTTGTTTGTTTGTTTTGCAGTACGCGGGCTTCTCACTGTTGTGGCCTCTCCCTTTGCGGAGCACAGGCTCTGGACGTGCAGGCTCAGCGGCCAGCTCTGCGGCATGTGGGATCTTCCCGGACCAGGGCACGAACCCGTGTCCCCTGCATCGGCAGGCGGACTCTCAACCACTGCACCACCAGGTAAGCCCGGTCATGTTGTGTTTGAAATATCTAATAGACACCCAAGTGGCGATGTCAAGTGAGCGCTTGAATTGTTAAGTAAGGATCTCTGATAGTGAAACTCAGTAGAAAGATCTTGAATTGGCATGTAGTTGGCATGTAAAGCCACAGAGTGAAAGAATATCACCTGGGGAGAGAAGGAGCAGAGTGAGGCTTGAGGAGAGGGCTGAGGATGGGATCCTGGTCCACCATCATTTAGAGACTGGGCTCATAGAGGAAAAGGAGGAGGAAGAGGCAGCCAAGAGGCTGAGAAGAAGCAGCCAATGAGGTCAGAGGAAAATCAGGAAAGTATGGCCTCCGAGAAGCCAAGAGAAAAAAAGTTCAAAGCCAAGTGGGGGAGGGAGGAGGGCAAAGGGGCAGGACAAGAAGAGGTTGTACCCAGAAATGTCCTTCTGGCTGGTGGGCAAGGCAGGCAGGAGTCCATTAAGGAGCCACCTGGTCCTCCAAGCAGAACCTCGCCTCGTGCAGTTCTGTGCTCCCCACTGCGTGAGCACAGGCTCTGCTTCCTCACTGCCTGTGATGACTGATTAACTGAATCCTCAGTGGAGCCCTCAGGAAGTGCAAGGATCCAGGGCCACATGCTCCCTGGGGGAGTCCAAGGGCAACAAAAACGGGCTCAGGGAGGCCCACGGCCATCCGCTTCTGCCCAGCCTGATGTTCTCTAAGGATAGAAAGTGCAGCGTGACTCTTCGGGGTGTGTGTGTGTGTGTGTGTGTGTGTGTGTGTGTGTGTATCAAATGTGTAAAAATACCAAGTGGTCTCTTAGTCTTGATTTATCGCTGTCTCTCATCTTCAGACTTTAAAAGGACTAAGGCACGCTCTTTCATAAAGAGTGAGGACAGTTCTGAGAAGGTCAAGTTCCAATCCAGTGAAGCAAGACTGAGGTGTTTGCATTGGAGAGAATGAGGAGAATCTTGGAAAATGAAATAAACAGAGCGCGTGAGTGGAACCAGAGCAGCAGCCTTGGGAACCTCAGCTCAGCCTTGCCATCAACTGAGCTGTCTTCTCAGGAAGGCCTCCCCTGACCATCTTCTCTGAAAGGTCAACTCTCCACAGCCCCCGCCTCAAACAGGTCTGACTTCCCTTCCCTACTTTAATGTCTCTGCTTAGCACTAATCAGTATCTCACATACTCTATATTAAATTTCTCTTGTTTGTCCCCCACTACTAGAATATAATTTTGTGAAGACAGGGATTTTTGTCTGTTGTATCCCCACACTTAGACCAGTGGCTGACACATGGGTTCTCAATACATAATGTTTTTCAAACAAATGATTGAAACAATCCTGGTGGCTTTATATAACCTGTAACGCCATGACTCAGGATTACTTGGGCTTGGCTATTCCTTGTGTCCAAATGTATTCCAGAATAAAAGTCTTCTATTTTGGGCTTCCCTGGTGGCGCAGTGGTTGAGAGTCCGCCTGCCGATGCAGGGGACACGGGTTCGTGCCCCGGTCCGGGAAGATGCCACGTGCCACGGAGCGGCTGGGCCCGTGAGCCATGGCCGCTGAGCCTGCGTGTCCTGAGCCTGTGCTCTGCAACGGGAGAGGCGACAGCAGTGAGAGGCCCGTGTACAGCAAAAAAAAAAAAAAAAAAAAAAGTCTTCTATGTATTCTATCCTGTTCTAGGATGTATTACATTGCTGTTGTTATTTATGTGTCTGTCTCTAGACTCTGAGCCTTGTAAGAGCAGTGGCTGACTCCTATTCTTCCCTGTGTCTTCCATTGTTTGGCCCGTGGTCTAACGTAAGAAATATATGGCGAGAAAATGAATGGATGTCTGTTATGACTTGGCCTGTGGCCCAGAGCCTTCTTCCTCTCCCACATCTCCCATGTCCTATTGATGTGCTGTCCATCTCCTTCTGTCCGGCTCCTCTGCCACTGCCCTGATTCTGGCCCTTACCCTCTCTTCTTTAAACAGTCATAGCAGCCTCCAGACCATATCCTCCCAGCTCACTCACAGCTGCCCAAGGCATGTTCTAAAGAAAAGACCTGGTTAGGCCCCTCCCCTATGTGTCTTGTTGACTAGACTGTGGCCACTAGAGGATAAAGTTTACTTTTCTTAGCCGTGGATTTACCATCCATCCAATATGGTGTTCACGTTTATCCTCCATGGCTCCCCAGTCATTACAACCTGGCCTCCAGCAAGTTGTACTGAATGCAGCTGTGTTTTCAAGCCTCTCCCATTGCCCAAGCTCTCCTCCTCTGCCTAGGTTGCCCTTCCCCCAGCTCTTCAATTATTCAGCCATTCAATTATTCATTCAGCAAGAAGCCCTTCTTGGTGCCAGTCACTGTGCTGACACTGGAGTTGCAGAGACAGATAAGACCCATCCCTGTGCTCAAGGTGTTCCTGTGTCTTCTCCTTTTGAGGTCACTGTAGTCCTGACTCTTGCTGTACTCCCCAGAGAGGTAAGGCTCAGTCACTACCCTGTCTACAAGAATATCTTGGTGTCCATGAAATGGAATTGCCACTTTGTACATTGAACTAATTGAATGTTCCTCTCACATTTTAATAAATCTTTGAGTTAGATTGTCCTGCCTGGTTAGTGCCTTTCTTTTCTGGGATTTTTTTAATACTGCTCTGCATCCAGTTTCCTGATGGAAAATGCCATGTTTGGTAAACCAGTATAACTCAGGCATGACTAATATCCTCCATGGATAAGCCTCGCTTGGACGTAAGGACATTGTCCTTTAGCATGAACACATTTAATCACTCCAGGATGTTTGCTAGACCAGATTTAGAAGATCCCCCAGAAAGGCCACCGTTTTTTTTCTATCCTCATGGGGAAAAGGTGTTTGTTGATTGACTCTAACACAATATCAGGAAGAATTCATTCAGTTCCCCCCTTTTTTTTGATCCGCTTCTTTATGCCTCATTAAGTTCTTCAAGTTGTTTAATGTCCCACATTCTCTTCATTTACATTCATCTGAGGACTTAAAATGGTAAAATGTTATGGAGAATCACTCATAAAAAATAATTTGACTTGAAATCCAGTTACTGATAATACTCACTGTGTGAAAGGATAAAACATAATTATGATTACACTTGAGTCTATACATCCAGACGTTAACATTGTAATCAGATTTCTTTTCAGTCCATATTTTTTCAAATGGCTCATTTTTGTTGAAAATATAGCTCTTCGGAGTAAGAAAGAGCCTTTGATTTGATTTTTTAAAATGACTTTCTTACTGTGAGCTCTGTTTCCCTAAACATTTTCTTTTTAATTTATAGTGTATTGAATTATGTTTTTCTTGACTCTGGAGCTCCATAACCCTTTTACATAGTGTTTGTTTTAGATGCCATTTTAAAAACCTTATCTTTTGAAATGTTATCGATCTGCCTAGAGAGTCAAGCTGGTGATTTGGCAAATTTTAAGCTCTTTAGATGGTTACAATTGAAAAGATAAAAAACAAAGTAAGAAATCCTGTGATTGCAGATCAAACTTTTCTAAGTGGCTGGCCAGCATTTTTAAAACAAACTCTATACTTTTATTAAAGTGCCCTATATTTCTGGCTCACTGATTGTCACCATGTTGTAGAGGTGAGACAAAGAGGCTTATCTGGTAGACCTGAACATCAATTAGTTTCTTTTGTAGAGGGTATTCACCATTCAACTCTCCTGTTTGCCATCGGCTTGTTGACTTTCTATAGCCAATGAAAACCCATCCAAGAATCTTACAATTTCCTCATGAATTTGCTCTTATAAAGAATTTATATTGGATTGAGGCAAGTATCAGGCCATTTATTCATGAAATCAACAAGCATTTATTGAATACCTCCTATGTGTGGACACTTTTCTAAGTGTTTTACATAGATTAATTCATTTACTTCCCACTACAAACCTATGAAAGAGGCGTTGATTTTATCTCCATTTCAGAGATGGGAAAATCCAGGCACAGAGAAGTTAACTTGACAAAAAAACACATTTAAAACTGGGATTCATATCCTAGCAGTCTGCCTCCAGAGCTCATGCTCTTGTTCTACTTAGAGCAAGGTGTCATGGAACTACTGGGAATGTAGCAATTTAGCATACCTCCCTGGTTGGGGGAGGGGGCTTCAGGGAATGCAGCACAGAGCAAAAGATATTTGATCTTTGACGAAGCATCAATTTAGTCCCTGTGAGCAACTGGTTAGCATATACTGAGTTATCTGGAAAGAAGATGCACTAGAAAAAGGATAAGTGCATGTATCTGCAAAGCTGCATTACATACCTAAGAACGTGTAACATCAGTAAAAGTGTAATACAAATCATGCATGATTCCATTCATTTTATATGTGAATGAAGTATTCTAAGTTTTTTTTTACATGCTTGTCAAATTATATGTATATCTTTCATTAAAATCTATTTAAAATGGCCAACATTCAGAAGTTTCTGAAATGCCTCAGAGAAGAGATTCAAGTTTTTAAGATACACTGTGATTCTAATTCTGTTGTTTGTGATGATAACATGATTCTTTCCTTTTTTTCTTCGCATCTTTATTGGAATATAATTGCTTTACAGTGGTGTGTCAGTTTCTGCTGTATAACAAAGTGAATCAGCTATACATATACGTATACCCCCGATAACATGATTCTGAACAACTCTTATTTAATAAATGTTTCTGACCATTTAGGAAGACCTTTCTCTCTAGCTCAAAAAAGAACCTCCCAAAATAAATGACAGTTTGAAATACAACCTTGGTCTGCAGATTCATACTAAACGATCTCAGATTTCTTCAAGCTTTGAAAAACATGCTAAAAAAAAATCCTCTCTCCCCAAGTGAACTTTCCCTGGCCAACTGGGCTGTTTGCTCATTCTTGGGTCGCCCCCTAGTGGTTTATTCAACTTATGACTATTTCTCAGATACTAATAGGCTGCTTTGCGTATTTGTTTTTCATTTTGTCCCTTCCACAATTTTTTGCTTTTGCCCAGAGAAACCTCCAAAGACAGAATCTTGAAATTAAAAGTGTACAATGTGCAAAGTGGCCCAAACACTCAGTGGTGATCAAGACACCATTGACGCTGATGGTGGTGAAATCCTGCCTTCAAGTTTGTACTCTTGCTTTTCCTCTTTGTACCATGGTACCATGTTTTTACTTGTCCACCCCTCACTCTCTTCCCTTTGCCAACATCCCAGTGGAGTGGTGCCAGGTAGCCTAAGGATATGACAATGACTTACAGGCAATGCTGTGCCTTGAAAATGCCAATGAAGCCCGTTGAATGCTGCTGGGCGGGAGCCCCCTCCTCTCACCCACATAAGCAAGCCGGCCCTAGGGGCCTCAGTCAGTCCCAGACTTCTTGACTCCTGCTGAGCAACCGGGGCTGTGACTTGCTGGCTCAGCCACTTGAGCACCATCCAAATAGCAAGAGAAGGGTGAGGCCCGGCCCGTGTCATGGACCTGACCCTCTGCAGAATGCTGGGTCCTGGCCAATTAGTCCAGAACCAGGAAACTCAGTGCACACACATCATTACTTCAAACAACCTTCATTAATAAGCAAAAAGCCAATAATTGGTTTGATTCAATAAGTCAGAGTACCAATGAATGTTTTAAAATAAAATGGTTTTTAAAGATTTTGAAGAAAAAACCACACTCCGATTCATTTTAATGGAGCAAAGCTCACTCACAAAGCTACATTGAGAATTCAGAGCAGGGGGCTTTGGGGAAGGGAGGGTGAAGCTAAAGAGGACCCCTGTCCAAGTGAAAAGAGGGGGGATTGAGAACAGTGGGCTGGGGTGGGGGGAATATTAGCTCTGAAACTATGAAGGAACCCACTCTCTTCTCTGGAGTGCTTGAGCCCACAAGATTCCCTGAGCAATGACAAAGGACCATGTGTGGCTACCTGACCCTATTTTAGAGGTGCTTGGATTATTTACTTCATTGTGATTTAATCTCACCTTTTTCTACCGCATCTCCCCTCCCAACTCCTACATTGAACTAGTGGGTGCTCAGTATGAGCAATGAACTGAGACAGAGACTTGGGTGCCAGTCCTGTCAGGATGCTGATCTGACTATATGTGGCTCCTCGACCCTGTTTGTGATCAAAGTACCACTCACCCAGTAAACCCAGAAAGGAGCCTCTCTGCCGAGAAAGGTAGTGGGAAGCCATCACTTCCCTCTGAGGGCATGAGCAAACGGGGCTGAGATTCCGCCTTAATGTCTACACGAACAGAACAACTCTGCAAACAGATCGGCATCACTGAGTTTCCAAAACAGGAGAAAGTGTGAGCATCTCCAGTCTCTGTGAATTGTGGTGCAAATTCTTCTAGGAGTAACAGCTCCATGGCATCATTGAATCTGGAATCTAAATATTTGCTTCAGGAGATTATAGGGAGGCTGTTAAATCATAAACGATGTCCTGATTTTGTACTCCCACATACAGGTCATTCTTTACATTTATTGAAATGGGGGAAAGGGTTATGTCTCTATCACTCTTTATTCCTTAAAATAAAGCCTTTCCTTTTCTTGAGTCTATTCATTAATTTTCATAATTTGGTATCTGGATTTTATAGAATCCTTTACAATTTAACACCTCTTTTGCTCCCTTCTCATAACAGCCCTGGTCATCACTTTCATAATCATATTTTCTTACAACTATATATTACTCTTCACGGTTCATAAGACACACATTCATGATCTCATGAACCCCCCAGAAGCCCCAGGAGGCTGGTAAAGCAGTTGCTATTATATACATTTTACAGGTGAAAAAACTGCCAGCTGAAGAAGTTAAATCGTTTGCTCCAGGCTGCTAAACTCAATGGTTGAGTTAGGAATTGAACCCAACCGTCTCACTGCTTAACTTAATTTAGACTCCACCCTACATCAACAAGGTCCCACACTTGGGCTGTGACAGACTTTATTCAAGACTTAGATTTTTCTTTCATAAAACTTTTTAAAATTAATTTTTATTAGAGTATAGTTGATTTACAATGTTGTGTTAGTTTCTGCTGTACAGCAAAGTGAAGCATTATACATATACATTTCTCCACTCTTTTTTTAGATTCTTTTCCCGTATAGGTTATTACAGAGTATCGAGTAGAGTTCCCTGTGCTATACAGTAGGTTCTTATTAGTTAGCTATTTTATACATAGTAGTGTGTATATGTGAATCCCTTAAAAATGTAAACAAGTGAATTGTGTGATTTATAAGGCAAAATGTCTATATTAAAAGACAGTCACATATTTGGATGCTAAATAAACACTTTATGGTGCAAATTACCACCACGCCTGCCAGATTTCCAAAATGGATTGGCATCATTAGTCATTATTCAGCAGTAGGTACTCAATAAACATTTTGTTGGATGGATGGATGGATGAATGGATGAATTGGTGGGTGGATGGATGGATGGATGGATGTGGTGCTGGCCCCATTCTGGGTCAACACTGAGCAAAACAGGCAGGTGCCCTGCTGTACATCATTCACAGGCAAGTGGAGAGACAGACTTCCCACACGCAGTTTTAGTTATGTCTGATGAGTGTTATAATGTTAAATGTTAACTTTATTCTAGACCAGGGTTCAGGTTGAACCCCTAGGCCCATAGGTACAGTGCCTGAGGCCCCCAAGCCTTTTAGGAAACTATAAAGACATTTGAACCCTGTGAAACAAGAAGAATACAGTGATTCTAAAATACTGCAGGGAGTATGCAAAACCAAAAAGAAAAAAATTTTAAATATCTGTAAGATGTAATGTATTGACTTTGTTAAACCAACTTGATTCATTTTTGTCTTTATTATTTGTTGAAATTTTCATTACAGTTTGAAAACAATTTAAGGTTAGAATTTCTCACATCACAAGATTTCCAGAGACGGCACAAAGATTTCCAAGATATTACAAGCAATCCTAAAGTAAATAAGGAACATAACCAAGTAATTTCAAAAGCATAGTTATAAAAAGACTTTCAAAAAACTTACATGCAGTACCAGGGGAGGTGACACACACAACTCCAGCCGCCATCACCCACAGCAGCAGTGCTGGTGAACACAACAACCTGCAACCCCTGCTGCTCTCCACCGCGCCCCCAACGGTGGTGGAGGGCAGGAACCAGGCAACCCTGGACATGATGGAGGTACCCAGACTGGGATGGCAGCAACCACGGCAGCAGCAAGGCAGCAGCAATTCCAGAAACAACAAACAGCGACAATGAGGCTGACCACTCTGACAGAGGCGGTGGAGGGTGGAAAGTGCCCATTTTCAAATCTAGCCAGAGGTAACTCATGTAAAAGAAACCAAAAACTTGTGCTATAGCACCAGTGAAAAACAAAAGAAAGACCTCTAATTACTAACTGTTGAATTGTTAGAATCGAGTTAAAAATCTTTACCTAAAGAAGACAGGTGTTCATTACTTCAAATGTGCCAGCAAAGGAACAACTCCTCAAGCACCATGAAAAACAACAGTGATGTAATGTCACAGAAAGAAAATGACAGTTCTCTAGAAACCAAATTTAAAGTCGTGGAATGTTTTGATTTAACTGATAAAGAATTCAAAATAGCTGTCATGAAGAAACTCAGAAAGCTACAAGAAAACTCAGAAAGGCAGTTCAATGAACTCAGGAATAAAATTAATGAACAGAAGGAATAGTTTACCAAAGAGATTGAAATTCTAAAAAAGAATCAAACATAAATTCTGGAGCTGAAGAATTCAATAAATTAGATGAAGAATGCATTAGAAAGCATTGCAAATAGAGCAGACAGTATGGAAGAAAGAATTAGCAAGCTCAAAGATATGATACAGGTAGAAGAGAAGAAAGAACTAAGATCTAAAAAAAAAAAGAAGAAGAAGAAATTCTAAGAGAAGTATCTGACTCCATTAGGGAGGACAAGATAAGGAAAATGGGTATCCCAGCAGAAGAAGAGAGGAAGAATAGAGCAGAAAGTTTATTTAAAGAAGTAATAGTGGTTAGGATTTAGCACTTTCACTGCCGTGACCCAGGTTCAATCCCTGGTTGGGGAACTGAGATCCTGCAAGCTGCGTGGCTTGGCCAAGAAAGAAAGGAATAATAGCTGAGAATTTCCCAAACTCAAGGTAGGAACTGGATATACAAGCCCATGAAGTTAAGAGAACACCTAATTACCTCAATGTAAGACACATTGTATTAAAACTGTCAAAAGTCAATGACAAAGAAAGAATTTTAAAGGTAACCAGGGGGAAAAAAATAAACATGGTAACCCAGGAACCCCCATTAGGCTATCAGCAGATTTCTCAGCAGAAACTCTACAGGCCAGGAAGGAGTGGAATGACATGCTCAGAATATTGAAAGATAAACAGTGTCAGCCAAGAATACTCTATCCAGCAAAGTTATCCTTCACATATGAAGGAGAAATAAAAGATCTCCCTAACAAGTGAAAGTTCAGAGAGTTCACCACTAGACCTGCCTTATAAGAAATGTTGAAAGGAGCTCTTCTACTTGAAACAAAAAGACAAAGGTACACAAAACTTTGAGTAATGTGATACATAGAATCAGAAAATTGCAACTCCATATAAGAATAGGTTATTAAGCACTAAGTTATAGCATAAAGGTTAAAAGCAGAAAAGCAGTAAAAATAGCTATAGCTACTTCAATTTGTTAACAAAATCACAACATAAAAAGAGATAATTTGAGACAAAAACATAAAAAAAGAAGAGGAAAATGATGGAACCCATATAGACAAATGAAGATAAGATGTTATCAGCAGAAAAAGGACTATTTTATCTATGAGACATTTTATACAAACCTCATGGTAACCACAAAACATAAAACTAGAGCACAGACATGAAACATAAAAAAGGGGAAACTGAGAAAAACATCATAGAAAAATACCAAACAGGGCCTCCCTGGTGGCGCAGTGGTTATGAGTCCGCCTGCCGATGCAGGGGATACGGGTTCGTGCCCCGGTCTGGGAGGATCCCATATGCCGCGGAGCGGCTGGGCCCGTGAGCCATGGCCGCTGGGCCTGCGCATCCGGAGCCTGTGCTCCGCAACGGGAGAGGCCACAACAGTGAGAGGCCCACATACCGCAAAAAGAAAAAAAAAAAAAAAAAAGAAAAATACCAAACAAAAATGGCAAACAGAAACACAGGAAAAAGAAATAATGGAGAGGACTTCCCTGGTGGTGCAGTGGTTAAGAATCTGCCTGCCAATGCAGGGGCCACAGGTTTGAGCCCTGGTCCAGGAGATCCCACGTGCCACAGAGCAACTAAGTCCATGCACCACAACTACTGAGCCTGCACTCTAAAGCCCGCGAGCCATAACTACTGAGCCTGTGTGTCACAACCACTGAAGCCCATGCACCTAGAGTCTGTGCTCTGCAACAAGAGAAGCCACTGCAACGAGAAACCCGCACACTGCAATGAAGAGTAACCCCCACTCACCGCAACTAGAGAAAGCCTGTGCACAACAACGAAGACCCAACGCAGCCATAAATAAATAAATAAATAAATAAATAAATTTATTTTTTAAAAAAGAAACAATGGAGATATAGAGCAACCAGAAAACAAAAGATAAAATGGCCATACTAAGCTCTCATTTAGCAATAATCACCCTAAATATAAATGTTTTGAGTTCACCAGTCAAAAGACAGAGTGGCTGAATGGATTAATAAAACAAGAGCCAACTGTATGCAACCTCCAGGAGATTCACCTCAGCTCTAAAGATAAACACAGACTCAAAGTGAAGGGATAGAAGATGATACTCCAAGCAAATGGCAGCCAAAAGAAAGTAGGTGTAACCATACTCATATCAGACAAATAGACTTCAAGCCAAAAAAGGTGACAAGAGACGAGATGGACATTATATAATGATAAAGGGGACAATTCATAAGAAGATATCAGTTATTAATATAGTTATTAATATATATGCACCAACATAGGAGCACCAAAATATATAAAGCAATTATTAACAGACTTAAAGGGAGAAATTGACAGCAACACAATAATAGTAGGGGACTTTAACACCCAACTTACATCAATGGATAGATCATCCAGAAAGAAAGTCAACAAGAAAACAGCAGCCTTATATGAAGCATTAAACCAGATGGACTTAAGTACAACATGCACAAAAAAATTATAGGCCAATATCTCTGATGAACATAGATGCAAAAATCCTCAACAGAATATTAGCAAACTGAATACAACAACACATTAAAAGAATCATACAGGGCCTCCCTGGTGGCGCAGTGGTTAAGAGTCCGCCTGCCGATGCGGGGGATACGGGTTCGTGCCCCGGTCTGGGAGGATCCCATATGCCGCGGAGCGGCTGGGCCCATGAGCCATGGCCGCTGGGCCTGCGCGTCCGGAGCCTGTGCTCCACAACGGGAGAGGCCACAACAGTGAGAGGCCCACATACCGCAAAAAGAAAAAAAAAAAAAAAAAAAAAGAATCATACAGAATCAAGTGGGATTTATTCCAGGGATGTAAGGATGGTTCAACATCCACAAATCAATCAACATAATACATCACATTAACAAAATGAAAGGCAAAACCATATGATCATCTCAATAGATTCAGAAGAAGAATTTGACAAGATTCAATACCCATTTTTGATAAAAATTCTCAAATCGGTATAGAAGGAACATACCTCAACATAATGAAGGTCATATATGACAAACCCACAGATAACATCATACTCATTGGTGAAAAACTGCAAGATTTTCCTATAAGATCAGGAACAGGACAAGGATGCCCACTCTTGCCACGCTTATTCAACATAGTATTGGAAGTTCTAGTCAGAGCAATTAGGCAAGAAATAGAAATAAAAGGCATCAAAACTGGAAAGAAAGAAGTAAAACTGTCACTATTTGCAGATGACATGATTTTATATACAGAAAACCCTAAAGACTCCACAAAAATACTGTTAGAAATAATAAATACAGTAAATTGTCAAAATACAAAATCAATATGCAAAAATCGATTGCATTTCTGTACACTAACAATGAACTAGTGGCAATAGAAATTAAGAAAGCAATCCTGTTTACAATTGCAACAAATAATAAAATGTCTAGGCATAAATTTAACCAAGGAGGCAAAAGACCTATATGCTAAGAACTATAAAACATTGTTTAAAGAAATTGAAGAAGACACAGAGGAATGGAAAGATATTCTGTGTTCATGGATTGGAAGACTTAACATTGTAAAAATGTCCATATTATTTAAAGCAATCTACTGATTCAACACAATCCCTATCAAAACCCCAATGACAATTTCCACAGAAATAGAACCAAAAATCCTAAATTTATATGAAACCACAAAAGACCTTGAATAGCCCAAAGCAATCCTGAGAAAAAGGACAAAGCTGGAGGCATCACACTCCCTGATTTCAAATTATACTACAAAGCTATAGTAATCAAAACAGCATGGTATTGGCAAGAAAACAGACATGTAGATCAATAGAACATAATCAAAGAGCCCAGAAATAAACCCACACATATATGGACAACTAATTTACCACAAAGGAATAAAGAATGTACAAGGATAGTCTCTTCAATAAATGGTGTTGGGAAAACTGGACTGCTACATGAAAAAGAATGAAACTAGCCCACTATCTTACACCACCATACACCAAAATCAACTCAAAATGGATTAAAGGCTTGAATGTAAGACCTGAAACCATAAAACTACTAGAAGAAAACATATGTGGTATGTTCTTTGGTATTGATCTTAGCAATATCTTTCTAGATACGTGTCCTCCGGCAAGAGAAACAAAAGCAAAAATAAACAAGTGGGACTACCTCAAGCTGAGAAGCCTCTGCACAGCAAAGGAAAACATCAACAAAATGGAAAGACAACCTACTGAATGAGAGAAGATATTTGCAAATCATATATTCAATGAAAGGTTAATATCTAAAATATATAAGAAACTCATACAACTAAACAACAGCAAAAAATGAACAACATGATTTAAAAATGGGCAGAGGATCTGGACAGATATTTTTCCAAAGAAGACATGTAGATGAACAACAGGCACATGAAAAGATGTTCAGTAGCACTAATTATTAAGGAAATGAAAGTGAAAACCACAGTGAGCTATCACTTCATCCCCACTAAAATAGCTATTAACAAAAGGGCAAGAGATAACAAATGTTGGAGAGGATGTGGAGAAAAGAGAATCCTTGTGCATTGTTGGTGAGATTGTAAATTGGCAGCCACTATGGAAAACAGTATGGAGATCCTCAAAAAATTAAGTAGAAATACCATATGATCCAGCTACTCCACTTCTGGGTATTTATCTGAAGAAGACAAAAACACTAATTAAAACAGATATATGCACCCCTACTTTCATCACTACATCATTTACAATAGCCAAGATATGGAAACAATCTCAGTGCCTATTGACAGACGAGTGGATAAGGAAGATGTGGAATATATATACGATGGAGTACTACTCAGCCATAAAACACATGAAATCTTGTCTTCTATAACAACATGGACCTTGAGGGTGTAATGCTAAGTGAAATAATTTGGATGGAGAAGACAAACATTGCATGCTTTCATTCATATGTGCAATAAATAAATAAATAACCAAACAAAAACAAACACAAAGATACAGAGAACAGGATAGTGATTATCAGAAAGGATGAGAGGTGGGAGGATAGTGAAATGGTTAAAGGGGGTCAACTGAGTCAACTGTATGGTGACAGATGGAAAATAAACTTTTGGTGGTGAACATGCAGTAGTGTATACAGAAGTTAAAATATACATATGAAACTTATATAATGTTATAAACTAATGTTACCTCAATTCTTTAAACAAGGTGAGGAACTGGAGGATGGAAGTAAATAATCAAATAAATTTTTTAAAACTTACATGTTTGTATGTACATTTTAATATGTTTGATACCAGCTACCAAAAATGAGGAAGCCTGGGTTCTGCAATTGTTGAAAACAGGCCCTGATGGGTGGAACCAGCCCAACTATGAGCTCATTTCAGAGAATCACTTGGTTTTGTTATTCAGTTAAAATATTTATAAGATGATTTTTGAGCTCAGATCACTTTTTTAAAAAGGAAGGGAGGGACGAGGGAGGGGAAGAAGCTGAGAGAGAGAGAGATTTTTAAAACTTGGCTTTGGCATGGCTGCTGCTGGCGATGGCAGTCTATACCTTTTGCCAAGTCAAAAGAAATGAGCTGCTAAGATATGGGTTTGTTCTCAAATAGGTATGGCAAATCCATAATTTACTTTTCTTAGCTCTAGCACCCAGTGCCCTGGTCATTCAGACACCTCATAGGCACTGGCATTAATCCAGCACCTAAATAGCAGCCCCATTGCAATACCCAAAAGGGTGCTGCACAGGATAATTTATTTCTCTGAGTTCTTTCTCCATGACTGAGAGCAAGGAAGTAGGGCTGTAGTGGAAAGAGCAAAGGGATTGATCATCAGCTCTGTGTAACCTCCAGATTAAAGGAGGCTAAAGAAGTGACAGCTAAAGGCCATGCATAATCTTGGATTGGTGTCTCACAATGGTGGGGGGAGGGGAATAGTCATAATGGACATTATCAGGGCAATTGATGAAATTTGAATGACTATAATTTATAGCATTGTAGCAAAGTTAGTTTACTTATGTTGATAGAGAATATCCTTGTTCCTAGAAAAAGTGTTCTGAAGTATTTAGGGGGGAATTGGACCTGTTTGTTACTATAAGTGATAATAACAATAATAACGATAATAATGGTTCTTGTAAGAAAGGGGACACCCTCTTGCTGGAGGCTGGGGACATGGTGAATACTTCTCTTTGTGTCCAAGAATTCTCCCCCAGAGGCTTCCATATCCACAACTGCAAGAGAGCAAAGACTCAGCAAGTCCTAATGCTTCTCATGATATAACTTGATGATGAGGAGAGTGAGTGGGGATGTTTCAGAATTTGAGGAGTTGTGGCTAAAAATTCAGACATTCAGGACAGTAAAAGGAGGTCATTTGGCCCTAACAAGGCAGGATTGTCAATGCCAGGGACTTTTCTGGGAGTGGAGGGCAGGACAGGCCATCTTAAGCAGTACCCGCTGTAAGGAGATAAAAATCTCAGAGCCCTCAGTATTTAAATGGAAAAATCCTTGCTAACTCACCCCACTTAAAAAAGTGGGACATAAGGACTCTAACCTTCAGTATCACTTATGGCCAACGTGGTGGTTAATTTTATATGCGAACTTGATTGGGCTAAGGGATGCCCAGATAGCTGGCATAACATTATTTCTAGATGTGTCTGTTTCTAGAAGAGATTAGCATTTGAATGGGTAGCCTGAGTAAAGAAGATCTCCCTCACCAGTGCAGGTGGGCGTCATCCAATCCTTTGATCCTAAATCAAATCCTAAATGTTGGGTTGGCCAAAAAGTTCATTTGGGTTTTTCCATAAGATGTTACCAACCCAACCCAATAGACCAAAAAGTCAGAGGAAGGATGAATGTGATCTCTGCTTGAGCTGGACATCCGTGTTTAGGACTTGGGTTAGGACTGGAATGACACCAGAGGCTTCCCTGGACCTCCAGCTTGCAGAGAGCAGACCGAGGGACTTCTCAGCCTCCGTATCACATGAGCCAATCCCTCATAACAAGTCTCTTTCTATATAATGTACATATCCTATTGGCTCTACTTCTCTGGAGAACCCTGACTAATACAGCCAGGTACTGTGCTAAACACTGCACGTGTATATCACTTAATCTTTACAACCTCTATTTCACAGATGAGGGAACAGAGGCACAGAGAACTTCAGGAACTCACCCAGGTTCACACAGCCAGTGGGTAGCAGAATAGTGTTCTAACCCAGCTATGTGAACTCATACTTCTAGTGATTTTATGTGCAGTGAAAAGCAAGACGTGGCCAAATGAATATTTGAGAAACGGCCTTCAAGAACCATGGCAGGGACCCAGAAAGTCCTTGGAAGAAAAATGGAGCTGGGATTTCCCTTGCGACTTTGAAGACTGTCTAACACCGAAGTTGGCAAACTGAGTCCACAGCAATTGTGTCTCATGGGGAGAAAACAAACCCCAAACACTGGCTGAGATGCCTGTGTGATCACTGCTTGGAGGACATCCAACCCAACAGAGTACACAAGAGCTTGGGTAAGTCCTTTTACCGTGAAAGACAGTGAGTGCATTGTCAATAGCACGAGGTCTCACTCTCCTGCCTGCTCGTCCTCTGAGAGGACCAGGATCACCCATCTGCTGACACCCAGACGGATGGCCAAGGATGTCAACCATGAGAAAGCTCTCGTAATCTGACTGCATGGCCAGCACTAACTCACTCCTCTGTCACTTCATTAATACGTTCACTAAGTGTTTACAATGCCCAGTTGGTGCCAGACAATGAGATAGGTGTTGGCATGAAGTGTAGCAATACCTAAACTGGGGCCTTGGTGTATGTTTAGGGGTGGAGGGTAGTCATTACAGAACCACTAAGTAAGAATCAGATTTAATCTGTGACTCTGAGGTAATGAGAGCTGCATTTTATTAAGAGTACACTGTTGCCAAGCGTTTTACTAATGATAGTTATAGATCACTGTATAATGGTATAATTACATATATATACATCACTATACATCATTATAAAATGATATAGAGAGACTCTCATGGAATCATGAATGGGGGGCACAAATCTCGGCCACCCTGCGGGCTGAGCAGAGTAGAAGAGGCCCTGCCAATTCCCTAGCTGGCGTGGGATCTGGGTGGGTTCCTTGAATGAGAAGAAAGAAAACTGTGCTTCTCATCCTTCTGGCTTCCATTCCACATGGGATGCACTGATAGCATCTGGATGGTGCAGTGCACTGATCTGCCCTCAGTGGTTAAGGACGTAGAGGGGAGTTGTAGATGTGGTTGGAAAAGTGAGGGATGACAGTCATCCACATAAGGAGGCTTGACTGATGCCAACGGGAAAAGTGAGCATCCAGCCACACCAGGCGCTGGCACTCACCAGCTCATTAGTATCATCATGGGCCCAGACACTGCCAAGACTGCTTCTCAGTCCCCACTGACTCCAGGGCAGCCAAGGGAGCGCCCTTGAGCGCCCTCTGGCTACAGGTCTTTGTGTGCTATGCCGCGAAGTTCCTTGCAGCTGCCGCATTTGTACTCCCTGGATCCAGCCAGCTCTGAGAGCCCTGGACACAGCTTGTACAGAGGGAAGCAAAACGCTTTGGAGTCAGGACACCTGGGTTGGAATCTTGCTGTCATTTCTCAACTGTATGACTTTGGACAAGTTTTTTAAATTGCTCTGAAATTCATCTGGAATGTAAAACAGACTTAATGTCAGCTACTGCAGATGATTATTACGAGGAGAAAAGTAGATGAACAAATGTATCAGATTTGACAGAACATTGCCTGGAACGTGAGAGACATTCAATAAATGGCAGGTATTATTACCGTGAAGGAAATTCGAGTGCCGTGATGGGATCTTAGACTCCTGCTGATCTGAGAGCAGCAGCCATAACACATGGCGTCCAGTGAAGCCATTTCCTGCTTCCCATCTCAGCCATATATTCAATCCTTCATCAAACATTAACTGAGCGCCTACTAAGTGCTACACACTGCATTAGGAGCAGGGGATACAGCTGTGAATAAGACCGACATGGCCCTGCCTTCACGTTGCTCAGAGCCCGGTGAGAGAGGCAGACAGCCACTGAAATCTACCATGATGAGTGCTAATGGAAGAGCCGGAGTTGTCCCTGAGGGCATCAAAAGACAGGGCTTGAATATTCTGTGAAGTGGGAGAAAGAGAGAGGCTCAGAGAAGTTAAATGACTTGCCCAAGGTCACACAACTGGACTAATTTCTGCAAGCCCTCTGGGAAGTGGAGGTTTAGCTGCCTCAACAGGCTCATACTATCACAGTGCTCACTACCATGAACTGCATTTGTCTCCAGGACTGGGGCCCAAGAGTCTCCTGGATGTTTGCTCAGCACCTGCCTGATTGGCCACTGTGAAATAAGCCCTGGTTCCCCCACCGGACTGTGGGCCCTTTGAAGACAAGGGCCACATCTCTTTCATCTTTATATTCCCCCAGAGCCTAACTCAGGGTTTGGAACATAGTAAGTGTTCAATATTGAATGCTGAATTAATGAGTGAACGGTGCTCAGAGAGGTCAATTGACTTGTTTAAGGTCACTTGGCCAGTAAGCAGCAGGGCAGGGACAGAACCCAAGTTCTCTGGCTCTGGCCCTGGGCTTTCGCCTCCAACACTGAAGGGAAAAATCAGCAACCAGGGCTTCCCTGGTGGTGCAGTGGTTGAGAGTCCGCCTGCCGATGCAGGGGACACGGGTTCGTGCCCTGGTCCGGGAAGTTCCCACATGCCGCGGAGCGGCTAGGCCCGTGAGCCATGGCCGCTAAGCCTGCACGTCCGGAGCCTGTGCTCCGCAACGGGAGAGGCCACAACAGTGAGAGGCCCGCGTACCAAAAACAAACAAACAAACAAACAAACAAAAAACCTCAGCAACCAAAAAGTGAATGACCCGCCTAGCCCTGGAGTCCCTCTTTTCCATCCACTAGAGCTTGTCAAAAAAGAGAAGCATATACCCATTCTCTATAAAACTCACTTCCTTCGCTTTCTCTTTAATTCTCTTCCTCTTACTCTCTTCCCCCTCCTTCTCTCTCTCCCTCCCCTCCACGTCTCTGCCTCTCCTTAATTTTTCCTTCCCTCCCTCCTTATTTTCTCCCTCTCTCTCTATTTCCCCCTCTTCCTATCTCTCCCGTCCTCTCCCTCCTTTCCCCTCCCTCCCCCGTTTCTCTTTCTCTATACATATGTATGCATATACATATACATATGCATATATGTATACATATACATATGCATATACATATACTATACATATACATATACATATACATATACATATACATATACATATACATACGGTGAGGTCCTAAGAAAGACTATAGGGGCCCCAGGGGAGGAGTATCAAGGGATTTAAAAATATGAAAAGGGCAAAATTCAAATGATTCCCTGCTCCCCACCCTAGTTGTTTCCACCCAGCATGATATGGCTTCATCTAACCAGCAGAGGGCGGGCTCGGATGGTCAGAGTATCCCAGTCCTGCTGACAAGTCTTCACCCGTGCTTTGGCTCTGCAGAGATGATGGATTTTTTACAAAGAAGGGGAAAAAAACACCAGAGCTAAACGTCTTTCCCAAATTATCCCACCTGTGTCAATTTCACCTGTCCCGTTTCTTGGACAGTCGTCAATAATAAAGTTGCTCTTTAATAGGTGAATAACGGAAGGAAGTGTTTACAGGAATCAAGTTCCTTTTTCTGTGTACAGATTCTGAAGCCTGAAGCCTAAGCAGTGGCATGGTTAACTAGCTGGTCCTAAGGAAAGAAAGCTGTGATCATATTTTTAATTTTAGAAATTGGAACTGGAGAGACCTTAAAAATTGTCATTTGACTGAGGACTAGAAAAGTTCGGCTGACATTGCACAGTAGATCACGGGCTACGGTGGACATTCACCTAGCTGCTAAATTGTAGACAGTCCAGATTATATTACTGTAAGTCCCCTACATACGAACCTTCAGGTTGCAAACTTTCAAAGATGAGAACATGGAGCTTACTAATGAAGACCTGATGGAATTGGAGGCCCAGAGAAAGGACGAAGAGTGACAAGAGGAAGAAGAAGTAACTGAAGAACCAAAGAGTATCACAATGCAGGAAATGGCAAAGGGATTTGCTTTATTTGAGGAGGCACTGTTAGTTGTTGAAGCACAGGTCTCAAGTGTAGGACGGTACATGAAGGTTGCAGCAGTTGTTCAGAATGCAATCCAGTGCTACTGTGTCATCTATAAAGAGAAAAAAAGAGCTACTACCCAGACATCACTGGATTGATTTTTCCAGGGGAGTAGATAGAATTGAATCCAGCAAGGAACCAGAACCTGTGTCATCAACCTCAGGTGTGAGTGAAATTGCAGCTTGCCCTCCGTCTCCTATTGCTGACAGTCCTTCAGCTCTACCATCTCCCACCTCCTCTCCCTCCTCCAGTCAGTAACTCTTCTTGCCTGTTCACTGGATGCCAGACCCTGTAGGCCAGCTGTTGTACTGTACTACTGTACTTTTCAAGGTACTGTACTGTGAGATTTTAAAATTAATTTTTATTGGAGTATGGTTGCTTTACAATGTTGTGTTAGCCTCTACTGCTCAAAAAAATGAATCAGCCATACACATACAGATATACCCTCCCTTTTGGACTTCCCTCCCATTTAGGTTACCACAGTGCATTAGGTAGAGTGCCCTGTGCTATACAGTATGTTCCCATCAGTTATCTATTTTAGTACATAGTATCAATAATGTATATGTGTCAATCCCAGTCTCCCAATTCCTCCCTCCCCACCTCTTTCCCCCTTGGTATCCATACATTTGTTCTCTAAGTCTATGTCTCTATTTCTGCTTTGCAAATAAGTTCATCTATACCATTTTTCTAGATTACATATGTGTGTGTTTTTATAGGGTATTTGCTTTTCTCTTTCTGACTTACTTCAGAAAGTAAGTATGACTTTGTGTGCCATGGGTTAGACCTGTCTAACCCATGAGTTAGACATTATTACCAAGAATATTACCCATGTCTGAGTAATATTCCATTGTATATATGTACCACATCTTCTTTATTCATTCCTCTGTCGATGGGCATTTAGGTTGCTTCCATGACCTGGCTATCGTAAACAGTGCGGCTATGAACATTGGGGTGCACGTGTTTTTTTGAATTATGGTTTTCTCTGGGTATATGCCTAGTAGTGTGATTGCTGGGTCATATGGTAGTTCTATTTTTAGTTTTTTAAGGAACCTCCATATTGTTTTCCATAGTGGCTGTATCAATTTACATTCCCATATACTGTAAGATTAAAAATGTTTTCTTTACTTTTTGTTTGTTTGTTTGTCATGTATTATATGTGTGAAAAGTATTATAACCTATTACAGTACAGTACTATGTAGCCAACTGTGTTAGTTGGGTACCTAGGCTAACTTTGTTGAACTTACGAACAAATTGGACTTACAAACGCGCTCTCGGAACTCATTCATATGTAAGGGACTTACTGTATTTTCCTTTAAAGAGTGTTGAGTTTTGTGTCAGCAGGCAGTTAAGTTACTAGCAGATCATCTTGATCCTGCTGAGACTTGGTTTTACATGTTGTTAGAATGCGTCTGGAGTTGCCCTAACTACAGGACGCAAGCCTTATTCCTAAAACACGGCCTCTTGATGTCTCAACTAAATTCCCTGAGTTTTCATGACATCACTTCTCTCAGAATGGTTGAAAGTCCAACATGTCCAGAGGTCACACAAGCACTGTGTGACCTCTGGAGTCTCTGTTCAGCTCTCTGCCCCTCAGGTATTTTTCTCTGCCAGGCCTTCTGGGGTCTTATCCTGCACAAAAGCAAACTGGTATTCAGGCAAAGACACAAGAGATTCTCTATGCATATTTCTAAAGCTCCTTTTCTGCAGTGTCCTCCTCTCCAGGACACTGCCCCATACATTCCAGCCACCTCAGAAGCCCAAACACCAATATCTGTTTCCTCTACTTGGCAAGACTTCTGTTTCCTGTTTTGGCTTCCTCTACCCAGCCGGACCCCTATAGGGATTAAATGCGATAATGTGATAAATATGTAAAGCATCAAGCAAAGTAATAGAGTAAATCCTATATGGTGTGTTATTATTATCCATTCCTTTGCAAATGTTTAAGTAGTGTGCAGAGAATGGAACATAATGGATAGTATCCTGGGCCATGTGTAAAAATCAGAAAATATTCTCCAAATATAAATATCATTTTTCTGAGTTGTTTAAAGTTCTGGAAAACCAAGTGGTTCAACAGGACAATGGAGAGTTTGATGTCCATCCCACACTTAGCACGCTCCTGACCCTAACATCCTCTCATTTTTTAAAAATAAATTTGTTTATTTATTTTTGGCTGCATTGGGTCTTCATTGCTGTGTGTGGGCTTCCTCTAGTTGAGGCACGAGCGGGGACTACTCTTCATTGTGGTGTGCGGGCTTCTCATTGTGGTGGCTTCTCTTGTTGCGGAGCATGGGCTTTAGGCGCGCAGGCTTCAGTAGTTGTGGCTCGTGGGCTCAGTAGTTGTGGTGCACGGGCTTAGTTGCTCCACAGCATGTGGGACCTTCCCCGACCAGGGCTCAAACCTGTGTTGCCTGCATTGGCAGGTGGACTCTTAACCACTGCCCCACCAGGGAAGTCCCTCTCATTGTTTTATTTATAAACATGTCTATACACCATGCCCACTGTCTACCCTCATCTTAGACTGTTAAGCGCCTTTGAGCCCAGAGACCAGTTTTATTCCTATTTGTCTTTCTTACAGACAGTGGCAGAGCACATAGTAAGTTCATTCAAATATTCTTAAATTTTTTAAATGGAATAAAAAAGGTAATTTTTCACACAAGAAAATAAAAGTTGAAGTTCTGCTCATACCACACCAAAGCAATGTTTTGTAAAGGTGAAAATATAATTACCCCTTTACTGGCTCCAATTAATACTGAACAACCAGCTAAGAGTAGTGGAAAGACCTGGGGAAATCAAGATCTGGTTTTAAATCCTAGCTCCTGGCTGTTTACTAAGTGAATGACCTTGAGTAAGTTACTTAATATTCTGAGCTTCAGAATATTATCTGTAAGAAAGGAATAATAACTCTACCTCCTGGGTCTGTTACAAAGATTATAAAGAAATAATATACCCCAAGCCTCTACCACACATTCTCCATGGTACATTGTGGAAATTCAGTTCCCAACATTTAATCGATCCAATCAACCATTAGTTTAACTCTGGAGTTTTATGTATCCCGGTAAGTTTGGATGACATTACGCAGTAGATCAGGGGGTAAAGTGGATACTCACCTATGATATTGTCTATCCAATCCTCTCTTTGGCAGGATAGTTCTTCCCCCAATTGCAACCATGTGATTTGCACAGGAATCTCTGTTCTTACAGACCCCACCCCTGGCCATCATTGATAGATCCAGAGGTGGGCACCTAACCCAAGCCAGGCCAATCAGAGCCCTTCCCTCAGTTTTTCGAACTAAAAGCAAGGAAGAGAGTAAACATCCCTCTGATGGTGAAAGTTATAGGATGTGGAACTTGGGAGTTTCCATGAAGGAAGCCAGTCTGTGGAGTGAAAGAATGAATGGATGGACAGAGAGAAGCAGAAGAGAGCACTAGAAAGGGAAATGGAGGCTTTCAGGTTCCTGGCGCTCAGCTGCATCACAGCTCTGCCCGTGATTTGGTTACTCAAACTTCTTTCATTCATGCAAGTTTCCTGTGTTATTTCGGGTCCTATGAGAAGTAAGTTCTGAAATGAGATTAGAAGTGCAAGGCATTGATTAGGGAAGATGCCTGTGAGGGAAAATGTGGAGGGAGACAGAGGATACTGGGAGACCCCGTCATCAGACCAAGATGCAAGTCTAAACTTTGTGAAGAGAAAAACAGGGGGATAGTCTTGGACTGCAGTATAGCTCTAAGGAATTCAGCAAGTCTGATGGAGAATCCTTGAGCCAAAGTCACCAATCAGAGGGTTCCTGTGTCTCCCAAGAACAGCCCACCACATCCAGTCACTACACAGCTTGTGTAGGGTTGCCCAATTCATATGGGACACCCAGTTAAACTTGAATTTCAGATACAAAGAGTTATTTTTAGTATACATATGTCCAAATCTTGAATGGGCATCCCATATTTTTATCTGCTAAATCTGGCACCCCTGAGCTTGTGAGGAGCTTGGACTCAGTGTGAACACAGTGATGGATCTCAGCGTGCAGCCGCTGGGACCATGGGTCAATCACACTCCCACAGGTGATCTGCGAGGCACAGGCTCATGGCTACCACCATACTCTAGTGCCCTTCCAGCAGATTCTCTTTTTCCTAAGCTAATTTGAGTTGTGCTTTTTTTTTTTTTTTTTTGCTGTACGCAGGCCTCTCACTGTTGTGGCCTCTCCCGTTGCGGAGCACAGGCTCCAGACGTGCAGGCTCAGCGGCCATGGCTCATGGGCCCAGCCGCTCCTCGGCATGTGGGATCTTCCCAGACCGGGACACGAACCCGTGTCCCCTGCATCGGCAGGCGGACTCTCAACCACTGCGCCACCAGGGAAGCCCTGAGTTGTGCTTTTATCACTTGCAACCCGAAGAGTTCTGACTGATTGCTGTAGTTATCTTCTGATGTATAACAAACCGCCCCCAACTCTGTGGTATAATACAAAAACCATTTTGTTATGCTTGTGGATTCCATGGGTCATGATTTAGGACATAGTATAGGGAGGACAGCTTATCTCTGCTTCACAATGTCTGAGGCCTCATCTGGGATGCAAATAGCAAAGGATGCACATGTGGCTGGAGAACTGAGTCATCCGGAGGCTTCTTCACTCATGTGTCTGGTACCCAGGCTGGGATGACTTGAAGGCTGGACCCAGCTGGGACTGTCAACCAGAATGCCTATACACATCTTTACATGGCTTGAGTTCCTCACAACATGGCTGCCTCAGGGTAGTTGGACTTTTTACCTGGTGGCTTGAGCTCCAAGCAGGATTGATCAGGTAAATAAGGCAGAAACTGCATGGTCTTTTATGACTTAGCCTCAGAAGTCATACAGCCTCACTTCTGCTGTTTTCTAGTGGTCAAAGCAGTCACAAGCCACCCAGATTCAAGGACAGGGGGCCTAGACCTCACCTTTTGATGTGAAAGAATTTACAGTCATGTTTTTAACAGGCCACACTAAGGAGTTGACCAGGATGAGAATGTCATTTTTAAAAACTCATCTTCAGGGACTTCCCTGGTGGCACAGTGGTTAAGAATCCATCTGCCAATGCAGGGGACATGGATTCGAGCACTGCTCCAGGAAGACCTCACATGCCGCGGAGCAACTAAGCCCATGCACCACAACTACTGAGCCTGCGCTCTAGAGCCCACTAGCCACAACTTCAGAGCCCACGTGCCACAACTACTGAAGCCCGCATGCCTGGATCTCATGCTCTGCAACAAGAGAAGCCACCGCAATGAGAAGCCCATGCACTGCAACGAAGAGTAGCCCCTGCTCGCCACAACTAGAGAAAGCCCGTGCACCACAATGAAGACCCAATGCACCTAAATTAATTAATTAATTAATTAATTAAATTTTTTTTAAAAAACCTCATCTTCAGACCCTCCTCTGTAAGGAACTTTGGCTCATTCGCAAAGTAAAAAAAGTCAAATACTTTCTGAGTCCATGGCAAAAAATTCTTTTCCAAATATCCAGACTTTCTTCGGAAGCACTAACAGGACTCTGTCTGCCCTATTTCTTGACTAAATCTTTGGTTAAAAATGTAAGCAACTGCATAACATAGCAAGGACATCAGAACAAGCATATTTCCTTTATAGACAGAGACCTCCAACGCCATCAATTATTCTCCGTCATTTGGTGTAAAGCTGCGGATAGAGGTTGCAACAGCTGTGAGGATGTGCAGGAGGAAAATGAGAACAGCTCTTCTCATCTTCAAAGGTCTTGGGCAGATCAACTCTCATTCTCATGATCAAGTTTCTAAAGATTTTTGACAACCTGGATATCAGTAATAAAGAGATGATGGAGAAGCATTTCGTCACTGTATGATACATGCACAACTTCATAACTAAAAATAAAATGAAACACCACGGGCCCCTTTAGAAGGCACACATGGATTTAAACTCCTTTTTTTTTCCCACTTCTGTCTCGGGCAAGTCACTCTACTTCTGAGCCTCAGTTTCTCCACTGTAAAGTGCAGATCATAACTCTGAGAGAGTTAGTGTGAGGATTATGATAATACATATGAAACAAAGCAGCCAGAACATTGCATAGTTGCTACTGGGAGATTAAAATGAACTGTGGAATAACCCATCATCAAATGCTTGCCATCTACCAAACATCACATTAGAAACTTCAGAGGACACGGTGATGATCAAGGCACAGTTCTTGTCACCAGCGATCATAGCTGATTAAGGGGGTACCATATCTGCTATGAAGGAATCAGACAGTCTGAGGCTGAGTTCCAGGTAGGGTGCTTTCTAGATTCCTCTGGCTAGCCAGCATGTGCTCAGTTTACATCTGTTATCGATACAATAGGAATAATAATAACCATCCCCTCCCTACCTCAGAGGGTTATTTTAAATATTGCTTAAGATGGTAGGTATTAAAGTGCTTTATAAATGTTAAAATATTAAAGATTGGTCTTGGCTCACAAGCAATGTGTGGCCCACGGACAGTAAGAACCAGCATCACCTGGGAGCTTGTTAGAAGGGCAGACTCTCAGGCCTCATCCCAGACTTACTTAATTAGACTTTACAGTTAACCAGACCCCCAGGTGACTCCTATGCATGTTAGTGATTGAAAGGCAGTGGTCTGTAAGAGTATACATTTTGATGAAATAAAAACAAGGCAGGGGGCCTCCCTGGTGGCGCAGTGGTTGAGAGTCCGCCTGCCGATGCAGGGGATACGGGTTCGTGCCCCGGTCTGGGAGGATCCCATATGCCGCGGAGCGGCTGGGCCCGTGAGCCATGGCCGCTGAGCCTGCGCGTCCGGAGCCTGCGCGTCCGGAGCCTGTGCTCCGCAACGGGAGGGGCCACAACAGTGAGAGGCCCGCATACCGAAAAAAAAAAAAACAACAAAAAAAAAAACAAGGCAGGGCTTTCCTGGTGGCGCAGTGGTTGCGAGTCCGCCTGCCAATGCAGGGGACACGGGTTCGTGACCCGGTCTGGGAAGATCCCACGTGCCACGGAGCTGCTGGGCTGCTGAGCCTGCACGTCCGGAGCCTGTGCTCCGCAACGGGAGAGGCCACGACAGTGAGAGGCCCGCGTACCGCAAGAAAAAAAACAAAGCAGTTTAAGATCCATTGCAAAGCAACCTATGGGCAACATGCAAAAGGATCTAGTAAAAACTAAAATCCTAATTTCTAAGGATATCAGTTAAAAGAAGAAAACAAACAGGGTTAGATATGGAAGAATTCCCAGGGGCATGGGATATTGTACACATGCTTCAGTCTTATCACCCAAAGTCCAACCTGAAGAGGCTCCGTCTGAAAAAAGGAGTTGTATAACCTCTCTTCCATGCCTGCATATCTGAGCCATGGCCAAACAATCATTTTTGCCACGTCAGTGATCAGGACACCTCAGTGCACTGGGCTCACCCATGCCGATTGCAATCAACCAATTGCAATCAAGCCAAGACGGCCGCCCGTGTGTTGGTTCAGGACAGTGTGCAGTACGGGTGTCGAGCTCTCCCAGTACTTCATTTACTCCCCAGTCATAACCTTATCCATTTTACTCTATCATCTGTATTCAAGTTTGTCTCCTCCACAGCAGTGTAAGCTCCTCGAGGTCAAGGACAACATCTGTCTTTTCTCTAATCCCCAGCTTTCCTCACAGTGCCAGAGGAAGCCTTAGCGGGAGGCTAAAGGAAAGGAAAGGTCCCCATTCTGGTGGGATCCAGTGTGTACACCCTTCCCTTCTCCTTACACAGTTCCAGTTCTTCCCATCCCCTTCATCTCAAAAAGTTCTAATTCTTTACCTGTGCAAAGGCTTTGGATTCATTTTAAACTCAAATATTTTATGAACATATTTATTACTAACTGAGGCTTCTCTATCCTTAATCATATGTTTTTTCAGTGTTCAGTTAAGAAAAATTAGGTTAAGAAAAAATACACTCTATTTCCACAAGAGTCTAAATATACAGTTTGAGATTACAAAATTGCTGGAGAATTGGACGAATGTAAAGGGAAAGGTGGTGTTTCTTGGATGAGGCACTACAAAAGACCTGCTAACACCGCTAATCATTAATGATACTGAGCATCTTTTCATGTGCCTGTCATATGTATATCTTTGGACAAATGTCTACTCAAATCCTTTGGCCATTTTTAAGGTAGGTTATTTGCCTTTATAGTGTTGAGTTGTAAGAGTTCTTCATATATTCTGGATTTGGGGTATGCATTTATATGTCATATATGATTTACAAATCTTTTCTTCCATTCTATTGGTTGCCTTTTCACTTTCTTGATACTATCCTTTGAAGCACAAAAGATTTTTAGTATGAATGAAGTCCACTTTACCTTTCTTCTTTTTCTTTTTTGCTTTTGTTTTGGTGTCATACCTAAAAATCCATTGCCTAAACCAAGAACATGAAGATTTAAGCCTCTGCTTTTTTCTAAGATTTTTATAGCATACAACTCTTACATTTAGGTATTTGATCCATTTTGAATTAATTTTTAAAATAAATTTAATTTATCTTTGGCTGCATTGGGTCTTCATTGCTGTGCACAGGCTTTCTCTAGTTGCGGTGAGCGGGGCTATTCTTCATTGCAGTGGCTTTTCTTGTTGCAGAGCACAGGCTCTAGGTGCGCGGGCTTCAGTAGTTGTGGCATGCGGGTTTAGTTGCTCCGCGGCATGTGGGATCTTCCCAGACCAGGACTCGAACCCTCGTCCCCTGCGTTGGCAGGCGGATTCTTAACCACTGCACCACCAGGGAAGCCCTGAATTAATTTTTGTACATAGCGTGAGGTAGGGGAAGTGTTCAACTTCATTATTTTCATGTGAATATCTAGTTCTCCCAGCACCATTTGTTGGAAAGACTATTTTTCTCCTGTTGAATTATCTTGGCATCATTGTCAAAAATCAATTTACCATAAAAGTAATGGTTTATCTCTGGACTCTCAATTCTATTCCATTGATCTATATGTCTAACCCTGTGCCAATACCTTACTGTCTTGATTACTGTAGCCTTGTACTATTTTAAAACTGGGAAGTGTGCTTTCTCCAATTTTATTTTTTCAAGAAAAGAAAAAAATTGTTTTGGCTAGGTGAGATTCCTTACAATTCTATGTGAAATTGTGGATCAGCTTGTCCATTTCTACAAAAAAAAAAAAAGACGTTGGGATTTTGATAGTTATTGCATTGAATCTTTAGATCATTTTGTGGAGTATTGTCAATATTAACAATATTAAAATTTCCAATTTATGAACAAAAAATGTCTTTCCATTTATTTAGGACTTTTAAAATTTCTTTCAACAATGATTTGTAACTTTGTGCAAGTTTGCACATTTTGTTAAATTTATTCTTAAAATGGAGGTTTCCATTATTGATTTGAGATTTTCCTTTTTTTTAATAAGGTGTTTACAGCTATAAATTTCCTTCTGAGCATTGCTTTAGTGCGTCCCATAAGTTTTGGTATGTTGTGTTTTCATTTTCATTTATCTCAGAGTGTTTTCTAATTTCCCTTAGAGTGTACAGTTTGAGTAGAGAGAGCATAGACTCCCTCAAAGTGTACAGTTTGATAAGTTTTGACATAGGTATGAACCTCTGAAAACATCACCCTAGTCCTGATAATGACCATATCTGTCATTTACCTCATGTCTTTTCTTCTTACCTTTCCCACTTCTCCAGGTAACCATTGGTTTACTTTCCCTTACAATAGATAACCTTTGCATCTTTTTGTATTTATATGATTGGAATAATAAACTGTTTATTTTTTTCTGATTTCCTTCATGTTCTGTTATGACTTTGAGATATGGGTAGCTCACCTCTTTTTTTTCTGAGTAATATTCTTATCTTTGGATATGCCACTGTTGATTTACTTATCCATCTCTTTATGGGTCTTTAGGTTATTTCTAGGTTGTGACTATTGGAAATAAACCTGTTACAAACATTTGTGTCAGTTTAGAAAAAAACTGACACAAATGTCAGTTTGAGTGTGACTTTCTTCTTCTATCTATTGGTTATTTAAGAGTGTGTTGTTTACTTTCCACATATTTATTAATTTTAAACAACTAGATGCTCCCCAAGTACCTCAAATTTAGCAATCAAAATTAAACTAATTTTTTTTTGTTTTCCTTTTCTACCTCACCTTCCTTCTCATCCTACATTCCTTAATTTTCTTGTTGTAGACGAGACAAACCCTGGAGTCATTCACCTCTCTCTCTTATGACTACAGCCAGTAAATAAATCATCTAGTCTTATTGCTTCTCAATCCCCCCCACCACCAAATTTTGGCATATATCATGTTCTCTGTTTTCATCTACACTAATGTTATTCTAGACTAGGTTCTTTCATCTTCTCTCTCCTTGACTATTTAACTATCATCTCTTAACCTCTAGTCTTCAACACTTTTCACTCACCCTCCACATTGCCAACAAAATATCCTTACACTCAAATTTAATCATATCAGTTCCCTGCTCAAAACCTCATTACCAGTAGAATAATCTCTACATTACTTTGTATGACATACAGGCTTCAAGATATGGCCCCTGCCTCCCTAACCAGCTTCATCTCCCACTAAACGATCACATCTTCCTCTATCCATCCAGAACAGGTATAAATTATTGAACATGTGTTGTATCTGTCACGCTTCCATGACCATGACTACTGTTACCTTCTTCCCCAGAGATCTCCTCCCTACTTGGCATTCTACCAACTGGCATCTTTCAAGTCTCAGCTCAAATCTGCCTCTTCTGGAGAGCATTCCCTGTTCCCCTAGAACAACTTAGGTGCTTCTCCTATGCTCAGAATATACTGTATCTACATCTCCAGTAAAATAATTATTTTATAGTATTGTGCTCATTGTGATGTTTGTGTTCCAATTAGAAAACAGTTTGTTGAAGGCAGAGCACATATTTAATTTAGCTTTGTATTTCCAGTGCTAGAGTACATCTTGGCCCAAACCAGGTGTTCAGTGATTGAATCTCCCATTGTTCAGTACACTGTCACATACTATATAACAGCATTAAATTTCTTTCACCACCAGTGACTCAAGAATGTTACTGACTTAACTACTACATCCCAAGTACTTTACAGGCAAAATTAACAAGAGCAAAGCACAGAGACCTGAAACCTATTCTGGCACTGTCACTGAATAATGTTATACACACACCATAAAACCCTCTTTGTCTAATTCTGATTCTATAAATTAGGGGTGAAATCTGTTACCCACTTCCTGTGAGGTTAATTTTATGTGTCAACTTGGCTGGGCCATGGTGCCAAGATATTTGGTCAACATCCTCTGGATGTTTCTGTGTGAGTGTTTTTTGGATGTGATTGATATTTAAATCAGTGCACTCTGAGTAAAGTAGATTGCCCTCCATAGTGTGGATGGGCCTAGTACAATCAGTTGAAGGCCTTAATAGAACAACACTGACCTCTCCTGAGCAAGGAATGTTGCCAGCAGACAGCATTTGGCCTTGAACTATGACACTGACTCTTCCCTGGGTCTTCAATCTGCAGGCCTACCATGCAGATTTTGGACTTGTCAGTCTCCATAATTTCTCTCTCTCTCTCTCTCTCTCTCGCTCTCGCTCTCTCTGTCTCTGTCTCTGTCTCTCTCTCTATATATATATATATATATAAACAGATATATGTGTATATATGTATAAACAGATGTCTGTTTATCTGGAGATATATGTATAAACAGATACATGTGATATATGTTATATATAACATGTTATATGTTTATGTATGTTGTATATAACATGTTATATGTTTATATATGTTATATATAACATGTTATATGTTTATATGTTATATGTTTATATCTGTTATATGTTTATATATCTGTTATATATGTATAAACAGATATATAAACAGATGTCTGTTTATCTGGAGAACCCTGACTAATACAAAAGAATCTTTTCTACCAATATGGAATACAGTATGGAGTTTCCTTTAAAAAACTAAAATGGAGCTACCATATGATCCAGCAATCCCACTCCTGGGTGTATATCTGGAAAAGACAAAAACTCTAATTTGAAAAGATACATGCATCCAATATTCATAGCAGCACTATTTACAATCACCAAGACATGGAAGTAACATAAGTGTCCATCAACAGATGAATGGATAAAGATGTGGTATATATATACAATGGAATATTACTCAACCATAAAAAAATGAAATATTGCCATGTGCAGCAACATGGATGGACCTAGAGAATATCATACTAAGTGAAATAAGTCAGAGAAAGACAAATCACTTATATGTGGAATCTAAAAAATAATACAAATGAACTTATTTACAAAACAGAAAGACTCATAGACATAGAAAACAAACTTATGGTTACCAAAGGGGAAAGGGAAGGGGGAGAGGGATAATTAGGAGTATGGGATTAACAGATACAAACTACTATATATAAACTAGATAAGCAACAAGGATCTACTCTATAGCACAGGGAACTATATTCAATATCTTGTAATAACCTATAATGGGAAAGAATCTGAAAAAAATGCATGTATATATAACTGAATCACTTTGTTATACACCTGAAACTAACACAATATTGTAAATGAACTATATTTCAATTTTAAAAAAAGAATCTTGGGGCTTCCTTGGTGGCGCAGTGGTTGAGAGTCCGCCTGCCGATGCACGGCGCATGGGTTCGTGCCCCGGTCGGGGAAGATCCCACATGCCGTGGAGCGGCTGGGCCTGTGAGCCATGGCCGCTGAGTCTGCACGTCCGGAGCCTGTGCTCTGCAACGGGAGAGGCCACAACAGTGAGAGGCCCGCATACCGCAAAAAAAAAAAAAAAAAAAAAAAAAAAATTAAAGATGGATTCAAATCCAGGTATAAATGACTACAAAACTGTGCTCATCCAAGCTTTATTATTTTTCCCATTTTCCACACAAGTCAATAGAGTCTCAGAGGGACTTCCCTGGTGGTCCGGTGGTTAAGAATCCGCCTTCCAATGCAGGGACGCAGGTTCGACCCCTGGTCAGGGAACTAAGATCCCACATGCCGCAGGGCAACTAAGCCTGCGTGCCCTAGAGCCCGTGTACCACAACTACTGAGCCTGTGCGCTCTAGAGCCCATGCACCACAAGTAGAGAGAAGCCCACACACCTCAGTGAAAGATCTCGCATGCCTCAACGAAGATCCCACATGCCGCAACTAAGACCTGATGCAGCCAAATAAATAAATAAATAAATAAATAAATATTTTTGAAAAAATAGAGTCTCTGAGTGATTAAGCCAGTGAGAGGTCAGTCACACAGCTGGTAGAGGGTAGAGTGCAGCTCTGCCTGCCTCGGAGACAAGTCTGGCCCGTGAGTGACTAAGTCCCATTTCTCTTAACAAATCCTTACATAGTGTCCTTTAAAAAATAGGATGCTTGGTCCTTCATTCAATTTATGTTCATCAAACTGAGTTATTTTCAGTAGTTACAAATTTTTAAGACTTTTTTTCTGGTTATTACTGACAATGTGCTTTTCCTACAGTGCCTTGGTAGTTAAACCCACATGTTACTATCTGTCTGGCCTCTTAATAGAATGTACTTATTTGCACTATCAGTTCCCTGTATGGTTGTTTATTTCTTGGCCCAGCTGTAGATTAATTATAATGCCCATGTTTATGTTCTTATGGGTGTTGTTCTAAAATCATTTTTAAGTCAGTTATTAAAAATGCTAGATGACATAAAAACAGTTGTTCTTTTTATTTTTCATGAAAAAAAATCTCCTGGTTTATAACTCCCAAGTTCTAATCCAAGGACAGAAATTAATTTTGTGGTGTGAAGTTGGGGATAATTTATGGAATCTAGCAAAGATAAATAAAACATTATTATTTTTCCTAAAAAAAAACAAAACTGTGCTCATCCTTATTAGGCTATCCTATCTTCTTTTAAGTAATCTTTCTAGAGATTTTATCCAAATGCAATTATCTGGAGGAAGGCACATGGCAGATGGAGACTGGGTTTGTTCAAGCAAAATGCAAGACCAGGCTGGATTGGTAGTGAACTACAAGTAAGTGGCAGCTCTGTCCAAGATGGGAAACAGCCAACGGGAAACAACCAGAAGGGGACAAAAAAACGTCAGGAAAAAAAAAACAGAAACAGGAAAGTTCTGTGAGAAAACTCAGGGCTGTTCTAGAAGGAAGATTTCATAGCACCAGAGGCAAATATGAGGGAGCAGATAAAAATGTTCAAGAACTACTCCCTGCAGAGGACTTGGAACACAACTTTATGGAAGGGCCTGGAAAAGTCAAATAGCCCTGACACCCACTGTAAAAACAAAACAAATAAACAATAACAACAAAAGATCCTGAATCAGGAATCAAATTGAATTCCCCGCATAGTATTTACTGGGCACCTCCCTACATGATCCCTATCTTCGAGGATCTCACAATCTGTCCTACTGGGAATGGAGGTGGGAGTGGAAAGGACGCAGCACACATACTAAACAACTAACTGTTATAAAAAGCAGCTGAGTGTCCGGTTACTAGAAAGACTGAGCTGCCACAGAAGGTGTGGTTCATTCTGCCCGGGAACACCCTGGAAGGCTTCACAGAGGAGGTGACATTTGAACAGGGCCTTGAAGGGTAACGGAGCTCTCTGTAGTCATGGAGAATTTTGAGAGACTAGACTATTTTCTAAGGGGAAGAAAAGACACATGCTTTTACTTGCTTTTCTCCAAGGTGTGGAGAGCACTCCTTGAGGAATAATCACTGCGTTGTCCTGTAATAGATCAGGGGCACTTGGTGTTTTCCATATTTCAACAGCTGGGGGAATTACTGTAAACCCAAGCACTTCACCCTTTGAAAAGCTTGTCATGGGGCAAAAGAAATGGTCTTTTGAATTCACATGTCATAAAACCCTGCAGGAGCAGCATGTGTGTGGGGAAGGCAGCTTAGGTTCAGTGGAGCTACGTGGAGGAAAAAGATGTTTTGCTGTGTTCAGAGAGATTGTTGACCATTCCTGAGAGATTGCTGAGAGATGGCGCCGTCACTTCTGAGCTGTGTTCCCCTAAGATGTAAAGGAGAGCCCCATCTGTAAGCCCTGGTAGCATTTGTGTCCAGACCACAGGAATTCTCTCTTCAGGCTCTGACACCTTGCCATTTGAAACCAAACCGAGAAGGTGGCTTCATGCTGACAGCAGAGTTACCAAACAGATGCGTTTAGCCAGAGGATCCAACTGCATTGCTTCAGAAGGAAGAGTTTTCTAGTTCCCAGTACTGCCTAACAGATGGCAGGTTTGCACTTGGGAAACATTTGCCACCCGGATTTGCCACCCGGATGAAGTAACGTCTTTTAGCAGTTACGGTCTCGTTATTTTTAATGACCATTGGTGTGATGCACTGTTGTACCTTAGAAAGACCTGGTAACTCATGGAAGGGATTGTGCCTGGTCCTAATCCTTGGGGAGGAAAGTTATAAAGAATTCAAAAGAGGTGGAAATGATGCTTTCAGCCCATCTCCATTAATAACTATCTGTGCTTTCGTGGCTTTGACAAGTCCTTCAGTTACTCAGACAAGCTCTGGTGTGGAGAGTGGACACCGTTGGCCCCTCCTGCTTTTGTTCAGGAGCGGCGGATGACAGCTCGCAGGTGCAGCGAGCTCCTCCCTTGCTGTTCAGATCAGGACACTTGGACACGCAGGGATGAGGGCATTTGGGGCCCTTTCCACCTGGAACTCTGGGGAACTGGCTGAACAGCCAGACAGCTTCACCTGTTACTCTGAGGCTTCTCCGTCAGACACCTTAAACCCTGGAAACAACCCTCCAGTGACAGAAATCTGCCTCCCCTCTTTGAATCTTTCTCTGGCATGCAGTGGTTCTGCCCCTTAGAATCATCTGGAGAGCTTTGAAAAAATAACCAGTGTCAAGGTCCCCCACTCCAGAGATTCAGATTAATTGGTCTGGGCTGGGGTCTAGGAAATCCTCTGTTTTTTAAAAGCTCCTCAGATGAATCCCATGGGCAGCTAATGTTGAAAAGCATTGCCCTGGAATCTCATACTTTTGCATAAAGCATAATTTTTTATATCCAGTTTTATGCCAGAACAAAAGTTTACGTCAGTTGATAACACCACCAGCAAAAAATTTTATTAATAATAATTGCTTAAATTGTACTGGCTAGCAATTTATAGTTTACCATCCTTAAAATGGCCTTAGGCTCAGTGAGGTAAATTAGCCGGGAATAAGCAGGTCATTGCTGCAGAGCTTGGTCTAAAACACCCAGGTTTTCTAATTATTTGAGCTCAACCCCTTTCACTGTTTCACCCTGGCTCCAAAATTACCAAGTCTGTTTTCAGTTATCAGACTATTTGAGGCCCGTGAGACATTTACAGCTGGCCCTCCACCACTGGACCGAATTGCAACATTGAGGTAATTATCTGAGTAATTCAGGCAATGACATTTACTTTTCCTGAATTACCTGGATAATTACCTCAAGCCTAATAAGATGGAAAGAAGCCAGAGCCGCATTCTGATGGTTTTATTGCTCCCACAACAATGCATTCTTATTTAAAATGTCCTGATTTGAAGAAATAAGCTGTGGAAGCTTGCGTCGCCCCTCGTTTGCCACAGGATTCCTCATTAATCATCTGGGGAAGATGGCAGCTGGTTCAAGCTCCTGTGGCTGTTGACTGCTCCTCCAAGCCAAAGAACACAGCCAACCTGGATTCCTGACCTGTTCTCTAAGTCTCTGGGAGTCACATCAGCTAGTGAGGTGACAAAGAGGAAGGCTTCTGGGTGTTGGGTGTTTCTGCTTTTCTTTTTGTGCTTTCCCACATTTCTTTCTTAAACAGTGTCACCAAACAGTCTGCACTACTTCCTTATTTTCCCAGGCGGGGTTTGGCCTGATCTGTAAAATGGAGCACCTCATCCACGTGGCAAGGCCTCACCTTTCACTTCAAGGCTCATGGCCAGAAACTGGAGAACTTATTCCAATTAAAGGGACAGGGACCCCCTTCTTCTACTGCTGTCACTACCCTGTTACGATGACCAAATGTCTCAGAGGAAGAGGTGTCCATCCTATTTCCAACAAAGAATTCCTCCTCCTGGCCCTTGGTCATCTTTCTGGAGCCTCGTTTCATCAGTCATTCTCTCTCCTTCAACTCTCTGCAAGCTTTGCTCTCTACTGGCTCCTTCCATTCTGCCTACAGATAGCATTAAGCCTCTTCATCCCTGTAAGTAGAAAGCAAGGAAGCCAGTGAGATTGGGAGGAAGCAGGCGACAGCCAGAAGTTGATAGAGTGACAATATTAGGCGATGGGAAAAAGAAAATAGAAGCCAGAAGAATGGAGTCAGGTCAGAGACAGATTGATGCCTCTGGAAGCCATCGATGCCAATGTGGAAGCCAAGGGAGATGTGAGTTTCCAAAGAAACAAGTAGTGGAAAAGCATGGGTTTGGAATTGAATCCTGGCTCCTTCACTTTCTGGCTACATGATAATCTTTAAAATAGTGATGTTATTAAAATTCACTTCCTAGGGTGTTATGAGATTGAAATGATTTATTGCATATAAAACTACCTAGATAAATTTTATGCTAATTAATTATTACTATTATTACTGCAAATGGGAAGGGCTGGCTAACAATGATAAATGCTTCTGTGGAGTCAGAGTGGAAGAGGTAGTGGGGGTCTTCTAGTCCTATCCTTTAAACTTTTTAAACCCCTTCCCATGATAAGAAAAACATTTTATAAAGTGATCAAGAATATTCATTCATATATACATATATATCATATATATAATATATATATGATATATATATATAGTGGGTTGAATATGGTCTCCCATTTATTTGGAGATAGGGTCTTTGCAGATGTAATGTAGGTAAACATCAAGATGAGATCATCCTGGATTGCAATGGACCCTAAATCCAATGAATGTGTCCTTATAAGAGATAGAAAAGGACACACAGAGGAGGCGATGTGAAGATGGAACTAGAGATTGAAGTGTTGCTACTACAAGCTAAGGAACATCAAGAGTCTCCTGAAGCTGAAGAGTCTAGAAAGGATTCTCCCTTAGAGCTTACTGAGAGAGCATGGCCCTGGACACCTTGATTTCAGACCTCTAGCCTCCAGAACTGTGAGAGAATACGTTTCTGTTTTAAGCCACCTGGTTTGTGGTCATTTGTTATAGCAGCAGGAACATCATACATGTACTTATATGTATCTGAATATAGAGCTTCACAAAATATCTGTACCATGTGTGATGTACAGATAATATTTTACAGATGTAAAATAATAATAGATTATTTTCTGTTAATGTTGATTGTGACCCACTAAATTGCTTCTATGACCCATTGATGGGTTGTCACCTACAGTTGGAAAAAAACACTGTTCTACTTGTTCTCTCATTGAGGATGAATGTTGGCTGAGAAAAGATATTTGATTTAGTGATTAAAAGTCAATGCTGGATCCTCATTAAATAAACACAAATGAAAAGAGGGAAAAAAATCAATGCTAACTTGCAAGGAAATAAATAAGATTGTGGGAGGTGTTAGTTGGGATAGAGGTTTGATCATTATAACAAAGACCCAATGTAGCAGTGGCTTAAACAAAATAGAAGTTTATTCCTCTTGTTAAAGAATAATTTTTTTAAAATAAAAGATAAAATTTCATCTCTCGTGCCAATATAAAATAAATACACGTCAAAGATTTTAACTCATTAAGTAAGGAAGGAAACAGGAAGAGGTTACTACCAGTTCAAAAGAGAATTCAAAGTATCACACTTATGTAGGTCAATCACGAATGCTGGAATGAATCTACAAATAGATGTAAAACTGGCTTTTTCCATGGGGCAGGAGAGGGGGAGCAAGAAAGAGGGGAACCTCTTTGTACCTCCACTAGAGAGAATTTGTTTGCATATGGAACAGAAATAATCATTTGCACTGCTGTCAGTTATGCACAAGTTACAAAGTTATAAAACAGTTCAAAGACAATGAATGGTAGAGATAACCTGGCTGGGTAAGCTCCTCAGGACAGCCAGGCATCTTTTCATTGCTCACTTCAAAACCTTTCACAGTTTTCCTAATACTCTCTTACATAATAACGTGAGAATAAGTATTCTAGAACTACTGTGGCAGTTCCCAGTGCCAGGGGACCTGCTCCTTCTATCTGACGTATTCTTCCTCCATCCCTAGGGTGACACCTTCTTCTGCATGGACTAAGACAGCTCACCAATGTCACAACCACATTCCCATCAACAGGAAGCGGGGAAGGGGGAAATTATACCCCTTTCCTTTAAGGGTATAACTTAGAAGTTGCACCCATCACTTCCAATCATATTCTGTTGGCCAGATCTTACTCATATGCCCATTCCTTGATGCAAGGGAGGCTGGCCAAAGTAGGCTTTATTCCATGTGGCCTGGATCAGGGGTTTAAGGACTAGTAAATAATAATGAAATGAAGACAGAACATCTTGATTACTCTTTTGAGAATCCTGGCAATGAAAGGAAGAAGTAGACTAGGAACAGGAAGGGAAAGTCAGGCTGAAGGAAGGAAGGACTAACCTTCACTGGTCTTTTTGAACTAGAAAGCTCACAATGCAGCCAACCCCTCCATGTAGCCTTGCCTAACCCTCAGGGTTAAAAATCTCATTCTTCCCTGGTGGCGCAGTGGTTGAGAGTCCGTCTGCCAATGCAGGGGACACGGGTTCGTGCCCCCGTCCGGAAAGATCCCACGTGCTGCAGAGCGGCTGGGCCCGTGAGCCATGGCCGCTGAGCCTGCGCGTCTGGAGCCTGTGCTCCGCAACGGGAGAGGCCACAACAGTGAGAGGCCCACGTACCGCAAAAAAAAAAAAAAAAAAAATCTCATTCTCCCCTTAACTCCCATATCACTTGACGTATGCTCTTTTTCCTCATCACTGACTATTTGTGCATGTGTCTCATCTCTCCTGCAGGCTCTAAGTATCTCATTTATCATTCTAACTCTCACCACTTCTAGTATACTGCCTTGCCCAAAGCTGACATCCTTCTCATTTATCAACTTCCTTCCTATTGTTCTCTCTTTAGCATGAGCAAAAGGGTCTAGTGTTTCCCTTCCCCTTTCAACAGGGCAGAGAGTTAACACTGCTCTTTGAACAGTACTCTTTCCATCTTGCACTCCGGATGAATGTAGAAAATGACTGGTCACAGACCTCAGGGATGGGAGCACCATTGCTCAGAAGTGACAAGTTGCTAATATACAGAAAGCATGGGTGATATTTCTTGCTTCTCATGTTGCATGTTTCTGTGTGTTAATGATTTGTTGGGTAGGTACTAGAACTGATAAATGTGTGCAAGTTCATAAAACTGGTTATGACTTTTAGAAAAATGAGACTTCAGATCCTGAGTCTGAAAATCATGGCTTTAAATCAGATTCTGTTTTGATATACAGTAACACACAAGATTTCATTAAAGTTAAGTGTCTGTTCTACCCAGGAGAGTCTAGCATACTGGAAAGTATTTTGAATACCACAGACAAAGGTACAAATCCTGGTCCTGCTACTTCCTAGCATATATTACCTTGGGCAAGTCACTTAACTTATCTGGGCATCTACTTTCTTATCCATTAAATGGGGATAATAAATTTACCTTGCATGGTTATTGTGACATATAAGGCTATTGTATGTCCAGTGTCTATCATAAGTTCGATACATTTATTATTTTTTAACACTAAACTGAAAGTATTTGGATTTTTGACTGCATTCATCTTTTTCAACCAAATTTATGATATTATTATTATTATTTTTTTTTTTTTTTTTTTTTTTTTGCGGTATGTGGGCCTCTCACTGTTGTGGCCTCTCCCGTTGCGGAGCACAGGCTCCGGATGCGCAGGCCCAGCGGCCATGGCTCACGGGCCCAGCCGCTCCGCGGCACATGGGATTCTCCCAGACCGGGGCACGAACCCGTATCCCCTGCATCGGCAGGAGGACTCTCAACCACTTGCGCCACCAGGGAGGCCCTATGATATTATTATATAGACATAGCTACAGTTAGCAGAAGAAAAGTCATATTTATGTCAGTTATAGGCTATATACAAAGATGAATTAATAAATGCCTCTGTTTCGTCCATCAATCATTTCAGGCAAATTATGAGGAAGTATCACAATAATTTGTATAACACAACTAACAGTTTGTCTTTCTGTGAAGTGGGTAAGGTAGGGAGGTGGGGAGTAGTTTATGGTAATAGCTCTACAGCTTTTAAACTCTACCTTTGTTTCTTATTTACTTTGGGTGAAGGATCTTTTTAGCCTCTTTAAAACTTCAAGGACTTCCCTGGTGGCGCAGTGATTGAGAATCCACCTGGGGCTTCCCTGGTGGCTCAGTGGTTGAGAGTCTGCCTGCTGATGCAGGGGACACAGGTTCGTGCCCCGGTCCGGGAAGATCCCACATGCCGCGGAGCGGCTAGGCCCATGAGCCATGGCTGCTGGGCCTGCGCGTCCGGAGCCTGTGCTCCGCAATGGGAGAGGCCACAGCAGTGAGAGGCCCGCGGACCGCAAAAAAAAAAAAAAAAAAAAAAAAAAAAAAAAAAAAGAATCCACCTGCCATGCAGGGGACACAGGTTCGATCCCTGGTCCGGGAAGATCCCACATGCTGCAGAGCCACTAAGCCGGTGCACCACAACTACTGAGCCTGCGCTCTAGAGCCCGCAAGCCACAACTATTGAGCCCATGTGCTGCAACTACTGAAGCCCCTGCGCCTAGAGCCTGTGCTCCGCAACAAGAGAAGCCACCACAGTGAGAAGCCCGCGCACCGAACGAAGAGTAGCTCCTGCTCGAAACAACTAGAGACAGCAGCAACGAAGACCCAACACAGCCAAAAATTTAAAAAGTAAAATAAAATAAAATAAAAACAGCTGTCCTTGTTTTAAAAAAACCCAAAATACAAAAAAAAAACTTCTAGTAAGTCTCAGAGACCCCAATTAAAACTATCAATTAAGTTTGTACAGAGAATATTTTTTCCAAATGTAGTTATAGGGCAAATATTTCAGAATGGATATAAGTGATGGTATTTTAATAATTTTGTTGCGCCTTAAGGTATAGTATCAAATTCTGCTCATGCCTTCCGGGGGGGTAGAAAAATGGAGAAGGCAGAGGGAAATTACTTACTTGGCCCTCCTATTCTTTAATAAGGCATTGACCCTTGTCAAAGAAAACACATATACACATGCACACAAACAAGGACCCCCATTTACCTTATTTTCAAATTTAAATTACAGGATCCGGTCATTCATCTTTGTCACAATCTGCCAAACAGTTTTGCAAGAGCATGTTTCATAAACAAGCTCTCCTTTCAGCATCAGCCAGGAAGGTTAAGGTTTAGATCCTGTGTGATAGAAACGCTTTTTGTAATTCTCCCCCAAACATCTGTTCAGTCGCTCATCAACATCTGTCACCCATTTCTAGGCTCAACCCAGACAAAGCTATGTTCTTCTAACACTCCATTCCAAATTCTTACCAAGTGATTCCTACTCAGACTAATCTTACACAGGGATTGAGAAGATTTCTTACTAGATCAAATTCATCTTCTACTAATGAAGCATCTACCCTACAGCCTTGGCATAAACCCAATGACTCAGAGGAAGGGAAATTCCTCATAACATGCTAACACTTTTCTGCCTCAAATTGGTACACTGAAAACTTTTAATTCCCTTCAACCCTTCAAGGTTAGCAAACATTATCCTATACATCCTATACATGTGTGTATCTGTAAGTTCAGCCCATCTTTTACCCTATTCAAGCCCCAGTGGTGTTGCTTTGCAAACTAACTGAAATAAGAACATATGAAATGTTTTCTAATACTTGACCCAACTGTTTGCATGAAAAGAGAAGAAATGTTGGCTCGTTTGGAAAGACAGCACAGTGGTTAAAAGCATGCAGAAAGACTTGAAGTGAGATCTAGGAAATGTCACCTCTAAGGCAGGTAACCTTGGTTGCTTTAGTTAATGACCCTGGGCCCTCAACTACTTAATGGGAAAAATGGGTACCTCATAGGATTATAGAGTTTAAATTGTACATGTACATTGCATGTAAGGTGCTTGACACTGTGACTGGCACATAGGAAACAACTCAGTCAAAGATAACTCTTGCTGTCATCACCATCACCATAGTCATCACCACCACCATCATCATCATCAAAGTAGAAAAAGACCAGAATGGCTTTACCTTACTCTTTTGCTCTCAGCATGTCTTTTTCGTTTCTGTTCAACCAGAATTTATTGAGTGCCTCTTATGGGCTCTCAATTACGTGTCAAATGTCAACATGAATCAGGTAAATTCCTTGTTCTCAAGGAGCTCTCTCCTTAGTAGAGGGAGACAGATAGACCTACACTCTGCTCAGATCAGACTGTGATAAGTGCTATAAAATTATAAGTAAAGCTCCCCACAGTTTATTTGAAGATGTTTTAACACCAAATCTCTGTTTTTCTTATTAGAAGACTTTAATGGGGGCTCATCTTACAAAGTAACTTAGGAATTTAAACCCCAGGGCAGAATTTTCATTTCAATGGGAACCTAATGGTTACAATTTAGGTCAATGTTTATAATGTCAATAGTGCAATGAGAAGGAGGAGAAGGGTTTTCACCTCTGTTTCCATGGATGTTAAAAAAGATAATAATGAAGAATTCCCCTAGAACCAGATGGAGCAACTGACTTATTCTTTTTAATTTCCTTCATGAAGTATAACATTAAAAAAATTGAGGAAGCTGCCATGACTCATTAAGACCAATCTGATATGGTAAGGGTACCAAATATTAATATCTATGTATGTACATAGATATCTATATGTAAAGATATATAGAGAGGTATATATAGAGAGATTTTATTGGAGATCAGAGTCCCACAGATTCCATTTTCCATTGAATGTAATCATGAGGAAAGCGTCCCTTTGGGAATTCCATCCTGACTGTAGCTATGGGCCTCTTTTCCATGTTATCTGGAGAAAAGGCAAATGGAGCTGAGCACCTTTCAGATCTATATCCCTCTGCTGTCGTTCCCTCATGGGTCCCTGTCCTAGGGCCCTAAGTCTTGTGTGGGAGATAGATATGTCATACTGAGGACGTGACATTATATGCTGAGATCAGCAGAAAGAATCTGAGTTCCTCAGCAGAGGGAGATGGGGCAGGCAGAGACTTACCAGGCAGAGAGACCTGCTTGGGGGGGAGGGTCTGGGGCTCCTAAGAGTAGGTCTGGAGGGGAATGCAGAATTTGGGTGGGGAGTGGGGTGACTGAGCCTGGGAGGAATGGGCCAGAGGCAGCTGTCTCAAAGGAGAGCACAATTTCGTGTTTAACAAGACAACTTCCTAGAAACGGGTGAGATCCAAGGCCCATTCTGGAGACCCCTCAAATGTATTCACAGAGGCTTTCATCAGCCACGTAAGGCCGCATGTGTTCATGGAAGTTTCACAGTGTGCAAATTGCTCCCCTAGGCTTTACCATCCAATGTTATCCTCCTTTAACAGATTGAAAAATTGAAGCTTACCAGCTGTGTGCCTTTGGGTGTTTTACTTAACTTCTCTGAACCCTCATCTCCTTACCTCTGAATGGAGAAAACAGTGCCCACCTCTCTGAGTGTCTGGGAACATTTATGGACATTGTCTGGTGGTAACAGGCACGCATCCATTAACTTCTTTGTGGCTCAGAGTTATTAACTAGGAAGTGATAAGAAATCAAACCCAGGTATCCTGACCACTACATCACACATATTCCGGGGCATCACTCCACTTCCAGGCACACCCGGCAGACAAAGTACACACCTAAGTCCCAGCTGAGCGGTCACCAGGTTTCCGTGTGAAGTTGGGAGGCATTTGTCTCTCACCCTTCAACTCCCACCTACTTCCACAAACCCTGGCCCTGCTGACTCCTACCCCAACCGCAGTCCCCACTGATGGGGAGTTGAGGGAGAACAAGCAAGTCAAGAAAAAATATTACCCCAAGGGAGGCATCAGCCATGAAGTAAATTGGGAGGGGAAACTAATGACAAGTAACACTAAAAAGACCCAATTTATCAAGATGTTTTTACTTGTCTTTAAACAAAAATTACAAAGGAAAATCAGATAACCAAAGAATGCATGGTCTGTGAGGGAGAAAACAAGGAAATTGAGCTAGAAAAGGGAAGGGACTGACTAAACACCACTTTGAAAATAGAGATGTTTCTAAATCAGTGGGCCCTAAGGACATGTTTCCTGAGACACTTACAGCCGAATGTATTCGTTTCACTGAAAATCAACCTAAGACTGGAATCTTGATCTTAAGTTGGTGAGAGCTTTAAAACTTGATTGATTGTTTCCCCCTCAAAGCCATCCTCTGCTGCTACACAGACACTTTGTACTTTATCTCAGGGTCTGGAAGCCACATTCTGCCTCCCAGGCAGGACCCTTGGTAGGGCAGGCAGGTGGAGAAGGTGATCTGTATGTGTCCAGGTGATGTCCAGCTTCCCGTGCCCACCTGGCCATAGAGCCTGGAAAAGCAACTGGCCCAGGACACCACGCAGGTAAGCCAGGCACACAATGACTCAGGCTGCATCATGTGTTTTTCTTAAATGTATATCTGATCCATTCTACACACAGAATTCACAGGTATTTTTTAATGTAAACAGATCACCCTCCTTCCTTGCTTACAACCCTTCTGTAACTTCCCATGTCACCAGAATGAAACTCATGCTCTTCACCAGAGGCTACGAGGCCCTGCAGGGTGTGGTTCTGAGCCACCTGGACGTGCTCGTTTTGTGTCTCTCTTTCCCACCACGACTATGCCACGGCTGCATTTTCCGGCTCACCCGTTTGTAGGTGACACCCTCTTCTTTCCAGCTTATAGTCTGAGCACGTGCTGTTCCCTCTGCCTGGAATCTCTTCCCCGGCCTCTTTGGCTGACTAGTGCTCACTCCTTCAAATCTCAGCATTATTGTCTCTTTCTTAAAGAGACCTTCCCTGTCTCTTAATCCAATTAGCTCAGCCCCTTTTTACACTCAGAGTAGCCCAGTCTCTTCCTTATTGGCACTTATTAAAATTTGTGGAGTTATTTGTTTAATGTCTGTCACCGCACCCCTCATAGATGGGGGTACTGACCACAACTATTTTATGGGTATTGTATGCCATGAACATAGGACAGCTCCTGGCTCAGACTGCTGTGTGACAAACATTTGGAGAATCAGTGAATGGCTGCCTTGGTGAGAACTACCAGGTTATCTGCTCCTGCAGCTGGCTCAGAAAGGGTACATGTGGCTTCTGACCAAAATCAGCTCACAACATAATATCCAATTATTAAAAGTGCTTGTCACCAAATTGAATTGAAGTCAAAATGGTAGGTTGGCAGACTGCCTTCTCCTTCCAGCCAAGGAACTATGGTCAAGGGAGGTTACTGGTCTGAAAATTTTTAAAGAACTTTAAGAAAAATAAGGGCCATTTTCTAAAACCAGGAAGCCCCTAATCAAAGTCTCCTGGAGAACTGGTCACTCAGGTACCTGGTCACACAGTCACTCATGTAAAAGCCAAAATGTCAGAATGTGAAGCTGATATTTGAAAGAGAAGCAGCTGCACCTCCAGAGAAAACTGGGTCCCGCAGATCCTTGCCCACATGGTGCAGTGTTTGCCCGTGTTATCCCGAGACGCCCAGCTGTTCCCATAACTAAAGGCAATTTCCAGGCATTCCTCTGGTTTTCCACTGATTGTAAAATATTATTATAAAGGCATAGCATGTCAAGCCATGGTCATTTATGAAAACCAGGACACTTCCTGGGAAAAGCAGATAAAGAGAGAAACTCACGACTCATGTCTGTCTCCCTCTACTGAACCAGGACTGGGGGTTCCTTCCAGACCAGAAACTGGATGTTCCTGCTCTTTGTTTACCTGGAGCCCAGAACAGTGCTGAGCACAGAGTAGATCATCAGTTAATGTTTACTTGAATAACAGATGGATGAGAGTGTGTCTATGCGATTTGTGGAGTTTTCTTTCACTGAGATGAAGCTGCCCCTCCCAGTATCCATGTAAGAAGATGCTGTACCTTTAACCTGACCCACCTATGTTCAGACCCTGTGGAGACATACTCTACAATCCCCAGAATCCCCTTCTCTACTCCCAACTTCTCCTGCTCTGTTTACACTCAGTCTGTGTCCTGACCTTTGACAATATCTCCCAGCTGGAGTCTTCCCTCCCTTAACACAAGGCATTTGTACTCAATTTTCCACTCCCTAACTACTGTAACTCAGGCTATCTCATTCCCATCTTTGGCTACTTGGATAAGAGTCTTCATCCAATCTTCAGCCAGTTCAGGTTCACTTACCTCCCCTCAGCCCACTCCCTCTGTGAAATTTTAAAGAAATTGGATACATTGGCTAGCTGCCACCAGATGGCAGGTAACAGGCCTGGTGTCATAGGCCCAGCTATTAAACTACCTCCAGATATGAATGACTAAGGAGAAAAGGATTACTGCACATGATGCCACTACCTATGTTTTTTCTACAAAGACAGTAAAGAAAACTACCCAAAACAGAAAAACATCAAAGCACAGATTGGCGCTTGTTTTTTCTGATCTTAACTAATTCCAAACTGTTTCTCTCAACCCCGTTATGCTTTCAGGCTTGAGTTGGAAATGTCTTCCCTTTTCTCCAAGGATAAAAGATGTATATAATAGTTGTTAAGAGCTTGGACTGTGGATTCTGGGAAAGCAGTATGGAAATTCTGGTTCTGCCTCTGAGTAGAATGAGCAAGCTATGTAACCGTTTCAAGCCTCGGTCTCGTTATTGCCAAGATACAGAGAACAACAGCACAGAGGAAGATTACTCACTGAGCTGTCTGAGACCTCACCTGCCTCGATGAATGAATGATATTTCCAAAGTATAGATACCTCATCTTCAAAATAGCTTTTCTTGGGCTTCCCTGGTGGCGCAGTGGTTGAGAGTCTGCCTGCCGATGCAGGAGACACAGGTTCGTGCCCCGGTCCAGGAGGATCCCACATGCCGTGGAGCGGCTGGGCCCGTGAGCCATGGCCACTGAGCCTGTGCGTCCGGAGCCTGTGCTCCGCAACGGGAGAGGCCACAGCAGTGAGAGGCCCGCGGACCGCAAAAAAAAAAAAAAAAAAAAGCTTTTCTTGCTACCGCTTGATCCAGCTCCAGAATCTTTTAGATATATTTCCTCCTCTGCCTCCCCCTCCTCCTCCTGTTCTCTCTCTCTCACTCTTTCTCTGTTCTTATTTATTATATGGATTAAGGGATGAATGTCTAATGTCAATTTGCACAATTACAGTTAAAAAATGTAAAAGATGTGCTATCCACCAAAATATAAGCAAACAAGAATCCCAGCTTCTTGTCTTACAAGGTAACTGCCATCACCTGTCCTGATTCATGCCATCTGTGTTGCGTGGACTGAGCTCCTCAGACATGCCTACCAGTCATTTACATGTCAGCCACATGCACCACTACCGTACCAAGTGGTTCCTCAATTACTGTAATTTTTCATGCATAATCTTTTAAAATATTTTTAGAACAATTAAAATACTTATTTCCAGGGCTTCCCTGGTGGCGCAGTGGTTGAGAGTCCGCCTGCTGATGCAGGGGACACGGGTTCGTGCCCCCGTCCGGGAAGATCCCACATGCCGTGGAGCAGCTGAGCCCGTGAGCCACGGCCGCTGAGCCTGCGCGTCCGGAGCCTGTGCTCCGCAATGGGAGAGGCCACAACAGTGAGAGGCCCGCGTACCGCAAAAAAACAAACAAACAAAAAAACTTATTTCCAGATCCCTGGGTAAATGATGTATTTATTCTATCTTCCTCAAGCCCTGAAGGGACACATTTGACTGTTTTGAGTTAGTCTCCAAGATAACTTCTATACAACCCACAGGAAATAGAGAAGATCATTAAAATACATGATTACTGAGAGATAAATGGAGTGATGGAATAGTAATTAATATCACTTGAGCTCAGATTGCCCCTGTAAGATCTGCAGGAATTGCATGACAGGACAAGGTTTTGCAGAACAATATTTCATCAGGAGATAATGGCAGTATCTCATTAGGCTAAAGGGAGATGACGGATGATGGAAGAACACTTTTCATGATAGCTCTTCTCTGACTGTAATAATACCTTGTGCCATCTCCACATGACAGAGACATAAATTCATACTGTATCTAAATAACACCAAAACAGTGTGTCAATTCAGGGTTTTAAAAAATTGATCAAAAATTGTTTCGCTCCATAGAGAGATCCAGCCATAGATTGAACCTACATAGGATATATTTTAGCATTTTACTGGTAAAAAATAAGACATATTTAACTATAAATAAAGTGCCTAAATGAAAGGCATTTATATATATATATTTTATTTACTTATTTTTGGCTGGGTTGGGTCTTTGTTGCTGCGTGTGGGCTTTCTCTAGTTGTGACGAGCGGGGGCTACTCTTCGTTGCAGTGTGTGGGTTTCTCATAGTGGTGTCTTCTCTTGTTGCGGAGCATGGGCTCTAGGTGTGCGGGCTTCAGTAGTTGTGGCACATGGGCTCAGTAGTTGTGGCTCGCGGCCTTAGTTGCTCCGCGGCATGTGGGATCTTCCCGGACCAGAGCTCAAACCCGTGTCCCCTGCATTGGCAGGTGGATTCTTAACCACTGTGCCACCAGGGAAGCCCAGAAAAATATTTATATCCTTAAACTTTGCTACTTGAAGGTCATTTCTAAAGTATCTAGAATGAGCTAAAATGTTTTCAATGAAAAAAAATTTCCTGTAAGTACCCACTTTTAGCATTCTAAATATTCTCACACTTGTTCTGTTTTGTCCAGAAACACTGACTTTTTTTTAAATTCCCATCTTGGGTATTAGATTACACATCTATTTGTTCATTTTCCTCTTGTGTGACTCACCTACTAGAGTGAGTGCAAAGATTTTTTTTTTTTAAGGCTGTGTTCCCAGTACCAAGGATGATCCTTGGCACATAATTGGTGCTCAGTGAGTAATTACTGAATAATGAATTATTTTTACCTTTGCTCTCCTATATCTTCTAAATGTCCTATGCATTATTTTGTAATAATAAAAATAATGTTAATTTAGAAGTAACAGGATACAAGAGTGACCAATATGGATCACTATATGGTGAGTTCTGAAGTTGCTTTCTCTTTTCTTAGATCTCCCCTCATCCCCCCACCCCTCCCACCCCACCTCCACACCCACCAATTTACAGTGGCTAGGGTTACTGAATGTTTTCCTCTGGTTCTTCTAACTAGTAAGACTGCATGCTTCTATCTGAGTTTTAGCTGTCCTGCTGAGTATTGACTGGAGTTTTCCCTCAGGTAAAAATCCATAAAAAATGCAAAACTCACACATGACATTTCTTTCTTCCAAGCGTGACTCTTGTCCACCATGTCAGCTTTGGTTCCTCTTTAATTGCCTCCCCGTGATTGGTTTTTATATTTTTTTCTATAGCTTATACTTGTTACTTATGGGAATTATTTACAGGAGCAACTCTGCCATTATCAGAAGAGGAACCTCAGATTTCCACGTTTTAGAAAGCACTCTGCAGGAGTGTTGGGAATGGATTGGAGGTGAGACTAGGGATGGGGAGATAAGTCAGGATGCTGTGGTAAAATGCCCAGGGAAAGGGGATGAGAGTTCATAGCAGCAGCATTTAGGTGAAAAGGAAAGTTTGTATTTGAGAGTTCCAGACTCTAAAATCCCAACTCTTCAGGAGAATGGCCAGCTTTTGAGTCTGAACTAAAATGTCAAGAGTTTCTGGTTAGGGAATGCAGGTTGTGGTGAGAGTTGATGCGCTGCTCTTGGGTGGTATTTTCTCAGGAGACAGTGGGAAGTTCGAGAAGGGACGGGGACCAGAAGTTGAACCCTGGGGAAGATGCAGAGAGTGATGGGCAGCAAAGTGGCTAAGAAGACTAGGAGATGCTGGAGAATCAGGAAAGTGGTAGTGGTGATACTGAGAGCTGAGAGTTGTTGTTGGTTAATAACATCGAATAACTCAAATTAATCCAGTAAGCTGAGGTCCAGAAAGCTCCCATTGGACTTGGTAGTTGGAAAGTCACCAGTGACCTTTGTGGAGCAGTTTCAGTGGAGGTTGGAGAAGCCAGATTGGAGAGAGTTAAAAAGTGAACAGGAAGTGAGGAAGCGCAGATTGTTCTGCGTCTATAGATGCCTTTGAAGCATTCCACTTGTTTTTCTGTGATCTTTGTCCACACACAAATTTTACAATCATGCACCACCTAATTTTTTTTAAGTGTAATTATATTAAGCCACTTTTGGTTCCCTTTTTTATGTGAATATCCTCGAAAAAAATTGCCATCTGGTTACGCTTTCAAAAGCATTTAGAAGCAAACAATTGGCAAAGAGATTGCAATGGTGGCAGACACTTCCAGTAATGTCCATCAATAACTTTCCCCTCAAAAGATTTCATAATTTCACCTACACTAAAGTGGAGGTATCTTTGGAAGGCAGCTATGCTCACCACTGTACAACCAATGCTGCACTATGTGGAGGTGTCTTTGTTAATTCACACCTCTAGTTGGTTGTGATCCCAGGTTGCCAATTACTAGCTATATGACTCTAGTCTTCCTGAGCCTCAATTTCTTGGCAGAGATAATAATAATAACAACAACAAGACCAGCTAAGCATTTACATAATGCTTACTACTTGCCAGGCACTATTCTAAGTTTTCACATGTATAATAATAACAAATAATTTAATTATTTTGACAACTCAACTAGGTACTATTATTATCCCCACTTAAGATGAGAAAGCTGTGGTACAGAGAGGTTAAAATACTTGCCTAAGCTCACAGAGCTAATAAGTGACAGAACCAAGATTTGAACACGCAAGCAAGGACCTCATTCAATGGCAACTGATACTGTTGTTATCACAGTTTATTCATTCACTCAATAAATATTTATTGAGCACATATTCTAAGGCAGGCAATGTACAAGGACCTGAGTATATAGTGGAGAGTAAAATCTTGGCCTTTGCTAGAAAAGATTCTAACCTGATCAGGGAGATAAGCAATTAAAGGGTGGAAAAAAAAAATGTAGTAACAACTTAACTATAAGCTTAATTCAGAAGGCATTAGCTTTTGTGCCTTGCTATGGAGAGAACAAACAAGATGTGATACAAAGAATAATGGGGAGGGACTTCCCTGGTTTTCCAGTGGTTAAGAATCCGCCTTCCAATGCAGAGGATGTGGGTTCAATCCCTGGTCAGAGAACTAAGATCCCACATGCTGCAGGGCAGCTAAGCCCACACGTCGCAACTACTGAGCCCTAGCACTCTGGAGCCCACGCCACAACTAGAGAGAAGCCCTCGCACTGCATCGAAGAGCCCGCGTGCCGCAACGAAGACGTTGCGTGAGCCCAACGCAGCCAAATAATTAATTAATTTTTAAAAAAGTATAATGGGGAATTGCTTAACCCTGGGTGGTAAGGAAGTCCTCTGTAAGAAGGTAGACATTAAAACTGACATCTGGCTGACAAAAAGGATCCAGCCATGGGGAACAATAGGGGAAGAGTATACCAGGCAGAAGGATCTGCATTGTGAAGATTCCAAACATGTAAGACCTAGGGGACAATTTGGACAAGGGCAAATTGAGATAAGCAAAGTCTGGCAACATGGAAAGATGGCCAGATCATGCAAAGTCTTGAAGGTCATGGTAAGGAGTTTGGATTTTACTCAGAATATAATGCAGATTCCTTGAAAGTTTTGAAGCAGGGAACTAGCATGATTCCGATTGTATTTTTAAAAGCTCACTCTGGCTGTGATGTGGAGAATTATACTGGGGAGGGGGCAAGAGTTGGAGAGAGGAGATCATTTAGGAAGCTGTTGAAGTAGTTCAAGTGAGAGATGATTGGCATCTTCGATTGGGGTGGTGGTTGCATAGATGGGGAGCCCCAGGGAAGAAAGCAAGAGACACTCAGCTGTAGGCCCAAGTTGCACCAGTGGGAAGCTGGTAGAATTTTGCAAGTAGTTGATCTCTACAGAGATGGCTAGAGTAAGTAAGCAGTGATCCAAGATGACTTGAAGTGCTACATGAGAAATGTCTAATGTAACCTCTCTTTTATCTCAGTGAAAATGTGCACCTAGAAATTCTCTAGCAGACTTTCTTTCGATCCCACTGCCCACCCTTGCTGGAGGCCAAGAGCAGGAACACCCAGCGATAAGGCTGAGATTGCTATGATGGGCTTCGACCCATGTCAGTTCAACCCTTGGTTTGGGCACATTGTCCCTGAACAAAATCAAGGTTCTGTGAAGTAGAAGGAGGCAGCAAATGGTTACTGGCCAGACAGCCCACACGCCTACCAGAGACAGGTCTGAGAGGAAAACATCAAGAATTCTGATTTGAATAGAATAAGTTTCAAAACACCTGAGAAACGGTGTCGATTAGACTGTTGGATATACAAGTCTGGAATGAAAAGAGAGGTTTGAGCTCCACGTATTTTCTTTTAAGTTTAGTGTTCTGTTTAAAATGTGCTGAGTTGTTGAGGTCACCTCAGATCTTGGAAATCGTTGCGAATATAAATGGGAATGTGAATGCGGCACAAATAAACATGAGGGCTTTCGCGAGTGTATCAGGATTCAGTTTTACATTGTGAGATGTGATTAACCTCACAGCCGGCCTATCTGAGAACAGCTGAGAGCAAGGAGGGCGAGAACATATGGCGCAGCAGTTGGGAACCATCAGTCGCAGCAGCCCAGCTGCCTGGGAACTTTCGAATGGAGAGTGTTTCATTGGAAAGGCTTCAGTCATACTAAGGGACCAGGCTATCCATGGGAACATGAAAGGAGTAGGACTAGGATTAAGAATTTGGGCAGAGGAGAGTACAAGAACACTCTCCCATCCCAGGCATTGATGCTCTGTGAAGACAGAAAACAACATGGCGAAGACAGAGCCCAGCATACCCAAGGTGTGATAATGGGTAGGGCTGGCTCAGGAGTTAGAGGGACCTGGGTTCCAAACCTGGCTCTGACCTCGGGACAGTTCCTTACCCTCTTTGAATCCCAGCCCCTTCATTTCTAAAACACTGTGATGCCTACCCTGGAGGCTTAAGATGAGGAAATGAGATAATGTAAGAAAAGAGACCAGTGGTGCTTCTTTTTTAAAAAATAATATATACATATATTTATTTATTTGTTTGTTTTTGGCTGCATTGGGTCTTCGTTGCTGCGCGCAGGCTTTCTCTAGTTGCGGCGAGGGGGGGCTACTCTTTTTTTTTTTAACATCTTTATTGGAGTATAATTGCTTTACAATAGTGTGTTAGTTTCTGCTTTAAGACAAAGTGAATCAGTTATACATATACATATATCCCCATATCCCTTCCCTCTTGCATCTCCCTCCCACCCTCCCTATTTCATCCCTCTAGGTGGTCACAAAGCACCGAGCTGATCTCCCTGTGCTATGTGGCTGCTTAGCACTAGCTATCTGTTTTACATTTGGTAGTGTATATTTGTCCATTCCACTCTCTCACTTTGTCCCAGCTTACCCTTCCCCCTCCCCATGTCCTCAAGTCCATTCTCTAGTAGGTCTGTGTCTTTATTCCCGTCCTGCCCTTAGGTTCTTTGTGACCATTTTTTTTTCTTACATTCCATATATATGTGTTAGCATACGGTATTTGTTTTTCTCTTTCTGACTTACTTCACTCTGTATGACAGACTCTAGTTCCATCCACCTCACTACAAATAACTCAATTTTGTTTTATTTTATGGCTGAGTAATATTCCATTGTATATATGTGCCACATCTTCTTTATCCATTCATCTGTCAATGGACACTTAGGTTGCTTCCATGTCCTGGTTATTGCAAATAGAGCTGCAATGAACAGTGTGGTACGTGACTGTTTTTGAATTATGGTTTTCTCAGGGTATATGCCAGTAGTGCGATTGCTGGGTCATATGGTAGCTCTATTTTTATTTTTTTAAGGAACCTCCATACTGTTCTCCATAGTGACTGTATCAATTTACATTCCCACCAACAGTGCAAGAGGGTTCCCTTTTCTCCACACCCTCTCCAGCAATTATTGCTTGCAGATTTTTTGATGATGGCCATTCTGACGGGTGTGAGATGATATCTCAATGTAGTTTTGACTTGCATTTCTCTAATGATTAATGATGTTGAGCATTCTTTCATGTGTTTGCTGGTAATCTGTATATCTTCTTTGGAAAAATATCTATTTAGGTCTTTCGCTCATTTTTGGATTGGGTTGTTTGTTTTTTTGCTATTGAGCTGCATAAGCTGCTTGTAAATTTTGAAGATTAATCCTTTGTCAGTTGCTTCATTTGCAAATATTTTCTCCCATTCTGAGGGTTGTCTTTTGGTCTTGTTTATGGTTTCCTTTGCAGTGCAAAATCTTTTAAGTTTCATTAGGTCTCACTTGTTGATTTTTGTCTTTATTTCCATTTCTCTAGGAGGTGGGTCAAAAAGGATCTTGTTGTGATTTATGTCATAGAGTGTTCTGCCTATGTTTTCCTCTAATAGTTTGATAGTGTCTGGCCTTACATTTAGGTCTTTAATCCACTTTGAGCTTATTTTTGTGTATGGTGTTAGGGAGTGTTCTAATTTCATTCTTTTACATGTAGCTGTCCAGTTTTCCCAGCACCACTTATTGAAGAGGCTGTCTTTCTGCCATTGTATATTCTTGCCTCCTTTATCAAAGATAAGGTGACCATATGTTCGTGGGTTTATCTCTGGGCTTTCTATCCTGTTCCATTGATCTATCTTTCTGTTTTTGTGTCAGTACCATACTGTCTTGATTACTGTAGCTTTGCTTTGTAGTATAGTCTGAAGTTAGGGAGCCTGATTCCTCCAGCTCCGTTTTACTTTCTCAAGATTGCTTTGGCTATTTGGGGTCTTTTGTGTTTCCATACAAATTGTGAAATTTTTTGTTCTAGTGCTGTGAAAAATGCCAGTGGTAGTTTGATAGGGATTCCATTGAATCTTTAGATTGCTTTGGGTAGTAGCATCATTTTCACAATGTTTCTTCTTCCAATCCAAGAACATGGTATATCTCTCCATCTATTTGTATCATCTTTAATTTCTTTCATCACTGTCTTATAATTTTCTGCATACAGGTCTTTTGTCTCCTTAGGTAGGTTTATTCCTATATATTTTATTCTTTTTGTTGCAATGGTAAATGGGAGTGCTTTCTTAATTTCACTTTCAGATTTTTCATCATTACTGTATAGGAATGCAAGAGGTTTCTGTGCATTAATTTTGTATCCTGCAACTTTACCAAATTCATTGACTAGCTCTAGTAATTTTCTGGTAGCATCTTTAGGATTCTCTGTATATAGTAGCACGTCCTCTGTAAACACTGACAGCTTTACTTCTTCTTTTCCGATTTGGATTCCTTTTATTTCCTTTTCTTCTCTGATTGCTGTGGCTAAAACTTCCAAAACTACGTTGAATAATAGTGGTGAGAGTGTGCAATCTTGTCTTGTTCCTGATCTTAGTGGAAATGGGGGCTACTCTTTTTTGCGATGGCTTCTCATGTTGCAGAGCATGGGCTCTAGGTGTGTGGGCTCAGTAGTTGTGGTGCATGGGCTTAGTTGCTCCGCGCACGGCATGTGAGATCTTCCCGGACTAGGGCTCGAACCCTCGTTGCCTGCATTGACAGGGGGATTCTTAACCACTGTGCCACCAGGGAAGTCCAGTGGTGCCTCTTAATAAGGCAAGAATCTGCTTAGAGTTGTAATAATATAATAACCAAAAATTACGTGGGGATGTGAATGTCCAAAAATAGATTAACCACCTAAATCACATGCCAACTGCATAGCAGAATGTTACATATCATTTATAAGTATGTGTTAAAGAACATAATTAATGGGGACATATGTACCATATAAAGTTATGTGAACAGAGCAGGATGTAAAATGTACATAAATATTATTTTTAAAAAGGAACTATACACATCAAAATGTTAACAGTGGTTGTTTGAACTGAGAAAATATAGATCTGGGTTTTGTTTTTATCAGAAAAGCACACAGGTTTTTGTCAGTTTCTGAGTTTTCTATGAGAATGAATTGCTTTTATAGAACATGGGAATTTAATTGGAGATATTAAATGGTGGATGATTTAATGTCACTGTGGTTGTTACCCTTATTAGTGTATTGTTCTAATTTGCTGTTCCTCAAACCCACCACTGGCGTAGCCCCTGGGAAAATGGCAACAATCCAGTGGAACCCAAAAATGTGCACCTAGAGGAATTAAAAGGATTTTTCTTCATTTGATTTGGGTGGTTTCCACTGGCTGGGTGTGCCTCATCCTGACAGGAAGTGTGTGTCACCAGACAAGAATTTTATTCTTTGCAGCAAAAAGTTGGTTAGTGGAGACAGAAAAAAAACAGCTATGAGTGTTTCTCATGGATCCTGCTTGGTTGTGTCAGACCAGCTCTCTTGTGTGGCTGGCATCCCTCCGAGATGAGACCCCTCCACTCAGGGGCCGCCCTGCTGCAAGTGGGCAGGGATGTGCTGTAGGGGTCTCCCAGGGCTCTAAGAGGTCAGTTTCATTTGACCCCTGGGCTCCAAACCTGGCTTTGTCCCTTGGTAGAGTCACCAGCCCTCCCTGAGCCTCAGTTTGTCAACTGTAAAAGCTTTTGTATCTGCCATGCCACTCCTTCTGGAAAGGGAGTTTCTTTTGGGGCTGGGACCATGCTTCATTCCTTTCTGTATCCATAGGGCCTAGCCCGGTGCCTAAGATCAATTAAAATCTGCTAAGTGACAAAGTTGCATAAGTGGCTTTTAAAATGTTCCATCCAGGCTTGCAATTAAATTTGTGAACATGGTCCTCCAGGGTATATTTATACATAATGGTTTATTTCTGGAAAAAAAATCTAAAATAAATGTCGGGAAATGGTAAGATAAATCTGCATGGTGGTACATGAATGGACCCACATAATCTCCATATTAATCTCTTTGATTCTTGGTTTGCTCACATCTCCAAAATAGTATCTACTTTATTGAGTTCTTCTGTGCCTTGAATGAGCAGTGTTTTGTCAAGTGCTTAGCACATTTGTGCACTCATTAAATGTTCATTTCCTTTCAGCAAGGGTAGTGAAAGGTAGCTCTCATAGCTAACACTGGAGTATTTGATTTGAAGGACTTGACCCCAGGCATCCTGGCTGCCATCCAATAATGGCTATATCCAATAGTGACACAGATTTTTCAATGGAGAATAAATAATTCCCATTACAAAAGACCATAACATTGATCTCAGTGCATAACCCATCCAATGTTGGAAGCCTTATATGGTCATGTAGGAAAGTGTAATTAACTGTCCATTCATTTACAGAATATCCACCATATGCTAGGCATTGTACCAGGCACTGGAAGTTCAGGGAGAAGACCCAATCCCTGACCACAAATAACTCACTGTCCAATAGAAGAGACAGAGGCAGAAACAAATTATTATAATATAATGCAATGAATCCTAGATTAATAGCCCATGGGAGGAAGAGAAACATCCAACCACACTTAGCAATGAAATGTACCTATTTCATTTTTATGTGAAGCCCAGAGCTCTCCTATATTTCTGAAGTATAGAAAACATTTAGAAGAGACTGTCTGTGGAAAATAAAAAGGCATCACCTTCACAAAGGATAATCTCACTTATGGAGTAAATAAAATGAAGCTAAGTTCATGGGTGGGATACACAGAAATGAATACAAATGCAGAGACCAAGTTCAGTAGGGAACACACCATGGTCAATGTGTTTATTGGAGGGAGGAGGAGGTGATGGGTGATGGATGATGAGAAAGTGGTTCTCTCATCATCTATATGTTTCCATATTGTTTATGTTTTTAGCATCAAGGTGGTAGTCAGATATTACTTATGCTATAATTGCATTATTACATATGCACAGGAAATGGATGGGAAGGAAGGAGCCTTTCCCCAGGTGTCCACATGGTTTGCTCTCTCATCTGCTTCAGGGCCTTGTTCAGATGGCACTTTCAGAATATCCTTTTTTTGTTTTGCGGTATGCAGGCCTCTCACTGTTGTGGCCTCTCCCGTTTTGGAGTACAGGCTCCAGACGCGCAGGCTCAGCGGCACGGGCCCAGCCACTCCGCCGCATGTGGGATCTTCCCAGACCGGGGCTCGAACCCGTGTCCCCTGCATCAGCAGGTGGACTCTCAACTGCTGCGCCACCAGGGAAGCCCCAGAATATCCCATTTTAAGTCGCCACCTCACCACCAGTAAAATTCCCATCCCCTTCTCTCGTTTCTCCGTCCTCATAGCACTTACCAGACTCCGACACTAAGTATTTTACTTCTTCTTAAAGTTGATTGTCTGCCTCCCGAACTATAATGGAGGCTGTGGCAGAGCCAGGATCGGTGTGTGTTGTTTCCCGGCTCTAAACCCAGCACCTTGGACACAGGGCAGGTGCTCCCCAAGCCAACTGCCTGACTTACAGACAATAGGTTAACAGCAATGATTTCTGAATGGAGGGATTACAGATCTTTTTATTTCCTTCTTTCTGTTACTTGGTATCTGAATTTTTGAAATGAGCTCATGTTAATTTTATTACCTTAACTTTTTAAAAAAAGTTGACTGGGAGGCAATAAAAGGAGACTCCAGTAGAAACCACAAGGGGAGAAGAAAGGGCTGATGGAAGTCAGGCCAAGGAGCAGGGGAGACCTCATGAGACACCTGGTGGGTGAGGACAAAGTCCCTCTTCCAAGACTCCTCTGCTACCTTGTTCTTTTCAGACACCGGGATAAATGCCTGGTCTAGAGGTCACTGGCTCACAAAGGATCTCCTGCCCCATAGCGCCCCGTTCCCCGAACAAAGGGCCCAGAAATTGATCCTCATTCTTCTATCCGCCAAATGTTTTTATCTGGTTCCTACTTAGGTTTCAGCCAATTCTTTGCTGAAGCAACTTGGCTTCTTGTTTTCCTTGGGAACCAGACTCTTTTTAAGTCGAAGCCATAAAAAGGATGAAACCCATTACCTGATACTTTTCTATTCAGCTATTCAAACCATGTCACGGATGGGGAACCTGCGTGCCACACTCTCATTGTGGGCCGCGGTATCTAAGCTGAACACTTTGCATGAGGCACATGGGGAAAGTGAATGCTAAAGCTTTGCTTTTTCCGTTCTTTTTTTCCCCCTCCATTTTTCTCTATTCTATTTCCAATCTAGAGCTATGGTCTTGAGTGAATGATTGTAGAAACAGCTTGGTCCTCCTCTCTAGGTGCTGCCCAAGAGCAGCGGGGGAAGGTGGTCATGATGGTCCAAAAGTTAAGGGACTTGGATTCTCATAATTGCTCTGCCACTAACTGGCTACATGATCTTTGTTAAATCGTGTCACCTCTCCGTGCCTCAGTTTCTTCATCTGCAGAGTAAGTGTTTTTGAAGTGTTTTGCCAAGTCCCTGCCCTAATCAGTTTTTGTTTAACTGAGGATCAACAGTGACACCTTGTGGTGCCCCCTGGTTTCGGTTCAGTTTTCTAGCCTACTGCCTCGGGCATGTCATCCACAGAGAGCCAAGACCCCCCTCCCTGGTCCACCCACCCACGGGTGAAGACCTGTGCTTCTGTGGTGCAGTGTGAAACTTGATGTGAATGTGAGGGTTTCACCCCCAGGTGTCTTGTGGGGCTGGCAGTGCAGCTCTAGAGGGGGACCTGGGAACATCTAACAGGGCAGGAGCTGAGATTTAATGGTTTTCCAGGGCTCCTCCTAATTTCTGAAATAAGCCTTAAGGCAGACAGAGTATACACAGCGTGGCCTGGGGACCTAGGACAGACATCTAACTGGCCCCGGAACGAATGTTTGACAGAGGACGGGACACTTAAATCTGGATCTTACAGAGTGAGTAGAGTTCTGCCTGCAGAGGAACTCCAGAAGAAAGGACAGGGTGACTATGGGCAGGCTCTATCTGCAAATCAAACCCAGCACCTTCTTGATCCAACCACTTCCCCTTCCACATATCACTCAATTTCTCAGCTTCATATTTTCGATGTTCCAAAAGAGCAAATTTCATGCTCTGTCCTCCCATCTGCATTTCCTAGTCACCCATCACCCCATCCGGTCTCAGCACCACCCCTCAGCCACTAACCTATGTCACCATATGACGCCTCAACCAAATGACCCTTTTTACTGCTGCCCTTTTGTCATCTTATTTCCCTCCGAGCTGCGCGTGGCACAGTAGTGCACCCTCTCCTTCCTGAAGCACTCTCTTGGCTTCTGTGAGACCCACACTCCTAGTTACGCTCCAAGTTCACAGTCTGCTCCTTTCCCAGCCTCCCTTCTCAGCCCCTCTTCCACCCAACGTGAAATGTCACTATTTCTTGGTGCTCAGTCCTGGACCTTCTATGCTTTTTTCTATCTAGGGAATCTCATTTATTCCCATGGTTTTAAGCATCATGTATCAGCTCCTAGATTTGTAAACCCAAACCTGAGCTCTGAAATCTAGACTTCTCAGCTCAGCTTAAAGGCTACCTGAGGGTCAAGTGGCCTCCCTTGGCATTTTTCTTATGTCTGCCTCCCATCCTCCCTGCCATACATGCAGATCCAGCACCTAGTGGGTACTCAGAAAATATTTGCTGAATGAATGAAATATAAGTAAACAAAATCATTTCAAATAACAGAATAAACTTGTGGTTTTGATTTTTTTTTTCCTAATCCTGTAGTCAATCCAGTTCAAGTTCAGCAGGGTGAGTCTCACAGGATGTCATATGCCCTGTGTTTCAGGATGTGACCTAATTTTGAATTGTTTCTTAATGAAAAGTATCACCTTTTTCTAGGAACTAATTTTCCCCCAACACACACACACTGTCTACTGGGGAGATGTCCCCATGAAATCACATTGATGATCTTGAGCAGAACATTTCATTCTCCTTGATTATTCCAGGTTCATAAACTTATTCATCTGTGGCCCTTATGGCAGTGGATACTCTTTCAGGAAATACTGGAGCTGCAGCAGCCCGTGTTCCAGCTTGGTGGGTATTCACGTTCTAGGTACTTTTTACTAGCTCATACAATTCCTGTGTGAGCAGGAGTTGAAAACAGCCTTCAAGCAGCAGGAACTTTGGTCACCAGGGATGGAAAGTTGTTATTAAAATAAACCTCCAGTCACTTTATTCAGGAAACTTTAGGAACGTTTCTAAATAGTCCAAAATAGTAATGGCCAAGGAACATTCATCTTGCTCACTTCTCCGTGGGTGACACTGACCAGAGGCAGACTCCTTTCTGCCTCTGATAAGCTGTATGACCCTTGGACAAATTACTCAGCTTCTCTGAGCCTTTACTTCCTCTTCTTTAAAATGGGCAAAATAATATCCCCACACAGTCACTCAGAGGAGTAAATCAGACAATACCTGTTGAGTACAGAGCACAAGGCCTAGGACATAATAGCAACTCGGTACAAAAACTTTGCTACCCCTGATACCCAAGTAGAGGAAACTGCCCTCGAGATACAGATACGGTCCCTGGAGAATTTTCTTCTTGACTTGCTCAACCAAACATACACATGCATAATCCAGCAGCCTAGTTGGGGAAGGGCTCCCAGCCTTGGGTTATGGTTTGTGGTTTCCAAGGCTGTCCACCTGGTCCTCTCCTGCGTTTGTTTACCCTCATATCCCTGCATCAGTAGAGTGCCTGGAACATAACAGGTGCACAAAATGTTTGCTGACATATTGAACTAGATATGTGCTGTGCTGTCCAATATGGTAGCCACTAGCCACTTGAGCACTTGAGGTGTGGCTAGTCCGTTTAACAGTGCTCTAAGTGTAAAATAGACACCAGATTGTGAAGATTTAGTACAAAATATAAAATAATTTGTTTATAACTTTTATGTTGACTACATGAAAAATATATTGCATATATTGGGTTAAATAAAATATGTTATTAATTTCACCTGTTTCCTTCTACTTAAAAAAAATTTTTTAATTGAAGTATAGTTGATTTACAATGTTGTGTCAATTCCTTCTTTTTTTTTTTTTTTTTTTTTTTTTTGGCCATGCCACACGGCATGCAGGATCTTAGTTCCCTGACCAGGGAATGAACCCGTGCTCCATGCAGTGGAAGCGCAGAATCTTAACCACTGGACCACCAGGGAAGTCTCAATTCCTTCTACTTTTTAAGTGTGATTACTAAAACTTTTAAAATTACATGTATGGCTTATCTATTGTATTTCTACTAGACAGAGCTGAACTAGACTATAGACCACTGACTGAGTGGTTGATGAATACAGTTCTGACTTCTCCCTTCCAGCTTCCTCACTTGTAAAAGATGCACAAGCTCTATCAGGTGCTTTCCAGTTTCAGAAGTCTATGCCTTTACACACTTTAGGCTACAGTTTCTTCTTCAGTTTCTTATTATATTTCTACTACGAGCCAAACCGTTTTACATTGATGTTTAATCTGTATACTAAATGTAAGAGAAAAGAATGATTCTCCTCATTTGATAAGTGAAGAAGAGAAAACCTGCATAAGTGAAGAGATTTGGCTAAGGACACAAGTGGCAGAGCTAAGCTAGAATCTTCGCCCGTCTTCTCTGGTTTTTTGTAATCATTTTCAGTTATTTTCAATTTTCAATAAATTTCAAGAAAATGTGATTCAAGAGTTGATGTGGGGCTTCCCTGGTGGCGCAGTGGTTGAGAGTCCGCCTGCCGATGCAGGGGACACGGGTTCGTGCCCCGCTCCGGGAAGATCCCACATGCCGCGGAGCGGCTGGGCCCGTGAGCCATGGCCGCTGAGCTTGTGCGTCCGGAGCCTGTGCTCCGCAACGGGAGAGGCCACAACAGTGAGAGGCCCGCGAATCGTATATCATCAGAATCATTATAAAAAATGTATGAAAGGGGCTCCTCGGAGACTGGAGAGGTTTGGTAGATCAATGACACCCAGTAGTAAAGTGTTCGAGGCTTCTCAGGAGGAAGATCAAGGGCTGTTGGAGGTTAATCGTTCACCAGCTTCAGAAGATACGGCTGGGGGTGGGTGGGTAGCAGGGAATGAAACATTGACCAGCTCTGATTTCAATGCAGGAATGTGTTAGGGAGGCACGGCAAGGTCAAGGGGAGCATTTGGCACCTGAGACAGCTCCCACAGGCAAAGCTCCTGTCTCAGAGACGGAACAGGACAAGGGAATGTGCTCTGAAGGGGAGAAAAGGGTCTCTGGCCTCAAAGTGCACTTATTTTGCCAGCTCCTACAGCCATTCCCAGGGCCTGCTGGAGGGGGAAAAAAAAAAAAAAGGCGAGGTCCTGTTTGACTTTTCAACCTCCCAAAGTCGACTAAATTTTGGAGAGCTGGGGCCAGGCGGGGAGGGGTAGGGAAAACAAAGATGCATAATTAAGATATTGTCCTTGCCTTGGAGCCAAACTGGAAAATTCAACGAGTGGTGCTGAAGGCTCTTGGACTTCAAGTGTTGGTTCCATGTAGCCTGGTGATCCTAGGCAATTTAGTTACTTTCAGAGTCTCGGTTTACTCAACTGGAAAAGAAAAGTAATAAAGTCTACCTCCAAGTATTGTTATAGTAATTACATGATAATGAGAAATCTCCTGACTCCCAGTTCAACAGTGCTGAGTTGAAGAGTGGGCAAGACAGTATCATTGTTTAAATTGGTCCAAGGGCTCCCACAGCCTCTAGGGGAAGGTTCAAACTCCCTTTTGTGACCTGGCCGCACCTCATCTCCCTGCTTCCCTCTCACCCTCACCTCCCCACTCCACCCTTAGGAGTTTCTGATCTGCGACACTTTTAGAAGCAACATCCTGAATGCTGAGGTTCTTGCTTTTTCCCTCCTTAGAGGTTTCTGCAGCCTTTAAGTTACCCAGGGGAGTTGACCCCTCAAAGGTCCTCCCTTAGCCCAACCCACCAAGCTATCTGGTCCTTTGCCAGGGCTACACCTTAGCCCATTGGGGCCGTGCTTGATCACCATAGACATCATTTGACAAAGAGCACGTTGCATTTCTCTTAATATGTCTTAAAACACAAAACAAAAGTTAGCTGGCTGGCTGCCCGGTTTCTGTTATGTAGACCAAGATTAAATTTATCTTGGACTGATTTGCAGAGCCCCTGGATGCTGGACTGAAAAGTGATTTACATTTTCTCTTGGCAGGGGCTTACCCAAGTGGGAATTGCCTTGAAAAATAGCTGTTCGAAGCTTGTGCATGTGTGTGTACACACATATATACACATGTCCTGGTCTGGTCAGGTTGATAAGTTCTTCTCATTGGTTGATAAGCTTCAGAAGTAGAAAATCAAGAGCTAGGAAAAGGTTATAATATCACAACCTTAATGGTAACGGGGCTGCCATAACTAAGATGTAAATTTGATTCTGGACTCTAGGTTAAAAGGGAAGCGTATTCAGGCAGGTAGCTCTTATCATCAGAAAGAAGGGTCCTCCTGACTGTTCTTGGGAATACTGAGAATATTGCAATAATACATATCTACCATTCACTGAGCACTCATTGTGTACAGGGGCATATTTAGTGCTTATAGCAACCACGCAAATTAGGTTTGTCTTCTATGGTTGAGAAAATTCAGGCTCAGAGAGGTGATGACTTTTGTAAACCTCCCAGATAGTAGGTGTTGGAGCCTGAATTGCTACCCAAGTGTGCCTGGCTCCAGCTACTACCCGACACTGTCTCCCCAGCCTGTGACAGACATGACTTCAACAATGTTTTCACAGCAAATATACAACTTTGGGGGGCTCTTTGACCTTCAAGTAGAAATTTGAAGACTTTGGGGTTCATTTGGTGTCATGTTCAAACTGGAAACGAGTTGACTGACAGTCTCAGAGCTTTGCCCCATCCCCTCCCCCATCAAAAAATATATATATTGAGTCCACCATGTTAGATACCCTATAGTCATTTCTCTATTTAAACCTCACAACAATTGTGTGACTTAGAGCCTTATTAAAGGGTGTTGGGCACCAGTAACAGGACCCACATGAAAGAATTTGAATAAAGGGGGACACATCATTATAAAGAACGGTCATGCGTCTGAGAGAACTTAAGACCAAGAAGTGTGAACTGACTCACTTTGTTATAAAGCAGAAACTAACACACCATTGTGAAGCAATTATACTCCAATAAAGTTGTAAAAAAAAAAAAAAAAAAGACCAAGAAGTGTGACTGGGCTTCAGAAGAGACGAGAAGCAGAAGCTGGGCAGTCAGAGCCCAGACAGTCGAGGCTGCCTCTCCAATGAGCAACTTCTCTCAGTCCTGCACCTCCATGTTAGGGTGACCCACCGTGTGCCTAAGCACAAGGGCCCCCATTAGGGTTAGACTACAGCCTTTGATTGATGAATTTGGGGAAAGGACCAGGAATTCATCGATCAGCCCTTTCCCCTCCCCTTTTTGTCTTTGGAGGCCCTCAGAAAGCTCCCAACCTCCCTTCCTGCATCTACATGGGGTGGTCTCTGACTGCTCAGGGCTGCCTACAAGGTCTATCTCACTATGGGGTTCTGCAATGCCACACTGAGCCAAGTTCATCTACAAAAGGCAGATGTGTAAGTCCTCCTCTGCCATAACCTGGCCCATCTCTTATCTGGCTCTGAAGTGGGGCAAAGGAAAGGGAGGCCACTGCCTGGGCACCCTCAAATTCCTACATACAGTCAAAGAGGGCCACCACTTGGACTTCCCTGGTGGCGCAGTGGTTAAGAATTCACCTGCCAGTGCAGGCAACATGGGTTCGAGCCCTGGTCCAGGAAGATCCCACATGCCGCAGAGCAACTAAGCCCGTGTGCCACAACTGATGACCCCTCATGCCGCATCTACTGAAGTCCGTGCTCTGCCACAAGAGAAGCCACTGCAATGAGAAGCCTGTGCACCGCAACGAAGAGTAGCCCCTGCTCTCCACAACTAGAGAAAGCCTGCGCTCAGCAACAAAAACCCAACACAGGCCAAAAGTAAATAAATAAATTAAAAAAAAAAAAAAAAAAAAGGGCTTCCCTGGTGGCGCAGTGGTTGAGAGTCTGCCTGCCGATGCAGGCGACACAGGTTCGTGCCCCGGTCCGGGAAGATCCCACATGCCGCGGAGCGGCTGGGCCCGTGAGCCATGGCCGCTGAGCCTGCGCGTCCGGAGCCTGTGCTCCGCAACGGGAGAGGCCACAACAGTGAGAGACCCGCGTACGGCAAAAAAAAAGAAAAAAAAAAAAAAGAGGGCCGCCCTGTCGTGGCCTCACCCCCTGTCCCAGAGCAAGAATTAACAGAGCCTCTGGCCTCTATGCCCAAATTCTCTTGAGATTCTGAAGGACCTAACTTGGGCCAGTCCACCCTGGGTCCAACCAGCTCTGCCAGGGCCTGGAGGAGTCACAGGGTACCGACGGGGAGGAAAGTTGTTGGAGGAAGAGGACTGGGGACAAGCAGAAGCCTTGAGGTTTCTGTTGTCATTGCCTCTTCACCAGCAGAAAGTGGCACCTTAGAAGAAGCTGCTCTCAGAGCTGAGATTCATGCCCAGGTCTGATAGACCCTCACCACCATGCTCTTAACCAAACACAGAGTGATGAGAGCCCGGAATCTGGCCCTGAGCTTGGTGTTCTCCAGTTGGCATTAAGTGGTACACTTGGCATCATGTAAATGATTTCAACAGTAATGCTGAGAGCAAGGCAGAGCTAAGATTATACCTTCTGCCCTTTAGTGTCCTCTCCTTTTCCTTTCTCCTTCTGGACCACCCTAGAAATGTGGGGCTGCACAGGCTGATAGAAATCATAGTGTACTTGATGCCAGAAAATCTCCACTTATGAGCTGTGTGTCCTAAATCACTTTATCTTAAGCTCTTTGATTATCATTCAGTTTTTCATCCATTTAACGATTATATATATCTGTGTATAATACATATGCTAAATATACATTAATAAATAAGGCATGTATAGTTGGCATACAATACATCGTATATGTATTAATATATAATACATATGTTTTTTATTGTATCAATAGCTCTATTGGATATCTACCACATGCCCGTCACTGTGCTATGTAATTAAAAGCACAACAAATCCTATCAGACGCTTAGTTTTTTCAAGTAAGAAATGCAAACTAAAAGGAACTATGCCAAGATAATATTTTTCTATTCTCAGATTGCCAAATCTCCAAATGTTCTGCAGCACATATGAGGTCAAGGGGAAACAAGTTTTCTGATACACTGTGGGTGGGAGTATAAAGTGGTACAGCCTCATGGAAGGCAATTTGCCAAAATTTGTTCAAATACAAACTCGTATGCCCTTTGTACCGGCAATCTGTTCCTAAGAAATTATCCTTTGGATATTCTCACTTTCACAAAAGGTAACATATGTATATGATTGTTATCACTGCAGCACTGTTTGTAATAGCAAAAGATTAAAAATAACTGAAATGGCCACCAGTATAGGCCTAGATCAGCCATAGAGTGAAACACTGGGCATAAGTGACAAAGAATGAGGAAGCTTTCTAAGTTCTGACAAGGAAAATTGCCAAGACATATTGCTAAGTGGAAAAAGCAAAGTGCAGGATGGTATATAGAGTGTATTAATGTAATACTAATGATAGTATAGTTGTACAAATAGTGTTAGTTACAAACTAATATAATAAAATTATATAATAATATTAGTAAGAGTAATACTAATAATTAGTATAGTGTATATGTGTGTAAAATTTTGTATAGGCATTTTTTTTAATTTCTGGAAAAGATTTTAAAACCAATGTAAGGGGTTATTATTTTTTTTTAAGGTAGGTGGGAAACCAGGCAAAAGGGAACATGGGTAGGAATAAAACATTTCACCTAATATCTTTTGAGAATTTTTGAACCACATGAATGTATAACCTATTCGGAAATTGAAATAAATATACATAATTTTAAAATAACAACACTACAATGAATGTTAAGAAGGTGAAGGCCAGGGTGCTACAGAAGCAGGTAACGTGTGACCTGACCTAGTCTGCTGAGGAAGTCCCTGAGGAAGTAAGTTGTAAGTTGAAACTTGAAGGATAAATAGGCAGAGGGGCCCATGGATGAACAAGGGCCATCCAGGAAAAGGGACCCCATGTACAAACCCCTGGGGAGAGCAAGAGCTTCACAGGCGAGGAGTGGAAACATACTCAGCAGACTGGAATGCAGATACAACGGGGCAGGGATACTGGGGAAACGGTAGCTGATGCAAAGTTAGGGGCCAAGTTATGCAGGCTCTGTTTAAAAATTTGGACTCTATCCGAAGGGCAGTGGAAAGCCATTGAAACGGTTTCAGCAGGAAAGTGATGGGATCAAGGTTGTGTTTTGAATAGATTGCTCTGGAGTCTATGAGGACAAATGACCAGAGGAAGCCGAGTGGATGTTGACAACTCATATATCTGACAAACCACTTTGGAGAACTATTTGGTGCTTTTTTTTATAAAGTTAAACATACATCTACCCTATGACCTGGCAATTTTATTCTTAGGTATTTATCCAAGTTAAATGAAAACATATGTCCGCAAAAGCATTTGTACAAGAATTTTTATAGCAGCCGTTATTTATAAAAGCAAAAATTGTGCCCCTCAAACTCCACAAATTTCTGTCAAAAGATGATTTCATAAGCAAAGTGTGATACATTTATACAATGGAATACTACTTGGCAATACAAAGAAAGGAACTCCTGGTACACACAACATGGATCATTTTTAAATCCAGGAAAAAAAGCAGACACAGAAATGCATATACTGTATGATTCCATTGACATGAAATGAAATCCATGTACAAAAAAGTATAGCGATAGAAATCAGAAAGTAGCTGCTGCGGGGAGAGGGAAATTGACTGGAAAGAAAAATGAGGAAATGTTCTGGGGCGCTGGAAATGTTTTATATCTTTTTGTACTTGGCAGTTACACAGTGTAAAACTGTCAAAACTTGTCAAAGCTAACAACTGAGACTTGTGCTTTTTATAATATGTTAAGTATACCTCAATTTAAAAGAAAAAGGGAAGAGTGGACATTGAGAAAGTGAAGAGGTGTTTACAATAATCAAGGAGAAAGGTGATGCTTGCCCAGTGGCCTAGCACAGGGATCAAATAAAATAATGTGTTTAAGAGGGCAAACTACAAAGCTCCATGCAAGCCATAAAGCTCTATATAAACTGTGAAGCCCTGTGCAAAAGTGAGGATTTAGTCTAAATCCATAGCAAATTTTGGAGGTGATTGTTGACCATCTGAATTGCCCAAGGTAGTCCTGTTTATTTGCAATGAAGGGCTGGGGGAGTGATTAATCATTATTTTCTTGTTGGTTTTTCACCTTTTGGTAGGAAATGGATCCAATGGCTGCTGAGATTCATCAGAATACTTGTTCTTGGGGCAAAAAAAAAGGTGGGGGGAGGAACTGCTTTTGCTGGGGGTAGTTTTCTATTGAAAACTGGGCTTTCCCAAACAAAAAATGCATTCAGCTGCTGGGCTTGAGTCTTTATTTTTTTGAATAATTAGGGTTTGAAAGATACAGAAAGAAGGAAGTAGTCAGTTCCTGAGGCAGGGACCATAACAATCAGTGACACGGCCACCCAGCATTCAGGAGAGCTTGTTGAGAGCTGAGAGTGTGTGGGAAACACACGTGCCTGCTTGAGGCATCTGCCTCTGCATGTAGACAGGTTGGGAGAAACAGCTGTGCGGAAATCAGTCAAAAGCCATCTGAATAGCTGGTCTCTCACCATTTAACTGAATTCAACTTTCTTATATGTGCTTTTTATTCAATGTTAATAAATCCCTAATTATTCATTTTCATTTAATGTTTTTTTTTTCAAAACCACTTTGAATGACCAGACACAGCTGGGCCCTCCCTATTCACACCAATGGATGCTAAACACCCCAGTGCTGTACTTGGGCCCTTGGGCCCTGCATGAAGCGGGGCCTTAGATTCCACGACCTCTGGAAGATGACTGAAGATCATCTTCCGAGCTGCAGTGGACATGTGTTGTATTTTTATTATCTAGTATCTGTCAGCCGGTCCCTCTCTCTTTCTAAGGATTGATCTTTGTTGTGGTTTCTCTTGGTGGGAGGTAGGACCCATCTCCCACATCAAAAGTAGGCAGGGGGGCTTCCCTGGTGGCGCAGTGGTTGGGAGTCCACCTGCCGATGCAGGGGACACGGGTTCATGTCCCGGTCCGGGAAGATCCCACATTCTGCGGAGTGGTTAGGCCCGTAAGCCATGGCCGCTGAGCCTGCGTGTCTGGAGCCTGTGCTCCGCAACGGGAGAGGCCACAACAGTGAGAGGCCCATGTACCACACGCACACAAAAAAGTAGGCAGGATCTCACACACATACACACCCATACACACACACACACACACTCACTGGCCCTGGCAAAATCTGAGGATGGGCAACTGACTTGGGCTTAGCCCCACTGGTGGTCTTCCCTTGAACTAGGAGTCTCAGGGAAGCAATACGAGAACATGGATGTGGTTGGTTGCTGTCCGTGGAGAAAGCTGGAAGTCATTGTTCAGGAAGTAGCAGAACCGGCATGCTGACCAAACCACTCCTGCCAGGGTACCACTGCTGTGACACCTTTGGCCTCACCCCCTGACTCTCTACTTCTGGATGGGAAAACTGAGGCCTCGGATGTGAAGTGACATGTCCACGTTCACACAACAAATTATCAACCAAGCCAAAACGTATATTTAGACCTTTTCACTCTCCCCAACTACTTTCTTCACAGCCCAAGAATCTCCCCTAATTTCCACCAGCTTCTAAGCCTAATTCTCTCCATCCTCCAATAACCCCCCAATAAATTCCCTTCCAAATAAGTTATCTACAATCTGTTTTCATTGCTGACACCGAAGACAGATACACAGTCATAAAATAGTGGTTTCATTTCCTGTCTGAAGCCTTCGCAGAGATGCTGTCTAGCAGTATCTCAGATACTCAGATCCAAGACTTTACTTTGGGGGCCATGGAAATACAGCTGAGTAAGTGGGAGTGGGGATGAGGTAAGAGGACTGAAAAAGAAAAAGGGAGAAGGAAAAGTACCACGTATTACCCATCCAGTCTGTGCTAGAACTGACGGTACAGTGATGGTCAATACAGGCAGAGGCGCTAACAGATGCCAGGAGCTGTGCTAAGCGCTGTGCTTGTGCTGACAACACTGGGAGGGAGGTGTTTCCGCATCAGAAGTGGAAGGAGTGAGGTTGGATGAGACTGAGAAATTTGTGGGTGGCCACGCAGCCCTTGAGTGGCAGAACTTGCATCAGATCTCATTCCTCACAAGATGTGCCCATTCCACTGTAATAAATGTGTTGAAAGCTGATGGGTAAGCCATGTGTCTTTTTTCTCTTTTTATTATGATTTCAGAACTGTACCCATGATTTGGGATGACTTCACCTGAGCATAATGATGTAACGAGCTCGTTGGATCATGTATTTATTTATTTAAGAAGCACGAGGTAGAAAACTTTCTCAAGCCCGTGAAGAGCAGAGCTGGGGGCGCGTCCAAGCCTGTTTTGATTTAAGTGGAATGGATCCAGCTTGAGTGTAAATTCAGGACCGTGTTTGCTTGTGTCACACTCTATTTTTTCAAATGACTTTCGTATGTCTCACTTCATCTGTTTCCCCCACTTCTGGATGAGAAAACGGAGGTCCAGGACTTGAAACGACGTGTCCCTGTTCACACAACAAATTATCATCCGAGCCAAAACTCAAACCCAGATCTTTCCGCAGTTATCCCACTGCTTCCTCCCCAGCCCAAGAATTATCGTTATGACAAGTGAGCTTAACAAGGTGACTTGGATTGATTCATCCTGATGGTTTGATTTAAGCTCCTGGGATTATTCCGGTAAATATTAGTCCCACATCTCTTTCCAAATATGTTCAGTCTCTCCCTCTGTCTTTATTTCTTCATCTTTTTCCTGGCATTCCTCGTCTCCACCCTCCCCCTCCCACCTCCTCCTTTTCTCTTTTAACCTTTCCTTCTCTTCTTTCCTCCCTTCCTCTCCTCCTGTCACACACACATTTGTTTTTCTTACATAGGGGTGGTATCATGTTGACAGGGTGGGTGAAATGAGGAGTATCCTTCAAGTCCCTGGAAGGAGAATATTTTCTTATGGATTTTTTTATTGTTTAGATTGTTTTGCCAGGCTAATGAAAGATGACTCTGAGGTCCCCTTATCTCAGGCCAACGGGAGGATGCCTTCAAGTTTTTGTTTTTGTTTTTTCCAAGCTGGTTCCTTACAAATGCACCCAGAAGGTCACTCTCGGGTCCCCAAGATAGTGGTGGGTAATCAATCACATCCAGGACATCGCATCACAGAAGATAATCTCATGAATGGGAGGATCTGGGGAAGGAGAGAGGGGAACCTGAGCTGTCCCAGGATTGTGAGCGCAGTAAAGGTGATCTGATGGATTGCTTTCTCCAGAAGTTCTCTGGGATAGACACAAGGATATTCCAGCTCCAGTGGTTGGTCTTCCCCTCTGATTTTTGACTCCAAATAAATAAATATACACTTACACAAAAGGCTCAAACATTTCCCAGGTAATCCAATCATTGCAACTCAGCAAGCAATAAAGACAGTGTCTAGTAGCTCAGAAGCCTGGGTCCACATGGGGCCCCCAGGCAATCCTTGCAAAACAAACAGAAGGGATTCCAGTTCTGGCTTTGTCAAGGACAAGCTTTGTGAGCCTGCGTAGCTCACTTAACTTCTCTGGGCCTCAGCTTCTCAACCATAAAATAAAATAACAAACTAGTTTATTCTTTCGACAAATATTTATTAAACATCTACTTTGTGACAGGCCTAGTTGAAAAGGTTTTTTTAAAGGATAGACACAGTCCCTGGTCTCGGGGTGGGGGTGGGGGGAGTCTCAAAGTTTAATGGGGAAAATATGTATAATAAAGGTAAATAATAATAACATTATATATATATATATATATATATATATATTTTTTTTTTTTTTTTTTTTTTTTTTTCCGGTACGCAGGCCTCTCACTGTTGTGGCCTCTCCCAATGCGGAGCACAGGCTCCCGACGCGCAGGCTCAACGGCCATGGCTCACGGGTCCAGCCGCTCCGCGGCACGTGGGATCTTCCCGGACCGGGGCGCGAGCCCGTGTGCCCTGCATCGGCAGGCGGACTCTCACCCACTGTGCCACCAGGGAAGCCCGGTAATAACATAATATTTTTAAGTGCTCTAATGACATTATGTGCAAAGTGCTATGGAGGGACAAAGGTCAAAACAACTCAACCTAGGAGCTCATCTTTAGGATTCTTCCCACCTCTAAAAGTCTGTGTGTATGGCTTTATTTGTTTGTTTTGTTTTGATCTCCTTTTCACATTAATGTATTTTATTCTTCCTTAACTAGTTAACTTCAAATCATTGTCATCATTATCAACCATTGCCAATCACTATATCACACATACTGTTTAATGACCTCAACAATTATAAAAGTCAGATATTATGGTCACCATTTTAGATATAAGAACACTGAAGCTCAGAGAGGTTAAGTAACCTACTCATACTCACACAGCTGGGAAATTACAGAACTGGGATTTGAACCCCAACTGCCAACTCCAAAGCTCATGTCCTTTCCACTGCATGTTGCTCCTTCAAGTAGGTACAGCCACTCAGGGCCAGCAACATAATTTGCAGGACCAAGTGAAAAGTAAAAATACAGAGGTTTTTGTTCAAAAATTATTAAGAACTTCAAGACAGCAACAGTAGAGCATTAAACAAAGCATGGGACCCTGAAAGATTGCCCAGATCACACACCCATGAAGCCTGCCCCTCCAGCCACAATTCACTTTACAGATGGCATCTCCCATCCAGGAGCAAAAGCATCATAGCAATTTGCAGGCCCAGACCACAGTGGCAGAATGTTTTATAATCATGCATCTCGTGCAGGTTACCTGATGTTACCCAGAGGGTTCAGCGTGGACCATGTGGGCAGAATTTGTGGGTGCTGTGTGATAGCTTTCCCAGACCAGGAAGAATTTTTTATGTGGGGAAAGGTACATAATCTTGGGCTGACAAGGGTTCTGACTACACCCTCACCTACCTTTAGAACCTAAGGAGGGGGGACATTAATACAACACAAAATGAAACACAGCCAAAAGCCCCTTAGCCTCACTTTTTAAATTGCAGACCAGACCTGTAGGTGCCCTAATGAAGGACAGTGGACAAAAAGCAACAGGACTGCTGGTCTATAAGCTTCTCTCCTGAAGCACACAAGGAGGTGTCAACTCCTACTGAGCCAATAGAGATTATGAATATCCTTTTGGTGAACAATTCTTTTTTTTTTTTTTTTGTGGTACATGGACCTCTCACTGTTGTGGCCTCTCCCATTGCGGAGCACAAGCTCCAGACGCACAGGCTCAGTGGCCATGGCTCACGGGCCCAGCTGCTCCGCGGCATGTGGGATCTTCCCGGACCAGGGCACGAACCCGTGTCCCCTGCATCGGCAGGCGGACTCTCAACCACTTGCGCCACCAGGGAAGCCCGGTGAACAATTCTTAATCAGTGATGTTTAATCTTTTGTGATCATAGACCCATCTATGAAAGTTTGGACTATTTCCCTCCCAAAAGACACATGTGTACATAAAACAGTTTGCATGCAATTGTAGACTTCCTTCATTGACCCCAGATTTTTAAAAAACACCCAGGCGTTTTAGATCACAGATCCCCCGGTTATAGAAAACTACAATGTTGGGCCCAGACAGAAACTTAGAGATCATTTTTGTGAAACCATCGTATTTCTCAGGGGGTGAAGGTTGAGGTCGTTTGGGATAATAAATGATTCTGTACATTTTCAAAGACCTACTCCGCTGATTGCCAACTCTACCCTTGAACCAGCTGCACGTCCCAGCCCCCCAATTTGCTCCTATCAAAACACTGCAGCCCAGTGGGACAGTCTAACCCTACAGACGGCTGATGTGAGGACATCAGTGAACGTTTGCAGAGTGCCTGGACAAGCCAGGGACTTGGGCACCAGGACAGCTCTTGTCCTTGAGAAGATCACAGACGTCTAAGGGAGAGACACATACAGACAAAAAATGTAAAATAACACAGGCAACTATAGGTGTTTGAGAGGTGACATACCGGGTGCACTGTGTCTGCCAGGTTGGATCATTCGTGGCTCCCAGGAGAGAAAACATTTACACAGGGTCTTGAGGAATGAGCCCAGAGCCATGGAGGGACAGAATCTCCTGGCTGAGGGGACCCGCATATGCAAAGGCAGAAGAGACTCAGACAGCGTGAGATACACAGGGAGTTGGAATTGGCTAGAACATACGTTGTGTCTCAAGAAGAGGCAGGAAGTGAGACTGGAGGAGAGGGAAAGGGGTCCAATTCTGGAGGCCTTGGATATCACACTAAGGGGTTGGACCTACGGAAGAATGTCAGCCTCGGTGATGGATGAAGGAGTCTCTTCCTGGGGATGGTGCAAGAAGCCAGATATCCATCTGTGCCGGACAGCCTTCTACCGGATGGGGTGGAGGTCAAGATGCGGGGTGAAAAGCTTTTCTCAGATCCCGATCACCTCTGTCTCTAAAAATCAGCCGCTGCCCAACACTGGAGAACAAAGGAAGGGCCCTATAAAGCTTTCATAAAAGACAGGGACAGTTAGCCTAAAACACATCTCTAAGGTGTCAGTGAGATTTACTCACCAGAAAAGTACCATTCTTCTCCACAAAAAGATGACCAAATCGGCCTTCTTACAAATGCAGAGAAATTGCTTTCATTAAAAAAAAAAAAAAAAAAAAATTGAAGGGAACCTGACTCCAGCTTGATATATTGATGTGTTTCTCTCTGCAAAGTCTCACATTTTTCATTTATTTGTAAATTAAACCAGTTTAGTCCTAGGTGGTGGGCTGGCTCTGAAGAAATATTAATCAAGAGAAGAGGGGACTTCCCTGGCGGTCCAGTGGTTAAGACTCCGAGCTTCCACGGCAGGGGGCACGGGTTCGATCCCTGGTGGGGGAACTAGATCCCGCATGCTGCAACTAAGACCTGGTGCAGCCAAATAAATAAATATTAAAAAAAAAAAGAAGTCCTTGGGACAGGTGTGCTTTCTCCCAAACTAATGCATAGACAAAAAATCCTGATCACTGAGACACTCTATATAAAGTTAATCTCTGCTCTGAAGCTGTCCTTCCCTTATTTACCACTAGATGTCATGAGAACCCTGTTTTTAAAAAGACAAATCTTCAAAATTGCTGACCTAAAGAAAACCATTCCCCCTAGTGTTCAGATATTTGAGTAAAAAAGAAAAAATATTCTTAACAACAGCAAAAATTGCAAATGTTCAGAATTTATCTCTTGAGTAGCTACATAATGGTTGTAATTCCTCAGACTACCTTCAAATAAGATAGTCCCTACAGGATCACAACAAATAGATTTTTGTTGAAATATCCACGGTAAACGTTCATCGTACAGGAAATTCCATTGCATTTACACTATTTATTTAATAAAAATAATCTCTGCGATTATTTGCATTTATTTCTGAAGGAGGATGTTTTTCCTTCCTCAGAATAAGTTCAGGAAATGGGTGAAGTGTTCAGGAAGTTAGCTAAATGCTGATGTAAATCCAAAAGGAAGGTCTGTTGTTTAAAAAAAAAAAAAAAGGACCAAAAAAAAAAAAAAAAAAAAAGCTAGGAAGTGGTTCTCTCTTTCACTTATGGAAAATGTTATACAGAATTTCTGATTTAAAAGGAAGAGGACTCGGGAAAATGTGTGTGCTCGTGGTATCTTTTGCCGTGGGTCTGGTTGGGCAGTCCAGACTTTTACTGATCACAGTAACCCACAGAGAAAACTGTGTCAAGAAATAAAATCTATTAGATGGGAGACGTGCGTGGGATTAAGTTTGTACGAAATGAAGCGCTTACTATGGAATTTGTATCAGCTATTCTAGGAGGTATGTCTTGATAGGAAACTCTGAGTCCAAAAGAGGTGGTGGGACCCCTTAGCACTACACAAACAACTAAGCACTATGCTCTCCTCCCCAGGACCCTGTCCCTTCCAGTCACCAACAAATGGTGTCATGCTGACCTGCAGACTTCGAGGGAGACTGTCTCATCCGGGAAACCCCAGCTTCCCAGGGTGCAATCTGCCACAGCCCTTCAGTGAGGAGGTCGTTATTTATCTGGAACTTGCAACGCAGGGAGTGTGCTACAGCAGGTGTGCAGAGCAAACAGAAAGCTCCAGGCCTCTGAAACACAGGCCGTTTAGAAAGCACAGATTCGGCTCATTGAACTGTGCGAAGGAGGACGCAGCTTGTTGTGGTTTCTCTGAAAATCGCCCCCTCCTTTCCAGCAGCTCTCTGCTACCCCCTTCATTCAGACCTTCATGGTCTCTGAAACTGGTCTGCCTGCCCTCCCCAGCCCCGCCTTGTCTCCAGCCCAGGCCCCTGCGGCAGCCAGGGCGAGCTTTGTAAAACACCAAAGTGCATGTGAGCCTCCCTTGCCCTCAAACTTTTGCCACCTCCCCTGTGCCCAGCGCAGGAGACAGGACAAGCTCCAAGGCCTTTCGTAACTCGGCCTCAGCCCACCCACACTCCCACTCCAAGAATCTCAGGCTCCAGTTACACTGAACGACTCACCGCCTGCACCGCCCCACAGGGATCTATCTCTCAGCCAGGTTTGTATTATTATTATTTTGGTCCTCGTTGCTGCTCACGGGGCTTTCTCTAGTGTGGCAAGCGGGGACTACTCTTTGTTGCAGTGTGCAGGCTCTAGGCACGTGGGCTCCAGCAGTAGTGGCACACAGGCTCAGTAGTTGTGGCTCGCGGGCTGTAGCGCGCAGGCTCAGTAGTTGTGGCACATGGGCTGTAGCGCGCAGGCTCAGTAGTTGTGGCTCGCGGGCTGTAGCGCGCAGGCTCAGTAGTTGTGGCACACGGGCTGAGTTGCTCTGCAGCATGTGGGATCTTCCCGGACCAGGGCTCAAACCTGTGTTCCCTGCATTGGCAGACGGATTCTTCTTTTTTTTTTTTTTCTTTTTGTGGTATGCGGGCCTCTTACTGTTGTGGCCTCTCCCGTTGCGGAGCACAGGCTCCGGACGCGCAGGCCCAGCGGCCATGGCTCACGGGCCCAGCCGCTCCGCGGCATATGGGATCCTCCCAGACCGGGGCACGAACCCGTATCCCCTGCATCGGCAGGCGGACTCTTAACCACTGCGCCACCAGGGAGGCCCGGCAGACGGATTCTTAACCACTGTGCCACTAGGGAAGTCCCTCTCAGCCAAGTTTATTCACACATTTCTGCTTCCACTCTGGGCAAATGAGGAGATGAGGGTGGACTGTGCACTTCTTTTGATTTCTGTAGAGTAGTCTCTTTGGATTTATAGAATTATGACATGTGAGAAGCAAGAGAGCGGGTCTCAGAGGACACAGGGCAGACACGCCTACACACACCACCTACTGGGTGCAAGTCTCATAAACCACGTGTGCCAGCAAAGATATTCAGATGGAGGCAGCCGATCTGATGACTAAATGCCTCCAATGGCACCTCACGAATAAGTTGTAATTTTTATTATTTTATTTTATTTTGGCCATGGGGCACGGCTTGCATGATCTTAGTTCCCCCACCAGGGATCGAACCAGCACCCCCTGCAGTGGAAGCACAGAGTCTTAACCACTGGACTGCCAGGGAAGTCCCTAATTTTTACTTTTTACATTTTGAACAGAGGGTGGTTTTGAGTAGCAGGCAAAGTTTTAGAAAAGTCATGCTTGCTGGGATCTGCCCCCTTTTTCCTATTCCTGCGCCCTCCCTACACATTTACCTGTTGAGGCAGATGTGTCCTTCCGGGGATCATATGGGATGAGAATGGTTTAGAAAACGTTTTCCCATTGCACTCAGTACTCAGAAGCTGTTCTACCCAAACTAAACCAACAAGGCCCTGGGACTCAGATTAGGAAGAAATTACCTAATAAGTGTGATAGGAATAGTAGCACTGATCTCTTAGTAGGTACAGATCCTTTACCAGGTACTGAGGCATGTAGTTTGTTGCCATGAACTTCTGGAGGGAAGAAGTTGTGCCTTATTTATCTTGGTGTACCCTCCCAGGCTGACACATGCTGGACCCTCATTCAGCTATTCCACAAATATTTACTAAGCAATAGAGGATTTGTTTTTCCAGGTTTGGAGATTTAAGCTTGTTAATAACAGATGAATTCTTTCTCTGTTTCATCATCTGCACTTTTGGACTCTGAGTTGGACCTTGTCTTTGTGGTTTTCTACAATCACTCCCTCTCTCCCTTCCACAGCCCACCCCAGTATTCTACATATAGTAGGCGGTCAGCAAATATTTGTTGGGGAGAGAGGAGAAAAAAGGGGGAAGAGAGACAGCTTAACAATAAGCAACACGGTGGGTAGGTAGGTGATCAGTCTCAAAACCATCTTTGAGACTACAGTATTTTCTGCGGCTACTGCCCAAGCATCTTTCCAGAAAGTCCTGCCTAGGCGAGGCCTCTTGTTGGACCTTTGGTTTCTTTCCTATGCTGGCCACATTTGTCACCAAAGCTCCAGTTTCCCCGCCTAACAAGCTAAAACCCTCCTGTCCTTCTATCCTCCCTTCCTTATTCTCTCCATAGATATTTCAGAAACTCATGCCAGGCCTTGAGAACTCACAGATGGGCACCTTTGGGTGCTCAGAGTCACCGTCAGGGTGCTCGGTCTAGTAGGGAGACAGACACATGAATAGTCTATTACCAACAGCTCAATGAAGGCTCCCAGAATTGAAAGCACAGAGGCTGAAATTTACCTATGATAAGAAGAAAAGAGAGGCAGGAAGTGGCAAGTAGGAGGCTCAGGGGCGTCTTCCCAGGAGACATGACCTAAGATTTCAACGTTAAAGAAGAATAGAAACAAGCCTAGTTGAAAAAAGAGGGAAGGGGCATTGCAGGCAAAGGGAAACACATGCGGAAAGGCAAGGGAGAGTAAGGAAAACGATGGAACTAGGACAGATTTTTCTCTGTGACTTATCAATCCCATCTCAGTGCCTTATACTCTACATTCACCTCATATCAAGTGAAATGATGCAATCCTGCAGCATCTTGGAAAATTTAGACAGCCAATCATTCAATCTCTTAAAGAGAAAGGCATTGATAATGTGGGCTATCTATGAGATTAAGCACGTTCTTGGGTGAACACGGGATCGGGTGCTTATAGGAAACCATGTGGGAGGCTGATGAAAATCAGGCGGTTGATGTGAAATGTAATAAATCTTACTTTTTATTCTCTCTCCCTGGGGGTTTGAGAAGTTGGAATCCTTTGCTGTGAGAACAGATGATTCCGTGGTTTCTCTGCCTAAGGAAAAGGACAGGGTGATTCTGGGAATTTCAGGTGGGACCAAGGTCCATTCTGAAAACTTTTTGGACTAAACCTTTGCAGGTCCAACATTTTCAAAACATTTAGCGAGATGTTCCCAGTCCTACACCCCAGCTGCATGGTGAAGGAAAACTGAGCAGAGGACAACGCCCTTCTCCGAGTGTGGTTTATTTCTGTTCACAGAAACTCTGAAGACAGGAGGCCAAGGCTGACCTCTTTAGTCAAGAGTCTGCTCAACTTTAAAATTATGATTGCATGTGAAAGCTAAAATGGGAAAGAGAAAAAATCAGTTCTCAGGACAGAAATGCTAAAAAACCCTTAGGCCACATTCCAGTCAAGGTCCCAGCCCTGCGTATGGAGCTCCTATCAGGGGTGGGTGGACGGGAGAGCAGCTAAGACCAGTCCAGATCAGCTGAGTGTCCAGGGTCCTGGGGTTTATTCTAGAGGTGTCCAGCTTGCAGATAAAGAAACTTACAAGAGTGATTATGCTACATAATCCTTAAACAACAGAAGCTCATGGCCAGGTCTCATTATTGAGTTGCCTGCCAAAACATTTACCCATTCTCAGTGAACTATTTGCAGTAAAAAAAATCAGAGGAATAGAGCGTGTTAGTTTCCTAGGGCTACCGAAACAAACTGGGTGGCTTAAGACACAGGAATTTATTCTCACACAGTTCTGGAGGATAGAAGTCCACACCCAGGTTTTGGCAAGGTTGGCTTCTATTGGAGGCTCTGAAGAAGAACCTTCCATGCCTCTCCCAGCTTCAGGTGGTGGTTGGCAATCCTTGGTATTTCTTACCCTGTAGCTGTATCACTCTAATCTCCGCCTCTGCCTTCCCATGGCGTTCTCCTGTGTCTGTGTTCAAATTCCCCTCTTGTTATAAGGACACCAGTTATTGGATTAGCCCCACACTCATCTAGTAGGAGCTCATCTTGATTATGTCCGCAAAGACCCTACTTCCAAATAAATTCACATTCACAGGTAAAGGGGGTTAGGACTTCAGCGTGTCTTTGGGGCAGACACGATTCAACCCACAACTGAGTGTAGAACGAAAACAAAACCCTGGGCTAGGCATGAGAGAACAAGGTTAGCCCACAGGCTACTCACCCACGGAGGTACTCCCGGCAAGTTTCAGTTCTCATCTCGAAAGAAGAGTAGTGCCTGCGCTGCTTACCCGAGAGGTGCCATGAGCAAAAAATGAAATCGTGTAAATAAAAATATTTTCTATACGGAAAGTGTTTCTACAAGTGCAATGGATTATGAATTCATTCCAGCTTGTGTTGAATTTTCCTTAACGTCATATAATTACATAATGAGTAGTAATGAAATGAGAAACACAGCCGGCCTTACAGGTAAGAGAATTTAAATTACATGCCTCCTTTCAGGTATGGTTTGAGATAAAATACAATAGCGATCTGCAGCGAAGGAGAAGAGCATTGCAGATTCTTGCTCCCTGGGCTTTTTACTCACACTAAAACAGGGTGGTATTCAGGTGAGACCAAGGGGTGGAAAGCAATTGAAAGGCAAACCAAGAGGGCTGATGTTCTCTGGGACATCAGCAGCCGTCTCCAATGGCAGTGACTTCGCTACCCTCTGTCTGTGTGGTCCATAATACTACTTGCTCCCATGACAGTGTCCTGCTAATGGCCTTGAATTTGCTTTGTCTGATGGCTTTTCTGGATATGGGGACACAGACCACCCAACTTATAAATTTAGCTAAAGTCATTTTCCTGGCTGACTGATACAACATACTCCCATGTCTATTACACGAAACAGAACCATTTTGTAACCAGAAAAATAAAAAAACTTTAAATGAAAATCTGAAGTTAAAAAAAAAGCTCTCTTTCCCCTCTTCAAGAGGCCTGAAGCTCTAGCAGTGATAGGGAAATTTTTTGCAGGCTGCCAGATTAAGTCAAGGGGACTGGGAAGGTGTTTAAAAATGGTTACATGTATTGGAAATGCCAAAAAGGGGTGTCATGGGGTGACGACAGCTTGAGAACTATAGTCACATCCGAAGTATCATGTGACCACTTGAGTGTTACTGATGACCACAGTAGTGATAAAGTCTGTTGACTTTGGATCTCGGGGGTTTGCTGACCCAAGAGAAATCCCGGGGGGGGGGGGGGAATAGCACCAGCAAAAAAAAAAAAAAAAAAAAAAGACGACGAGGCTCTCGGAAAGAGGCTCTCCCTCAGCCCTGCAAACCCAATTCTCTATTTCTCACTGCTGGGTAAGCACGCTTCCCAGGGGCTTTCAGGCACCTGCAGGAATAGGCCAAATCACACACCAGCTACTAAACAAAACTTTATTTTCCTTTGATACAAAAATTAAATAGCAAAGTTTATTTATTTTTGTACAGTGATAAATTAGAAATTTACAGTACAGACATCAATGCAGACATACGTTTGTACATCCTCAAAAACAGGGTCCATTTCCTCTGACGTTCAGCAACTCGTTCAGGGCACGTAGGAGGGTCTGCCTGGTACCTCTGTGTCGAACATCTGAAAGTCCCTCAGGTAGGCCTCGAGGTGGCCGGAGCTCGGGTGGCACGGGGGCCCGAGAACAGCCACAGAGCACAAGCGTGTCTGCCTCACCAGCAGGCCGGATTTCATCTCTGCATAGATCACACCTGATATTTATTCTGCCTTTCCTACAAAGAGCTCAAGGGGCCTTTGTCCTCCTTCCTTCTAAAGTCTCACAACATCCCTGTGAGGTAGGAAAAAATTCAGGACCACCGAGATGCCCCACGGGGAGACACCTGGAGAGCAGCCTCCCCTCCCCAAACCCTCAGCCATACCAGCCCGAGCCCTCAGCAGGATGGGGGAAGGTGCACACCTGGGAGAGCAGATGGACCCAGCCTCCAGGGGGCAGGGGCTCTCGCCCCCTCCCCAGAAGCCTTCTGGGATGACAGTGGTCATGTACTGAATATTGTAGGCGATCAGGGAGCTACAAAAGCTTGGAGGACACGGCTCATAGGACCCCAAGCAGGCCCTCTACAAGTTGCCTGGGTGAATCCTGGGAATTTGCTGATGCAAAGAAGAAGGGAAATAAGGCAAACCAGGAACGGGCAACTGGGTGTACCAAGGAGAAGAGGCCTACTGGGGAGATCCGGGGTTCACTTCCCTCCAGGTAAGACCCAGGGGGCCATCACTGCACATGTGCGTGGCAAGAGGCGGCAGCAGACAGCTCAAACCAGGCCGCAGCGAAACAACATCCATTATTTAAGGCTCTGGTATCTGATCCTTGGTAGGAGCAAAATGCTCTCCTAGGAGTTTCCAAGATCTACAGCCTAGGCCCAGAAGAAAAACGAGAACCCGGGTCCTTTGCCAGACATAATACAAACCCAGACGGGGACTCTGAACCCAAGTATAATAAAGGAACAAAAAGAACCATCAGAGTCCAATGACTCGACATCTCTGGCTGGAATAGCAAGCCTCTCCAATCTCCTCTATCACAGAATAAACTGCAGGATGTATAACAGATCGATTCTGGGGGCTCCTTCCAGAGTCTGGGCTCCATAGCCCTCTCCCCTAACTGACGTTGTGGCCACCTCGCTAGAAGCCGAGGCTTGCACCATCCTGGTGAAATCTTAAGTTGAGTCTGCCTTCCAGGGCTGAGGCTGTCGAGTTTCTCTTTACACCCTCGGGCCTCGGCTTGGTTTCCAGCACTGAATTCTGTGACCGGGGGCTGAGGGGGGCCAGAGAGGACAGGGCTGGGGGTGCTGGTAACATCACAATTCAGAAGCTACATACAGAAGTTTCCCAGGTTCCAGGTTTGGGGGATGCAGGGGAGGGAGGGCCAGGGGAAAGCAAAGTCAAAGAGCATCTCAGGGAAATAAAAAGTGTCACCGCTTCTCCTGTTCCAGGTCCCTGAGTAAGCTGCCAGATCAGAAGCAGTCTCAGAGATCAGGAGACGGGTCTCCATAGAGGAAAAAGGATATGAATCAACCAAGTAGCTCCATCAGGCGGTCCTGGCCAGTTCCACTCTTCCCATGTTCCTCTGCCCTGAGGTGTGGCCTTTATGAAGGAGGAGAAAGGAGTATGCCAGAGAGGAGGCTGGACAGAGGTGCCCTTGGTCCCTGTTGAGGCCAAGGGATTTTTGTAGGAAGCTATAACTATACCTACTTATCCTAGATTTCCGAGAAAGAAAAAGAACGCTAACCTTTTCCCTAGCAAGATGCTGTCCTCAAATTCACCTGTACGAGTCACCAGAACACCCCAAGCCCTAAACTGCCTGCTCCCGAAGCCGTATTAGATGTGGGAGTTCATGTCCCTGTAGCCGATGTTGGTGATCTTCCTAGGAGATTTCCATGGAGACTGTCATGAAACAGAGCTGATGCTTTCTGGCAAAGCCCCTGTGAATCGATTTGCAAGGAATCCTGGGAAGGGATAAGTGATGGGTTAAAGGGAGAAAGACCCAGGAAGAGGTTTATGGGATGGTGACAGTGGAACAGATGGCAATTCAGTAGCCCCTGCGACTTCCTGAAACCAATGGCCAAGTTCAGCAGACCCAGGGGCATCCCAGTCCAGGTCGGTTAGAAGAACAGAGCTGATTCTCCCTGACATCCCCTAAGGTGCCTAACACAGGGCTTTACACACACTTAGCACTCAATAAATGTGCTGATAATTAACCTTTTTTAAAACCAATACCAACTTAACAGGTGATGGATTCGTTTCAAGGTAACTGATATCTAACTCTTCGGCCACAAAGCTCCTTTCTTAAAACCGTAAACACTCTCCATGGTCTGGAATGTGAAAGGAACGGCCTATAAGCCTGTGACATTGCCAAGGCTACTCATCTATTCTGCACCGATGACGACTTCTGATCAAATATATATTTCTCCTGTGAAGGCAAGAGATTTATGGAAGAGACACGTTACAACCCAGAAAGCTCCAAAACTTGGGGGTCCAGGTTCACCCAAGTACTCTTATTGTTACTTATTTGTTACTATTCATAAATACTGAGCACCCTCTCCATGCCGGGCCCTCTGCTAGGTGCTGCGTCGGTCACACGATCACTGAAACATTACAAAGAGAACTGCATTACAATCCCCTGCCTGGTCCTTCTTTCCTTTCCTGGGCCAGAGTCTCCGCACAACTCCCAAGACACTGGAGCGGAGCGTGAGTAAGGGCAGGCTCTGCCCCTGGGTGCATGCTCCAGGGCCCCGGCCAGCTATGGGAACCATCTGCAAGCAGCACGGGGCGTTCACATTTTACATTTCATAGGCGATGCAGTCTCAGATGGAGTTCAACTGGTCCTTCTGGGGATCATTTCTCATGCTCCTGGAGCCCTGACCCAGAGTCCAGCCAAGGTACTCAGGCTCAGCACACACAGCAGGGGCCACCGGTGCCCACTTAGCATCTGTGTCCAAAGCCCCAAGACTTTGCCTTCCAAAACATGCAACAGACCTTACGTGTATCTTCATCTCAGACAGGTCAAGAACCACACCACAACAGAGAAAGAAGAAAGGAAAATGTCAAACCAGGGGGGCATAAAGCTCAAACAAAAAAAGACATGCTTATTTCCAGAATTTGAACTCCTATTTGGAATTTTGAGTCCCTGGAAATATTTTTCCACAAAGAAATGTGATAAAAGAGCTTCCCTACCTGTTTTAAAGGGGGGAGGAGCATGAATAAATAAATAAATGAGTCATCGCAAGGTAGTTGCTGAAGCAAAGACAGGTATGAACTTCAAGGACAGCAACCTGTGACATCGTCAATAATTTGTCCCAGAGGTCTGGTGATTAGAAGGCCTGAGGCGGGTTAGGAGAAAGGCCAGTTACAATTTTAAAAGAATTGCAGCTTTTGCGAGTCTGCTAGGGGGTACCCCCTTGCAAGGAACATAAAGCATAAATTTTAAAAGCTCTGGATACCTCTGCAAAAGGCAATTAAGACCTGTGCTGTTAGAGTTTGCAGTTCATTTCATATGGTCTACACTTTATTCCCTACGAACCAATCAAGCTCCTGGCTGGCATTCTGGAGATTCATTAAGCACCATATAAATACTCCAGGCCACACTGCCTCCAAGGAAATCTTACACGGAGCCCTTGCCAATTACTAGGAAATAATTATGCACCAAGTAGTTGGATTAGCTGTCTTTAGCTCCCTTTACAAAATTGAAAAAGTCTCCATTGTGGTAAGTAGACCAGACTCTGATAACATTCTTATGCTAAAGGAAAAAAAAAGGCACTATCATTCTGAGAATGCAAGCTGACCATAGCTTTAAAGTCAGCTGAGTAACTGTTATGTCATGGTCCAAGAATGTGCTTTTAATTGTAATTGACACACACAAATTACATAGCTAATCTGTGTGAATGCAAAGTTGCCAAGAAACTTAACATTTTAGCTCTTCCAGACTGGCGTCTGCATAGATGCAATCACACCAAGTAAAATATATTAAGTCCCCATTGCTCAATGCAGTCGGTCTCTGGGGTGGGTAAGGTAAGTCGACTTGGTAAATATCATTTTCCTCTGAATTAAGTGATTGTCAAGAAAGTGAATCACCCTTCCTTTCCCCCTCATTAGGCATGCTGCAGTGCAAAAGTTCCTATAAAAAATACCTGTTTTTGAGTCATTAATGTAAAATGGAGAAAACAGCAGCAGCCTAGGACAGAGCTGTTGAAATTTAAGAGGAAGAGGGAGAAGAAAAATCCACTGGATACCTTCTGTGTGTTTGTACAGAACTTTTGTTTGTTCAAACAATTCTGTTTTATGACAAAGGCACTGAAAGATTCTGACACCACCTCTTGGGAGAGCAATCCACAAAGTTCTAAACAGCAGACAGTACACCACAGAAAATGTTTATGTTAGACCAGCCAAACTATAAAACTCTTGTAACACTTCTCTGAACCCAGCATTTCCAGTGTTTATAGATTGCTTTGCTATCTGAAAGACCCAGTTAGTATTTAAAAATTTTTAAGGGTTAAAAAAGTTAATCTTTCTCCCTGCAAGTTGCCTACTCACAGCTCAAATCCCACCCTGCAGGGAAAAGCAGCATCGCCCTGGACCTCCTGGAATCTAGGCAGGACCTCCACGCTCCAAGCTGCGACCTGCTAAAGTGATCAATGTTTTGATTCTTCACAGCTTTGAAAGCCTCTAACTGGCTTTTCCATTTTTGGATCATTCCAAAGTCCGCAGCAAAATCATTAGTTTTATGATGCTGGGGGGAGACGGGGGAGAGTGGTGGAGGGTTATGGGGGTCACTTAAGTGTTGCTAGCTTGTTCAAACTGAGATTCACTGCATGAAGCTTTTAGTAGCATTTGCACCGCAATGCTGGCGTGCCCCCTTCAAAATCTGGAAAGCATGGAGGCTGGCTAGCCTTATACCACAGTTTCATTGCCTCTCCCAGGCTTCACCCAACCATTCCCTCTTTTTTCTCTCTTTACCTTCCCAGAATTCACCAATCTGTTGGAACACTTCTGCCACGTGTGAAGAGTTTTGGCAGACCAAATCCACATGCCTGAAGTGATGCCTACCAGCAAAGACATAAAAATTTTCAACATCTCAACCGCCATATTGGAGTCATCTGCGGAATACCGGAACAGCGCCCAGTTGGAGATTTCATAGAAATAACAGGCAATCACACAGGTTGCAGGCACCGTGTACAGGACTGAGAAGACCCCAATCTTGACCATCAGCCTTTCCAACTTGTCTGTCTTTGTCCCATCCTTTTGAAGATTCGACCGAATTTTGAACAAGGCCACCAAGCCTGCAGCAATGAACAAAGTTCCAATCACCAAGTAAGTGAAGAGGGGAGCCACCACAAAGCCCGTGAGGGCATCAAGGTTTTGGTTGCCCACATAGCACAGGCCAGTGAGTTCATCTGCATCCACCAGTCTCATAATCAAGATGACAATGGTTTTCACTGCAGGGATAGCCCAGGCTGCAATGTGGAAATAAGAGCTGTGCATTTCAATGGCTTCATGACCCCATTTGAGTCCCGCTGCCAAAAACCAAGTGAGTGTCAGAATAACCCACCAGATGGAACTGGCCATTCCAAAAAAGTACATCAGCAAGAAAATGATTGCACATCCTGTGTTCTTAAGTCCTTCTTGGATGAGAACAGGTTCTGCTGCCTCTTCAAAATCGCAGGATATCCTTTCCCGGCCGACAGTCAGCCTGACAATATAAGCAATGCTATAAATATTATAGCACATACTGAGAAATATGATGGGGCGCTCCGGGTAGGAAAACCTGGCAGAATCGATCAGGAAGGTCAGCACAGTGAAGGCGGTGGAGATGAAGCACAGGCTGGCCCACACGGCCATCCAGATATCGGTGAACTCCTTGGCCGAGCGGCTGTATAAGCCAGCATCATAGCCACACTTGAGAACACAGTTCAGGCTCCTCTTCACCCAGATGTACTGATCAGAGTTGGTTCCCACGGAATGGCACTCTTCCCCAGGCTGGACGGGGGTTTTGTGAGGTAAGGGCACCTCCTCATCACCTGGCCCTTCCATGCACATGTGGTTGTGGTCATTCTGTGGTGGGAATTTGCTGCAGTTCAGGCTCTCTGGCCAGGCAAATCCAAATTCCTTCAGGACAGGCTCGCAACGTCTCTTGACCGAAAGACACATCCCGCCGCAGGGGCCGATGGGGATATTGACCTTCTCTGTGCACATGGGCACATACACGGAACAAAGGAAGAACTGGAAAAGTCATGAAACGAGCAAAGAAAACAATGACTTGGAAGTTTGACCAAAGGCTTGCACAAAACTGACTTGAATGCTTCTGGGCAAAGTACGCATCTACTTTTAAATCAGTCTACGGGGTGCCTGTTGACTCTGACCTCAAACAAATGTACCTAATAATCCATCACTTGCACACTTTTCTTCTTTTGGGTCTAGTAATCCTTTCCAGGAGAACATAGATAAATAAATATATAAAAGGGACCTGAAGCATTACATAATCCCTTTTTGCACAACACTTAGGGAAATAAACCTTAAAAAGCTGACTTTGAGTCTCCCTCCCCTTTCAGCTACTATTGAAAGAGCTGGACAAACTAATCAAATGACTCGGTCCTTTGGGTGATGGGGTGATTTATTTTTACCCCCATTTATCACCGTAAAAATAAATGTAAAAAAAAAAGTAGATACGGCTTTTCTCATGTTAATATTCTCTCCTTTCTTTATTTTATCCCCTAAAATTATTTTTTTTAACCACTCTCATATTGAAAGAGAAAATGTCCTCACTGAGATACTGTTAAATCCAAGGATGGGATGCAGGTTGAAGCCTCTGGATACCAGGGGTTTGTTTGGCCAGGTTTCCTCAAAGAATAATAATGAAGCACAATAGGAAAATATAAATGTTCAGTCCCTGAAACTGCAGTACCAGCAGGGGAGAGTCCAGTTGCTGTCCTCAATTCCTCCAGCATTGATAAACAGTCTGCTTGGCTCCTTACAGATGTTGTCTATGAAGTCTAGAGTTACAAGTAACTATTTTCCAGCATGTAAAGGGATCCAGTCCTGTCCTTCAAAACAGCTTGGCTGCCTCCCCAGGATACATGTAATTAAAAATATATATCCCTGCAAAAGCTGTTTCGCCAACAAAATTGTCACTGATGTCAGGATATGTGCTGTTTCCAAACTGAGAGCTAGAGAATCATTTTCTTACGTTTTTATAACCTAGTTCTAAAGTCCTGAAACTTCCAAAGGGACATTTTACCAGCAACAGGTCTAATCCCAACCATCTTTCTGAAACCACAATCCAACTTTTCAAACGACCTGTGTAAAAACATGCACCTAGTAAGTCAGCTGCCTGCCTGTTTCTTATCTCTCAAAAGTTACAATCAGAACCACAGATTTCTAAAGCTTTTAGCCTGGATAACTATCCTCTATTTCCCCCAACTTCTCTCTTTTCTAAATTTCTAAAAATCACTCGTAGCCTCACCAATCAAAACACAACCAGTGTTAACATTTTTAAAAATTTCCTTTCGGTTCTTTTTTTTTTTTTTTTAATGAACTGGTTGTTGTTATAAGATTATAATCACCCTGTATATGCAACTTCTTCACTTTGTATGGTAGGATGAACATTTTCTACATTATTACATAAGCTTTAACATTTTTAATGACTGCAAAAACAAACAAAAAAACCCTAAAAACCTTCCAATACACAAACTACCTTCTGGAGCTTGACCATACTAACGCCTTTTTCCCGAGTGGTATCTTCTCCCCCGCCAAGTACTAAACCTGCCCTTAACCCTGAGGCTAAGAAGGAACTCAAGCCATCGCAGCCATTCCTTACTGCATGACCTCTAAAATCATGCAGGACGACGCGAGGGGCCATTCTGCAGAAACGGGGCAGGGGTGTTTCATTTAATAACACACCCAAAAAATATGGGGGGAGGAAGGAGGTCGGTGAGGGAGGGGAAGTTCCCCGTCTCCTTATCTCTCCTTCCAAGTCTTAGCTGCAGCTGGCTGCCCTGCCTGGGACTCGCCCACCGAGCAGCGGCGGCCAGAATCCTTGGCAAAGATAACTCTCAGCTCCACTGGGGTTAGGGGCTTGGCCAGACACGGGTGGGCAGGGGAGAAAAACGGAAGGGCGGGGTGTAAGAGTGGGTCCTTTCGCAGGCCAGATGACTTACACAATGTTTTGGCTTCCAGTCCCTGAGAAGGGACAGAAAAGTGGGGGTGGGAATGGAAATCACTTCTCCAGGATAGTTAATACCCTTCAGACTTAGGAAGGGGGCAGGGGGCTCGACTTGGCAAGGGCTCCACGGAGTTAGTTTGGGGCGTCCCTGCCCTAGGGGTCCCGCCCGGGGTAGGGGCGCCCACCTGCAGCTGGCTGGAGCAGCCGTACTGGATGAGCGGCGTGAAAGTTGTCAGCTGCAGCTCGGCGTCCGTCTGCAGCTCGTGCCCCACCAGGTTGGGCATCTTGGTCACGTTGTAGCCCAGGTTCTGGCACATAGAGATGCGGATGGGGTCGCAGCGCCGCTCCTCCTCGTCCCCGAAGCCCCGCGCCGGCCTCAGGAGCAGCAGCAAGAGCAGCAGCAGCCGCAGGCTGAGACCGACGCCCCCGGGGGCCCCCAGGACGCGCGGCCCTGCGCCCCGCCAGGCCATGGCCAGAGCCGGGGGGCAGCGGCGGCGGTGGCGAGGGCTGCTCCAGCAGACACCCCCAGTTTGCACGGGGGAGCCGGCTGCCCGCGCTGCTCCGGGAAAGGAAGTGTGATAAGGCGCCAAGGGCGACGAGGGGGCAGCGGCCGGGCTCTCCCGCAGCTGCGCGCGACTGTGTGGGGTATTAGACGCCCCCGGCCGGGGCCGAAGGACAGACTGCGAGGGTCATGGCTACAGGCGGCAAGCCCCCAACACGGCGCCGGCCGCGGCCGCTCAGGGTCTCCGCGAAGCCCGCCAGCACGCAGCGCCCCACCGCTCTCACCACCCGAGCCCTCCGAGGCGCTGGAGTTTTGCTGGGCGGTGGCGGGACGGGACGGACAGCACGTCCCTCCAATGGCCGGGCGCCGTGGCCAGCGAGGGGCGGGGCCGCTCTGCCCTGGGCAGGGTCAGGCTCCCGCCCGCCCGCCCCCCTCCTCCGCCCCTCCCTCCCGTCCCGTAGCGCTCCGCCCCGCTTCCCGGCTCTCACTTTCCTCCCACCCGGTTCGCGGCGCTCGGAGGCCAGGCGGGGATGGAGCCTAGACGCTCCAGCCGGGCCAGCCTGCCCCTTCTCTCCCAGGTGAGAAGCGCTCCCAGAGGAGTCGGCTCCCTTTTCCTTTTTTACTTCCAGCTGTCACCTCAGCCCGTGGCCACTTGCCCTTCAAGCAGAGAAACGTATACAAAGAACACGGGATTTGGATTTACAAAGATTGTGCCTTTAAATCCGGCTGTGTGACCTTGAGCAAATTGCTCAGCCTCTCGGCGTCAGTTTCCTCATCCGTAAAGAGACTTGGGAGGATTAGAGATAACGCGTAAAATGCTTAGCACCGTGCCTGGTACAGCGTGAGCTCGCAGCTATTTTCACTCCGAGCTTGCTTGGGTTGGAGCCCGGCCCCCTCTCCCCGCCCCCAGCCTCGGCCTGACCTGCACCCGGGAGCTGTCTGTCTCCAGCCGCGAATGGGGGAGGCGCCCCGGAGCAGCCGACCAGCCAACGGTCTCGCGCTCCGATTTCCTCACCGTATGAAATGAAATTCCACAGGGGGATTCGAAAGGAAATGAGACCGGGACGCTCCGTGCTTCTCGGCCCGCCGCCCTTCCTGTCTCGGGGACACGGTTTCTAAATAAGGTTGGGAGGGTGAGAGGGCAGGAGGGGAGAAGCTTGACCTGTGCATGGGGGGCTGAGAAGGCGCACAACCGCCGGGGCTCCCCTTCCCCAGCCTCCCGGGCATCCCTCCCCTGCAGCCTGCATCTCTTTCTGACTTATTCTGCTTCTGCGGGAGTCCTGGGGCTCATGCCAGCCGTGTTTCGATCCAACTTTTCCCTCTCACTACCAGCCCTTCTCCCCACCCGCCCCTCCTTGGACGGAGCTTTGTGCTAGCCCACACTCTCCACTTTCCAGTCGGGCCAGGGAAACCCTCAGCAGGTGGATTCCTAAGCCATTTACTCGTTGCAGGACTGTGGTCAAGCCAGTGTGCCTCTCGGAGCCTCAGACTGGCCATCTGTAAAATAAGGAAGTTCATATCTCCCCCCACACAGTTGTTCTGAGTTAAATGAGATAATGCGTGTAAATTGTTGAGCGCACTGACACATCCTAAGCGCCGAATAACTTGGTTATTGTTCTTGTTGTGGGACATCTTCTGCAGCCCAGGTCTGAGGATCTGGGTTAAGAGCTTTCTACTCTCTTCCTGAGGTATTTTGGCCCAACACTTATACCACTGTTTTCCAGGGACTTGATGACAGGGACCAAGTTTTAATGTGTGTTTATAACCTCCCATTTCAGCTAAGTCTGGCATATGGCAGAGGCTGGATGCAAGTTGGAAGGGCCTCTGTACCACTCATGTGGTGCTCATTCATCTCTGCAGAGTAATGCATGAGACCATTGGCCTACAGAGATGAATAAATGATTAGGTGAATGAATCAAGTGAATAGATGATTCTCACCCTGTAGGAGCTCACAGGAGGAGACAAAGAATAAAAAGACAACTGTAACTCGAGGTGTAAGTGCACACAGAGAGAATTGTGGGTAAATTGAAGGTAGAGGTAGCCGAGTTTGGAGGGCTGCCCAAAGGGGGATGATCAGTAGGATTCTGAGCTACTGGACAAAGCAGAGCTATGTGCGATTGGCACTTCTCCTACAGCACTTGCGGGGAGGGTGGGGGGAGCTTGCTTTGTGCTAAAGATATGTGTACATGGCTTATTAAACAATGGAGTCCATGAGGTCAAGAAGCAGGAGCTGTCCCTCGCACAGGGCCTGGCACACAGAGGGAACCCACTGGTGTTGGGTGAAGGAATACCATTAAGTCAATAGCAAATAACTCATATAGAACCTGTACTTTGTGCCAGATACTGTTTTACACACTTTACATGCATTATGTCATTTATTTCACACAACAGCCTGAGAAAACTGATGCTCCGAGAGGTTAAGCAGTTTGCCCAAGAACACAGAGTAAGTGACAGAGAAGGACTCAGATGCATATCTGCCTGGCCCAGAAGTCTGTGTGCATGGCACTGCTCTTACAGAGGAAGCTGCTTGACACTTGGCCTAATCCGTAGTTAAAGATGATACTTTTGTGATCTGGACCTCTTATTCCTAGAGCCCGGGGAATCCCTGCCTCAGCCTGCTTGAAGCGACTGTCTCCTTTGAGAACACTTGAAAAAGCCCCTTGCCCGACAGAAGCTTTTCCTGTCAACAGCTTTTCTTTCCCGGCATGGAACTCATCGCAGGTATTTTCCAAAAAAGAAAGCCAGGGGAATCACATTTCAGTCTGAATGTGGAAAGAAAACAAAGACCACGACTTAGAACTAAGTCTGAATGGCCTGGAGCGCCTCAGCCTCCCTCTCACAGAGTGGTTTACACAGTCGACAATCTGCGCCTGGTGACAGGCATGGCATGTTTGTCTTTGTTGCAGAAAACACTTCCCCAAGGGAGTTCCAGGCAGAAGGCTATCCACCCTGTGACATGCAGAGCGCTTAGGAGAGGAGTAGAAGGTAGGGACTTGGGAATAGACCTTCTGTTAACCTAAAGGACAGGCCATGGGTCCGTAGTGGCTCTGGCCTGAGTGCCTGAGCAGCTTCTTAGTCCACTCCCTGAGTAATAGGTATGCAACCACTTTGGAGCGGCAACAAACATGACTTCAGCGGGCTGTTGGGCAGTTGGAGGGCTCTCCATTTGCATCTAATGAGAGGCTGGGTTCTAATTAACTCCTGTGATGTGTTAATTTTTCAACCTGACATTTTCTGCTCTCATAGATTCTTGTAATGGTTCCTAAATTAAAGGCTGCATTTGAAGACTAACATTTAGCTTAAAATCCACCACCTAGGGGGGTGGGGGGCGCCTATAAACATCCTTTCCCTCCTAAGGGAAACCTCTCATTTGCAGTTCTTTGCTAACCCAATTAAGTGCTGAAGTAGTCACCCTAGAGCCTGCTTTTTATTTCCTGCGAAACAATCCAACTAATCCATATTCAATAGCTTCCAAGAAAAGTCTTATTCCAACCACTCATGAAGAAACCAGCTTCTTTGAATCTGAACAGAACATTTAAAACTCACAAAGAGCTGTCTTGATAGAAAATGCAAGAAAGTGGTTCATTATTATCCTGTTTGGTTTTTGAGGGGAAAATTCACTGCGACTAAAACCTCATAAGGATTGGGAATTTACTGTGGGACAACAGAAGCATAGGGAGAAGCCATGCCCCATCCCATGGGCTTATGGACAGTCTAGGTGCTGCATCTTACCCTGCACCCGAGCTAGTTATAAAACAAGAACATGTGTACTGAATAAAGCAGAAGGGAACACTAATCTTGCTCAAAGTTGAGGAAGCAGAGTCCCCAAGTGGTTAAGTAATGGCAGAGCCAAATCCCCTTCTTATAATGGTTGCACCATTAGCTAGCAGAGAAGAATCAAGTCACCATAGAACTCTTGGGTATCAAGGAATCAAAGCCCTGTTGTTCCTCTTTCCAAGCATAATAAAATGGTACAGAGGACACTTACCTGTTGGTGGTGATGGTTTAATGCACAGATGGTCAACCAATAACCTTTGCAGGAGACAAAAAGTAATGCAAACATTTTATACCTCCACAACCTCGTTTCATTTCAGTATTTATCAGTCAAGCCATTAGCAAATGTTCAATGATGTTTAGTCCAAATAACCATTGTGGACATGTCACTGAGCTGAGTACTGAGTGGTATGCAGATATAAAAGGAGGTCCCTGCCTTCAAGGAGCTTATAGTCACATTGGAGGAGATTAAGACATGAGACCAAGAGTGAAACAAGCTTGTTTATAGTTAAGTGCTTTTTCTTGAGCTCTCTTACTGTATTATATGTTTGGTTTCTTTGTTTCTGTTTTTTTGTTTTGTTTTCTTCAGTCTCCTTCACAATCCTCTGAGGTTAGAGGCTGTGCTGAACAGCAAAGAAAAACACTACCTGACCCAATGAAGGCTCTCAATAGAGAGTTGTTGAATAAATAAATGAATGGGGGACTTCCCTGGTGGCACAGTGGTTAAGAATCCGCCTGCCAGTGCAGGGGACACGGGTTCAAGCCCTGGTCTGTGAAGATCCCTCATGCTGCAGAGCACCTAAACCCATGCATCACAACTATGGAGCCGGCGCTCTAGAGCCCGTGAGCCACAACTACTGAGCCTGTGTGCTGCAACTCTTGAAGCCCACGCACCTAGAGCCTATGCTCTGAAACAAGAGAAGCCACCGCAATGAGAAGCCCGTGCACTGCAAGGAAGAGTAGCCCCCGCTCGCCACAACTAGAGAAAGCCTGCACGCAGCAATGAAGACCCAATACAACCAAAAATAAATAAATAAATAAATATTTTTAAAAAGAAGACGTTAACTATGGGGACTTCCCTGGTGGCACAGTGGATAAGACTCTGTGCTCCCAATGCAGGGGCCCCAGGTTCGATCCCTGGTCAGGGAACTAGATCCCACATGCATGCCACAACTAAGAGTTTGCATGCTGCAACTAAGGAGCCCACGTGCGGCAACTAAGACCCGGTGCAACCAAATAAATAAATAAATAAATAAGAAGTTAAGTATGGTTAAAAGAAGGGTGTATGGGCTTCCCTGGTGATGCAGTGGTTGAGGGTCCTCCTACCGATGCAGGGGACGCGGGCTCATGCCCTGGTCCAGGAGGATACCACATGCCGTGGAGCGGCTGGGCCCGTGGGCCATGGCCGCTGAGCCTGTGCGTCCGGAGCCTGTGCTCTACAATGGGAGAGGCTGCAACAGTGAGAGGCCCGCAAAAAAAAAAAAAAAAACTTAAAAGAAGGGTGTGTGACTGCCAAGTTGACAGAGAGTGACACTGGTAGCTTTGTACTGTGCCCATTTAGCTACAGTAGAACTACAGTTTCCAGAATTCCCTCTCTTGCATGGTTCTAGATTGGGATTGGCCACAAGAGAAATTAGCCCGAGACTGGGGAGGTGGAAGTGAAGCAGCACTTTATGCTCTGAAAGTCAGTGTTGAGTGCCAGGCACGGTGGCGGTTCATGGATGTTGTCCCTAACTGCTGGCTCACTTGCTGGCAGGATCTGGACCTGCACTATGTCCTTCAGCGTCTCCGAGTCCTGGGCCAGGTGCTTGAGTAATTCTGTTGCCAAGGGCTCAAGCTTTTGCAGGTCACCTGCATCCTCAAGATTAGAGGTAGTTAGAGACAGACACAGGATCCAGTTTGTCCCTGTGGTTCCAGTGTGCCCTCAACTTCCCAAACTTTTTGCCCAGCTTTCCTTCTTGATTGCAGGCCTGGTTGATCTGTACTGACTTCAGGCCCAGTACCCTTGCAGAGTACTGCACTGGCTCCCACAGTTTTGTAAGGTCTGATGCTTTTTATAAATTCTTGATTCTACCTTACCCAGAGTGACTCTGCTTCTTTGATCAAACCCTGACTGATACATCCTATAAAAAAAGACTCATAGGGCTTCCCTGGTGGCACAGTGGTTGAGAGTCCGCCTGCCAATGCAGGGGATGCGGGTTTGTGCCCCAGTCCGGGAAGATCCCACATGCCGCGGAGCGGCTGGGCCCGTGAGCCATGGCCGCTGAGCCTGCGCGTCCGGAACCTGTGCTCCACGATGGGAGAGGCCACAACAGTGAGAGGCCCATGTACCGCAAAAAAAAAAAAAAAAAAAGACTCATAGGATGTAAGCTCTGGCAGCTGCCTTAGAGTTCACCTGGTCCACTCCTCATTTCTGAATGGGGAAACTGAGGTCCCAAATGTGACTTGCCCAAGTGGCACATAATAAATGAGTGGTTGAACCAGCTTGCTAACCTGCTCTGTGACCTAAGTATTTGCCAAATTCCTGTTTGACTTATGGAATTGCAACAGGCCTGCTACACCAGATCCTATTATCTATCCAAGCACTTGACTGAGCCCCTTCATATCAGGCACTGTGCTTGGTGTTTTACATAGATGACCTCATTTACTCCACTTGCCCTCCAGCGTATATCCTGAAGTATTGAATTATCAATGCTTCTCTCCGTCTCCACCACCACCAATTGCCCAGCCCTTATCACCCCTCATTTACAGCTGACTCCTAACAGGCCTGCTCATTGGCAGTCTCCTCCATACAGCGAACAGGGCCATCTTTACGCATCAGCTTCCACCATCAGCTTCCTCTCCTGCTGAAAGCCTGTCAGTGGTTTCCCACTGCTGTTGGATTAAAATGCATCAGGCCTACAAAGTCCTGTAAGATCTGGCCCCATCTCCCCTCTGCTTCGGTCACACCCTCTGCCTTGCTCACTGCACTCCAGCTACAGCGACCTTCCTTCTGTTCCTAAAACATACCCCGCTAGTTCCTACCATAGAGGCTTTGCTGTCTCCTCAGCCTAGAGGCCACTCTCCCCCAGCTTCCCATGGCTGCTCCTTCCTGAAAAATGTCATTTCCTCTGCAAGGTCTGCCCTGAACACTCATGTCTCACCCTTCCCTTCAGTCACTCACTCCTTCCTCTGTTTTATTTCCTTCACAGCACTTATTGATGCCTATCACTGTCTTGGTTATTTACTTGCTTATTTATCAACTTTGTCTCTCTCTTAACTAGAAAGAATCTCCATGAGGACCGGGTCTTAACTGTGTTATTCACTAATATATCCCTGGTGCCTAGTAGGTGCTCAGTAAATATTTGTTAAGTGAACAAACCTGTGTGGTACCTACTGTTATTCTCTCCATTTTACAGATGAGGAAACACAGTGCCTGCGAGATTAAAAACTTGCCTGGGGTCCTGCAGTAAATAGCTTAGTTGATATTATTCCAACACAGGTTCACCTGAACATTATGCATCCTACTTTCGAGGCTTTGTTGCCTCCACAAGTGTCCTCTGGGTGCAAAATGTATCCAGATATCAGAACTGCAAGGAAACTTTTATAATCACCTACCTCCTTGCCTAGTTGTTATATTGATAGTAAAGTTAATCAGTTAACCATTTATGAGTCCTTCCTATGGGCACTGATAAGGTAATTGGAACTGCTCCCCCAAATAGGACAGACATTAAGGATCCCTCATTTATCACATCCTGGGAATTTACAGATGCCTGCATTTTTATCTGATTTTCCTTCAGTAGCCCTCAATTTTTCAGTTTCAAGAATGTGACTGAATTTTCGACCTCCCTGTCCCAGTTTTTGTTCATTATCTCTTTTGCCTCCAAGAAACGATACCATTTCTGTTCTAAAACAAGAAGAGACAGGGGATTTTCCTGGTGGTTCAATGGTTCAGACTCTGCACTTCCACTGCAGCAGGCACTGGTTCGATCCCTAGTCAGGGAACTAAGATCCCGCGTGCCGCAGGGCACAGCCAAAAATAATAACAATAATAATAATAAAAAATAAAGATAAAACAAGAAGAGACACATTTTAAGAAAACAATTTTCAGATACATGCAAAGAAACAGTAGCAGTTGATAACATCTGTTAGATCATCAGAGACCTGGAAGGAACCTTCCAGATCATCTGCTGCAGGACTCAACAGATAAAGCATCTGTGACCCAATGGGTGCAGATGGCTTGTCCAAGATGGGGCTAAAACTAGATATCCTTTACCCTGCTTCCAGGACTCCTCCCATCACATCGCACCATCTTCCTTCCACCTCCTTACTGGAGAAACCAGGATCGCTGTGGAAACCAGGTTATGGGTAAACAGCAGCAGACCCATTACTCAGACCTGAGGCTTCAGACTGCATATACAGGGAGCTAGGTCATAGATTTTTCTGTAAGCCAGGCCCTTTCTCATTCTCAGTAGCACTGCCACACATGACCACTCATGCACTAAGGATGACTAGACTTGCCTCACCTGCCCACCCTTCAGAGCAGCCAGTCACTCCTCTACCTCAGCCAACCCATCTCTCCTTCCTCCTTGTCCATACATTGTGTTTCAGAAGAGCTGTGTTGAATGGCTTCCTCATTTCTGCTTCTGTGACTGTTTAAGCCCCTCTTGAGGGGCGAGCTGAGATATCCCTGCTAATGAAGTCAGAATTGCAGCATCCCCATGAGGCCAGAGCGGTGGGAGTGGCTCAGAGGATGTCAGAACTGGAAGATACCTTAGAGACCAATGGGTCTACCTTGTCACCCTATTTACGGGTAAATGTGGATACAGAGAGAAAAGTACATGATCATTGACTGTTCACTCTGATATTGCTAGCTGGACACAGAGCAAAGCTAGGACCCAGATCTTCTGACTTTGCAGCTCAGTACCTCCTACATCATGCTGAAGCCCTGGCACTTAGAATACAAGGGACACAATGAGCCACCTGGAAAGGGTGTTGACTGACTGACAATATCTTCCAGCAAGGAAATCAGGAAATTCTGTTTCCTTTTTAGAATTAAGCCCTACCATAGTAACTCTCTACAGGAAAAACAAAAGCAATAACAAAATTTCTTTATCATCCTAGGGGTTTTGTGAGAATATAAGGCATACATATATAAAGGTTCTTACCATGAGGCTTGGAAAATTCTGTTGGCTTTCCTTCACCTGTTTGTTGTGGCACTGAGTTAAAACTTGCCTGTGTTGTCATACTTAAATCCAAGAATTCTCCACTCCTCACTCTAGAGGTAAGTTTTCTATGCCTTTTAGTAAGGGTAATGCTATGGTAAAATTCCAGGGGCATAATTTGTCTTATATTCTAGGTGAATAGTGCCTCCTGGAGTTGTACAGTGTATGTTCTTTTTACTATGCAGTGGCAATAAATAATAGCTAAAGTGCTTTACATACATGATCTAAGTTAATATGATACTCTAAAAGGTCAGGAGTACTGTTGTGTCTATTTATCAGTGACAGACAATTTGGAGGGATTAAGGCACTTGCTCAAGTTTACAGTATGGGGCAGAGTTAGGTCTGTCTACAGATAGACCTATAAATAGAGCAAGCAAATTAAAGCCAGAGAAATCTGAGTGGAAATTTTAACTTGATAGTTCTAGCTGGGTGGTGCTGATCAATTCAACCTTTCTGAGCCTCAGTGTCCATATCTTTAAAAAGACATAATAGAAATTATGGCAGACGCTGTTAGTTGTTTAGCCAGTAGCTTCCCCCAACCCCTACTTGCCCCATCCAAACCTTTTTTTCCTTTCTAACAACAGTGTATTAAACTGTCGAGTGCTTCAGAGGAAGATGAGCTCTTTCCTGGTCCTAGGGCATGGGGGTAAATCTCTCCCCTTGTAAGTGAGTGGCTTAGGAATGGGCATATGACATAATTCTAGCCAATGAGATGGGAGTACAAATGAGGGGTAGATATGGAGGGCTCATCTTTGGGGATGTTTTTCCTAACTTTTAGAAAGGGTATAGCAAAAACATCTGCCTCTTCTTACTCCAGCTTTTGGATGTTGAGTGAGGATGTGATGGCTGGAACTGTTGCTGCCATTTTGCTACCCAAAAGACTGCAGACCAAATGCTGATGATGAATATGTGGTTAATTTTATGTGTCAACTTGACTGGACCACAGGGTGCCCAGATATTTGGTTAAACATTATTCTGGGTGTTTCTGTGAGGATATTTTTGAATGAGTTTAACATTTAAATCAATAGACCGAGTAAAGCAGATTGCCCTCCCTAATGTGGGTGGACCTCATCCAATCAGTTGTAGATCCAAATAGAATAAGAAGGCTGACCCTCCCCTGAAATGAGAAAATTCCTCCTGCCTTACTGCCTTTGATCTGGGAGATCAGTTTTCTTCCTCTTTTCAGACTAGAACTGAACTATTGGCTCTTCCTGGGTCTTGAGCCTGCTAGACTTCAGATTGTAACTACACCAACAGTTCTCCTGGGTCTCTAGCTTGCCAACTCACCCTGCAGATCTTGGGACTAGTCAGGTTCCATACCCAATTTGATATATGTATATATATTCTGTTGGTTCTATTTTTCTGAATAGCCCTAATACAATGACAGAGCAGAAAGATGAAAATAACCTGTGTTCTTACAGATATGATTGAGCTACTGAATTAATCAACCCCAGTAGTCCTTATGGCTGAACTTATGGTTAAGTGAGATAATACATTTTTCTTCTTGTGGAAGCCACTTTTAGCTGGGTTTCTTTCTTATTTCTTGCACATGAAGGCACCATAACTGATCCAGCAATCAAACCAGTAGGATTGTTGTGAAAGTTTAATGGTGGTTAGTAAATATTAATTTTCCTCTCAGCACCTAATTTATAGTGCAAGACTCTCTTCTTAATAATGATAATCCCTTAGTTGGTATAGTCTTTTTGTCACAGGGTGCTTCCATAGTCATTATTCTACTAGATTGTGAATTTCTATTATTATTATAATTATTATTATTAATTATTTTTGGCTGCACCATGCGGCTTGTGAGATATTAGTTCACTGAACAGGGATTGAACCCAGGGCCACAACAGTGAAAGCACCAAGTCGTAACCACTGGACCGCCAGGGAACTCCCTAGATTATGAATTTCTTGAATATTGAGACCATGTTTACTTTATCTTTATCCCTAGCTCCTAGCACAGGTGTTGAATCTTTCTTAGATTATATCTTTTCATGGATTTGTTCTTCAGTGACATTGATGCCCACTTGGAAGTAATTACCTAGGAACTGGGTAAAGTGAATTGACACAACTCTAGATGTATACCCCATGGTATAGTTGTTGGTTATAGGACAGTTCAATTTGATTCTTTGATTGGCAAACCTTATGTTAAGGTGTTTAAATGTTAACTGCTATTATCTAAGGCCTATGTTATATTGAAGACATCATTAACTTTATAACCCATCATGTGAACATTCCCTGACTGTCAGGATTTCCACCAAGGGCAGACTTCAGTTGCTTGGAAGGGCTTGGGTAACCCAGGGCTCTAGGAAGGGCATTATATAATGCTAAATGTGATTCTAAAGGATAAACAAGAATTTTAAGGACAGATAACCATCACCTAGCTGCCTCTGCCTGCTGGAAGATGTGTTTTTCTACACATCATAGACCATAAATGAGAAAGGGAGAGAGAAAGAGGATTCTCATGAGAGATAATTTTGTGTACATGCTGGGGGAATGGGATGTGGAGTGGAAGAGGGTTATCAAGGGAAAGGAAGTCTATGGCTGTCAGTATCTCTGGGCTTATTCCAAGAGGAAGAGCCTCTCCAAGGAACATTCAACTCTTTACCATGACTCCTATGTAGACTTTGTGAATGAAGGGAATCTTTGACCAAGAAAGCCTTCTTTATGGTCAGTAAGCCTGTGAAGAAATTATTAATATTATTTCAACAGCTGTTCCCTAATTTAACCTCTAGCGAGTCTAGAATCTAGAAGGTCAGGTGTATGGCTCAGGAAATAATATCTTCCGTCAAGAACCCCAAGTGATGGCTTCAGTAATTTTTCAGACCTTACCTTGAGTATTACTGATAGAGAAACATCTGAACTAGGAACCCTATTTTGAGGTAACCCCTTCCAGCTAATCATTGTGGCCCAAATGTCACTCTTAGGCTTTATCTTTGAGCACAGGGCATGTAGGTGGGAAGAGGTTGAGTCTAGAGAGTATGATGCTTCGGTACTGTCTTCAGGAAGTGCTCATGGTCCCTTCCACTCACAAGAGGGACCTTAACCCTGACAAAGGGCATGAACAATGTCAGGGCTGCTTCCAGCCCATTTTCTGTGAGAATTAGTAAATTATCCCCTCTAGGTGGACACTGCCCAAGGGGTTCATGGTTTGGTGAGAGAAGGAAAGCTAGATTGTAGCCCCACTTGCCCACAGTGGGGGGCCTTTGTACACTGTATACAATCTTCTCAACCATACAGGACGGCCTTTCGTTATATGACACCCTTCCCTTGACTTTCTCCAAGTGATGATCTCAGTCACCTGAGGGTTAATTTTTAAAAATTAAAATAGCTTTTTAGGGGATCCATAATAAAGCCCTAAATAAACAGCATCTTTTTTCCCACTGGGTTGGAAACACATTGAATAAATAAACTAAAAATATTGCGTTTATTAGTGACAGAGGTTACACTGCTCAGTAGATGCTACAGCTTGAGTACAAAAAAATACTTACCCTTTATTCACTGACCATTATATACCAGGTGCTGAATTGGCACTATATCTAACCTCTCCACAATTTGGGGAGATAAATATTATGACCCCCATTTTGTAGATGAGGAAACTGAGTTAATAAGTTGAGGAGAATTCAAACCCAGGCCTGACTAGCCCCAAAGCTCCCCACTTCTTACTTGGCATTGCCACTTCTGGAGAACCAGCTGGAACTTCTACAACCAAAACCCAATTAAATCAACCAACAATTCTTCAGAGATTTCCAAAATTGTCCTCTGGCAGAGTTTTTTCCTTTCCCCAAAGTCCTCCTTTGGCACAAGCCAAAAAGTTCTGGTTCCTCCAGCAGATATAGAAATGTGTAAAGCCTCAAGTCCTCCAATTCTGGGTTATTTTTCATTGCCCCTGGGAGCACTAGGTCTAATGCCAGCATGGACGTACTATTTTGAAACTAAACACATTTCTGAGAAAACTCAGGCATAGTGCCATTGCAAGGATGTATTTTATATCATCACCCAGGTCTTTTGTCCCATAGTGCAGTATCACCGCCGTTGTCCTTCCGTCTGGGCTTTGCCGCCTATGGAGAAGGGCTGCTTTGTTTGGTGTTTCTTCCCAAACATGTTGGGAAAACCACATTCACAGACCCAAAGGCCTATTTTGCTCTCATGAATTTTATCATTACACACATACAGTTTTCCATGGGATAGTTCTTGCTTTAGGTCAGGTTCCTTAGAAGCAGAGCCTGAGATGTGTTGGTTTCAAGTGATTTATTGCTTGTTTTCAAGGAGAAGGAGAGAAACAGTTATGACAGGGGAAAAGGGCTAAACAAGAATTTGGCTTCAGCTGGAGTCTAGCTTTGGCTTGATCCCATGGGGAGCTCTGGAACACAAGTTGCACCCGAGGGTTCATCTCGCCTTAAAGTTAGGAGGGCTGGCCCTTTGCACCCCCATGACAGTCATATTTTGGCCACTGGCCATGGAGGCCACATGTCTGTGTGCCTGTGTGTGTAGCTTCCTAGTCAAGGTGGCTCCCATTTGCTCAAGGTGGCTCCCTCTTAGCCAAGGGCACTTCTCCAGAGAAGGGAGTAACTGTGAATTGTATTAGCCAAGTCTCCCAGTAGCTCAGGGAAACTGCCTGGGTGCGCTGGCTGGTAAAAGGGATCTGGGCAGGGCACCAACACCAGTTCTGAACCACAGGGCACAAAAATAATTTGAATCTGAATATTGGTTCATTAATCTCAGAGTTCCCAGAGATTATGCTTCATTATATATTCCTCTCTACACACTTAATTGGTGAATAAACCAGCAGCAAAACAGTCGTGTACTTCCAAGTAGCTGTGAGTAAAAATAATGTTCAAGCAACAGTCACCCTATTTCAACATTCAGCCAGACTGCTGAAATACATAACTGTGACAGCTACAGCATAAATTCCATTTTATATTCGGTTTCATGACCAACAATACTGTGTATCGTTCAATCTCACAGTGTGACCAACAGGTGGCACCAGAAACACCCACACTTATTCCAACTAATTTATGCATTATGTATATATTTGCTAAAACGTCAATTCCTCTCTACATAGATTTTTCACGTTGAAAAGGCACACATAGCATTAAGCCCAAACCAGAAATTGGTAACTTACAGTTTTCCATTTGCTATTTGACCTCTGTCTTGTAAGGTTACTTGAATGAAAAAAAAAAAAAAAAAGGGTGATAGGGCCAGTGAATTCAGAAAGAAAACAGCTATTCATTAGCAAAAGGAAGGAAAAAAGATTGGAGTCCTGCATCCTTTTCCTTCAAGGTCTCTTGAGTGTGTAAATGCTGAAGATTATTAGGAAATATTTGAATAACAGGATAAAAAAGTCAAGGATACTGCCTCCAAAACATGAACTTTATTCCCCACTGAAAACATACTTGGATGGCAACCAAGTTGCTCAAGGATTGCCCTGGCCAATATCTGACCACAGGGTTCCACTCCAGGAAAGGTCTCTGAGTCCAGCATTCACCATTTTCAAGTTTGTTTCTTTTGAAGTTTGTACTTTATTGTTGGTAAGGGGAAGTAAAGAGGGGGTGGTGCAGCATCTTCCAATTTTTTTTTTTTCCAACAATCCAGCATTGCACTTTTTTCCTATGTTGGGTGATCCAAGGAGCAGAATGACTTAGGGAAAAAAGCACTGAACTGAGAATTAAGCCACAATACCCAATACACTGAACTGAGAATTAGGCCACTTGTATTATTTGATTCTTCAACTATGTTAAAAATGGTTAAAAATGGGGATACTGAGTCTCAGAAAGGTCATTTAGGTCTAGCCAGGATCTCAATCCAGTTTCTCTGACCTCAAGGCCAAGTAAAATCTAGATGTGTCATGAGCTCACCGTGCAACTTTGGACAAACTATTTCACCTAACTGGGCTTCAGCTTTCTCTATAACATGGCCCCAACACACCTTCCAGCTAGAAACCTCCAGATTCTGAATAGTACGTGTAGAGTGCAGTGTCTTGTGTACTGATTGGGACTGGAGGTGTGGTTTGGCTCCACAGTCCGTAGGAAGGGAGGGTAAAGCTCACTTTGATAGTGTTCCAAAGTGGAAGGTGACACGGCTATTATACAATGCGTGAAACAGTCTGGTTCTTGTATTTGGGGGGAAAAGTAAATAACAGGTCCTGATTAGTCTTTCCTATACCTGTCGTCAGCTTATTATACTGTAAACATTGTGCCTCTGGGAGCTTTCCTTTTCAAATGAAATGATCCCAGGGTTTGGAATTCCTCTTCTTATGCCATGCTCTTCTGCCATGCATGCCGCCAATTATTTTCACTGCCCTTCTCTGAACTTTTACTATTTTTACTCTGCCTTTTTTTTTTTTTTTTTTTGCGATACGTGGGCCTCTCACTGTTGTGGCCTCTCCCGTTGCGGAGCACAGGCTCTGGACGCACAGGCTCAGCGGCCATGGTTCCTGGGCCCAGCTGCTCCACGGCATGTGGGATCCTCCCGGACCGGGGCACGAACCCGTGTCCCCTGCATCGGCAGGCAGACTCCCAACCACTGCACCACCAGGGAAGCCCTACTCTGCCTTTTTGACAGCAAGACTGATTAAAGGGAGTTTTTTTTGCAGGGGAGGGGTTTGGTTTTTTTTTTTTTCTTCTTAACTTAAAAGATAGAGGCAACAGGATGCTTGAATGGTGCATACGGATTCCTTGCTTATTTATATCTCCGTAATGTGAATGTGAAAAGTCAGGAAAGAGGGAGAAAAGAAATTAATCTCAACTGAGTGACCACAGTATATCAGGCTCTCTGCTCAGCCTATATGATATCTCATCTCCCTTCATCCTCTTGAATAGGAGGCAGTGCGGTATAGTGGTTATGTGCCTGGGCCCTCCAGGTGGACAGACATGGCTTCTCATCAAAGCCCTGGCCCTGCTTCCCCACGTAACTCTGGGCAATCTATGTAACCTCTCTAAGCTTTGGTTTCCTCCATGAGACAACATACATAAAGTACTTAGTATTAGCCCAGAGTAAATGCTCATTGAATATTAGCCAACATCATTACTACACTCCCAAAGGGCAAAGCTTATCTACTTCACTCTAGATTAAAAAAAAACGAAAGTCCTAAGAAGTTAAGTAAAAGATTTCCAAACTTATATTAATCTGACCCTGTTATGGATACCTGTTGTGTCTTTTCCTGAGTACCCTTCCTTCCCGGGCAAACCATCCTACCCACCATTGTTTTGCTAGAGCAGACCCATACCCTACCTGTCTCCAAGCTACTGGTGTGGACACATGACTCAGATCTGGTCAATCAGAGTGTCTTATGTTCATGTTTGCCATGATTGGTCTAGGGCAGGGTCAGCAAAATTTTTCTATAAAGAACAGATAGAAATATTTTAGGCTTTGTGAGATATAAGGTCTCTGTCACCACTACTCAATTCTACTGTGATAGCAGAAGACACAATTCATAAATGAATGGATGTGGTGTGTCCAATAAAACTGAAATTTATGGAGACTGAAATTTGAATTTCATATAATTTTCAGGTGTAAAAATACTATCCTCCTTTTTTTCCAACCATTTAAAAATGACAAAACTGGGACTTCCCTGGTGGTCCAGTGGTAAAGAATCCACCTTCCAATGCAGGAGGCATGGGTTCAATCCCTGTTCAGGGAAATAAGATCCCACATGCCACGGGGCAACTAAACCCACGCACCACACCACAGCTACAGAGCCCACACGCTCTAGAGCCCATGCGTCTCAACTAGAGAGAGAAAACCCGCAGGCCACAACTAGAGAGAAGCCCGCATGCCCCAACGAAGATCTTGCATGCTGCAATGAAAACCCAATGCAGCCAAAAATAAAAATAAATAAATTAATTAAATAAACATTTTTTTTAAATGACAAAACTATTCTTAGCTTGCCTACTGTCCAAAAACAGGAGACAGCCTGGATTTGGCTCATGGGCCATAGTTTGTTGACTCCTGGTCTAAGACATGGGCATGTGACCCACAAACAGCCAAAGTCCTGTCATGAGATTTAATACATGGACACTGCGAGAGAGTGTGTGCCTTGTCCTTTTGTATCCTGATTCCCATGGCTGTCTTGCTTTCCACATGGAGAGATCCTGTGAGAGTATGAGACCAACAGCACAAAGAAGCAGAGCCAAGCAAAGCCAGCTAAGTACAGAGAAAGACAAACAGAACCCTGAAAACTTCATTTGAGCCTCTGACCTAGCCATGCCTATTAGTTCCATGAGCCAATGGATTCCTTTTTTTTTTTTTTCCTAATCTAGTTTGAGTCAGGTTTTGATCACCTACAATGAGAGGGTTCTGATAGAGACTTATGGGTTTTTTTCCTCACACTATGCAATACCTCCTTACAAAATTATTAAGAAAAGAGACAACTAGCATGTATTATGTACTTACCATGTGCCAGGCAGTTGGGTAAGTTGCTTTCACGTGTGATCTCTCCTTTAGTACTTATAACAACCCACTAAGGTTGGCATTATTTTCCTCATTTTATCAAGAACACAGACACATTTGATGCCAGTAGATTGCTTGCTCAGATCCAGTGTTTGATGGCAGAATGGAGCACCTTGCAGGGATCTTTAGGGGATTTGGGGGGAATGGACTTCTCAGGTCCCTTTTCTCTCCCACTTCACTCCCCAAGAAAGACTGATGGAAGAGTAAACTTTGTCAGGGCACGCTTAATCCCTTTTCTGGGAAAGAGAGCATGTACTGATCAGGAATCCCCACTGTTCCCTCTGGCCATCCTGGGCAGTGGGGAGTGGCCATTCTGGAGTTCTTGCCCAGCTGCCCGGCAGAGAGTGGACGAGCAGCTGAGGCACTGGTGAACAGCCTGGATTAACCCGGGCAGTTAGCAACTCCCTTGCAGGACCGATCCAGGATTTCCTTCAGAAGTATCACTTCACAGCAGCTGGCTGGCCTGCCTTTGCCAACTGCTTGACCCCTGGCTGCACAGGAAGCTTCAGCAGGTAGAACTTGGCCAGCATGAGGCGTAGACACACCCTGAGCTCCTTCGGACAGAACAGAAAGGTTTGCGCAAACAAGGTTTGCATGATACAGGATGAGATAGGTGCCAGGGAAAATAATCCTTCACATCCATTAACCCTCACCTTGATATATCAGCTCTTTGAATTTTGGCTTAAAGACAAAGAACTACCATAGTGATAGCCACAGTTACTTATTGGGCAACTAGTGTATCACCTTCCATTTCTTATTAAAATAGCTACCATTGTTTATCAAACAGTCGCTGTCTGCCAGGTACTTTACTTATATTATTCTTAATAATTTCAACAACGTTGCAAAGGAGACATTAAGTATTACTGACTATTTTATGAACAAGGTAGCTGAGATGACTAGAGGTTAAGATATGATGAACTCTAGGAGGGAAGGGGAATTTGCACCTGATCTGTCTCTATTTCCACCTCACTGTGGTAGGGGTGAGAGATTAAATAAGAAGAGAGGGGCAATACTTTCACAGCCTCCGGGAGTTCTCAGGATGGGTCAAGCCACCAGAAATAGAAATGCAACTTGAGGCTTGAGTCCCTCCTCAGGCTCTGAGACTCTTTGAAGGCAGGGATTTTTGTTATTTTGTGTTTACCTGGTGTACCCTCCACACCTAACTCATACTTGGCTCTGAGCAGGGACACAAAGAATATTTGTCGAACGAATGAGAAAATGAGTCCAGGTGTCTGCTTTCTGTAAAACAAGAAATGGCTGAGGGGACACTGACTTGATGATGTCCTCTCTTTGTATATGTCACTTTCAGGAACTCTTAAAAATCATGAGAACGCTCAGGGGCATCCACACTGCAATTTAATGCAATGGACTGGAAGTTTACATAATTTCGCAGGTCATTTTATAGGCAGTGATTTACCTAATGACACCCTAGTGGCCTAAAAGAGTTAATGCGTCTTTCAAAAATACTTCCCACTGGAAAAAGGATTTGAAAAAGAATAGATACATGTATATGGATAACTGAATCACTTTGCTGTACACCTGAAACTAACACACTGTCAATCAACTGTACCCCAATATAACAAACGTATGGACACCAATGGGGGGAAAGTGGCAGGGGGGAGGGGCAGTGGTGGGATGAATTGGGAGATTGAGATTGACATGTATACACTGATGTGTATAAAATTGATGACTAATAAGAACCTGCTGTATAAAAAAATAAATAAAATTAAAAAAAAAAACTTCCCACTGGACTGCTGGGGAGTAGCTTGAAGCAGGGAAAGAATCTGATCGAAAAACTTTCATTAGGCTTTTTTTTTTTTTTTTTGCTGAACCTTAACCAGGCAGTGATCAAGTGCTGGGTGCTTAAAAAGTTAAGCAGAGACCTCTAGAAGGCAAGTCTTTCAAAAGGGAAAGGAGGAAAAAATGGGCGAAAAGTTCAAAAACTGGAGCTTTGACTACTTCCTGCCTAGCAGGCAAACCCTGAACCCAGTTCCCCTTTGCTTGCTCTTGGAGACAAGGCTGAGTTAGCAAGCTATAAATTCCACTCTTCTAAGTATGAGGAATGTGGAGATGAATGTGAGGAAGTCTTCGTTCCAGAGGAAAGGGCATGATAGTGGGCCAGCTGGAGATGGAAGACAGGACATACTCCAAGTGAGAGCCAACGGAGATTTGAAATTAGAATCTGGGCTCAACCTGCATCTAGGTTTTAAGAACTCTGATTGTAAGTGGATAGGGCTGTCAAGCAGTTGGAGGGCATTTTGTAGAGACCTGAAGTGACACAGCATTGATTTGCCCAGAAAAATGACCAGCATATTTATCGGATAATTTGAGCCAACGTATCTTCTTGGTAAGGAGGAGTGTTTGTGCAGGGAGATCTGACCTGGAGGGTTAGGGTAAAAGAAGAGGAGAGCCCTGCAGAGATGAGTAGAGAAGGTCAGCTGGTGCAAAGAAGCTCACCTCGCTTTGCCACCGAAGGCAGCTTGATGGAGACGGGTTGTCTAAACAACCTGCCAAATTTCCAGTGGGTTGTAGATGATGCCCTCACATAGAACTCATGGCCTGGGATCCAGGTCTGGCGCTTACTTTGGAACTTGTGGAAGATCATTTTTATTGGGAAGTGTGGTTTGGAGAGTAAAACTGTAGAGGACTCTACCTTTGAAAAATCAGTGTTTGTTGGCACAAACTAAGGCTCTCTGGATTCTTAGATATTTAACAGGTTTAGACTAGGTATAGACAATGACTGTGTGGGAACTAAGAACTCAAGGATGATGACCCTGTAAGGTTTGCTTTGAGTGGAAAGACTTAAACATATATTTTCTTGACGTAACCTCACCCAGTCATAGGGTAGGTGGATAGTAGAAAAGGCATTGCCTTAAACGGCCAGAAAGTGGGCACCCTAGGCTAACTCTACCATTAATATGGAAAGTGGGGCAAGCTATTTAACTTCTTTTTTTTTTTTCGGTACGCGGGCCTCTCACTGTTGTGGCCTCTCCCGTTGCAGAGCACAGGCTCCGAACACTCAGGCTCAATGGCCATGGCTCACGGGCCCAGCCGCTCCGCGGCATGCGGGATCCTCCCAGACCGGGGCACGAACCTGCGTCCCCTGCATCGGCAGGTGGACTCCCAACCACTGCGCCACCAGGGAAGCCCTATTTAACTTCTTTTTTTTTTTTTTTTAATTTTTATTCTTTTTGCGGTACGCGGGCCTCTCACTGTCGTGGCCTATCCCGCCGCGGAGCACAGGCACCGGACGCGCAGGCTCAGCAGCCATGGCTCATGGGCCCAGCTGCTCCGCGGTATGTGGGATCTTCCTGGACCGGGGCATGAACCCGTGTCCCCTGCATCGGCAGGCGGACTCTCAACCACTGCGCCACCAGGGAAGCCCCCTATTTAACTTCTTATATCTCATTTTCCTTTAACATCATGGAGATAATAGTATATTTTTTTCTTTCCACAGGAGTTCTAGTCAAAGTTAAAAAAGATAAGTGACCATACTCTTAAGAATAAAGATTAGGGACTTGCCTGGTGGCACAGTGGTTAAGAATCCGCCTGCCAATGCAGGGGACATGGGTTCGAGCCCTGGTCCGTGAAGATCCCACATGCCACGGAGCAACTAAGCCCGTGCGCCACAACTGCTGAGCCTGCGCTCTAGAGCCCGCGAGCCACAACTACTGAAGCCCACACACCTAGAGCCTGTGCTCTGCAACAAGAAAAGCCACCGCAATGAGAAGCCTGCACACTGCAACGGAGAGTAGCCCCCACTCACCGCAACTAGAGATAGCCTGTGTGCAGCGACGAAGACCCAACGCAGGCAAAAATAAATAAATAAACAAACAAATAAATAAATAAATGTTTTTTTTAAAAAAAGAATAAAAATTGATTCAACTGCATTACATGAAGAAGGCTTGAGGGTCTGGGTTTAAATCCCAATTCTATGATTTACCACCTGTCTAATCTTGGACGTGCTTCTTAACTTGTTACTGCCTCAACTTCCTTGTTTCTGAATATCTCTCTCAAAAAGTTGTGAAGATTGAATAATGTAGGTAAAGCACCCACCTTATAGACAAGGTTTGCTAAATTATACTGTTTATGATTATGACTCTTATCAATCAAGAAACACATATTAAGTTCATAGACTAGTACTTAAGCTGATATATGGTAAATGTTGATTATTATTATTATCATTAATGTTTCTACCAGATATGAAAAAAAAATTTAGAAGTAGAATTTTTCTTGCCTCTCTAGAGAATGGCTGAATTAAACAGAAGTAAATCCAATCTGTGCAGAGCAACCTGGGCATTATTGGACCTTGGTCTTTTCCTACCTCCGGAAATCCTGTTTCACAGTTTTCATTTGATCCAAATAGGAACAATGGAGGGACTAAAACCACTCACAGTGTTTAATGCATAGGCAAAACCCAAACTGGGGATAGGCCTCAGACAGGATTCCTCAGCAATAACTTAGTAGCAACCACAGCCCTACAAGAGTGATGTTCTGCCAGAAGCCTCAAAGCCAGGGTGGTGTCCTGCCACCAACTCACCACAAGAGATTGTACCAAAACAGTGGGGTGAAAGGAGCCACATTTAAAAGATTATAGGACAAAGAAATACAAGTCCAAAATATTCATATGCAGAATATATAATAATCTCATGACCTCCATAACTGCTAAGAGAGAACTAACTACGCTAGGACTCTTTAGTAAAAACTTACCGTTGGGTAACAAAATTGGTTAAGCTTGCCGGAAAACTAATAAGACACCAAGATATTTATTTTTCTAGCCAAAGGGTCTCATGGTTACACCTAAAACTTTTTTCTGCCCATTACGTCTTTTTGGAGTCTGTTCCATTTTTGAGTTTAATGAGTTTCTGAAAACTTATATGAAAAGATTAATATATAAAAATCAAGCAATAGACTTACATGCTATGTGAGGAATTTTATCCATAAGAACAAAAAAAATTATAGAGTTCCTAGTATATATTATAAGTGTTTTAATCTTGGTTTAAAAATAGAAATCTGAGTGTTAGACTATATATATATATATATATATATATACACATATATATATATACACATATATATATATATACACATATATATATATATAAACATATATATATATATAAACATATATATGTATATATATGTATGATTATTTTAAATGGTCAAAACACAAATTAAACATTAAATACAGAAAATAAAATTTCTTATTTAAAGTAATTGCTTATCTCAAATTCTGCTCTGAGCCTACTTGAAATGATATTTTGTAGACATAAGATATTGGTTTAGGGTTAGGAAGGAAGACTGTCTGATGGTAATTTTTCACTGGCTTTTGGGAAGTTTATTTTGCAGAGGAATGAGGCAACTGGTAAGTGGATTATGAGGCTATTTAGTTTCTGCCAAATTTTTGTCTTGGATTAAGATGGTGGAATAATTATACAAGTTAATCTTGTTTCTCCCACCCTCGGAAGCCCTTAAAATAACATAAATGATAATAAAAAGGAATTAGGGTTGGCACATTTAGCAAAAAACAAAACAAAGAACACCCAGTTAAATTTATATTTCAGATAAACAGTGAATAATTTTTTTAGTATAAATATGTCCCAAATGTAATATTTTGGACTTACTGTATTTTATCTGGCAACCATAAAAAGAATAAATCCATAACACTGTACTGTTAGTAGATCATAGTTAGGAAGAATTTTGGGATTGCATCAGACTGGATTTGTGTTACAATTCTACTTCTAGGTATTTGCCCAAAAGAAATGAAAAGATATGTCCACAGAAACACCTGTACAAGAATTTCACAGCAGTTTTATTTATAACAGTCAAAAATCTAGAAACAACCAAATTCTCATCAGCAGTATTATAGATAAACAGTTCGCATTTCTGACAAGTTCTCAGGTTGTGCTGATACTCATGGTTCAGGTACTATACTCGGAGAACTACTATTGTAGAGAAATCTGTAAAAAAAATAGATTGGCTCAGAAAGAAAGATAAGATTGAAAGAAACTCCTAGCTCAGAGTAAGGGTGACTATATAAGTCAAGAGCAGTAGGGGCCCTGCGATAATTATCTGAATAATTAATTACAAGATAATTTGCATAATTAATTATCCAGATAACTAATTACAGACCTGCATCCAAAGCAGCAAAGTCATGTCCCTGACCCCTACCACCACCCATCCCCGCCACCACTGAGTAGCCAGCAACAGCAGCAGCCTTAGACCCTGAGTTAAAGTCCCAGTAGAATATTCCTGCAAATAATGTTAACTTCCTATCTGGGGAGGGATAGGATGTGTGGTGGGGAGAGGGCTGAGAGAGATAAATTGAAAATTCCAAAATGGACTCAGAAGGAATTTTTTAAAAAGCTTAAGTCATCTTTGCTTAGGAGAAAAATTCATTGACATCTTCCAATGCCAAAGTAAAGCCCTTCTCGTCTGGCAATGAGGGGGGAGGTGGGAGTGGAGAGGGTAAGGGGTTTTAGCCTGTCTGTCTGCCAGACAGCTAAGTCCGTAAAGCGGAACCTCTTGGTCAAAGCCCTGCCCACTTATATGAAGATCACAGCCACTCTCCCTCTTAGGGGAGAAGTCTGTTGGGGAAAATGAACATGAGTAGCTGCAGAGGCAGCCCATACCAGGCACCTAAAAGTCATATAAATATGAACAGACAACTAGGAATTACCAGGTATCTGAGGATCACCGGCATCAAGACAAAGAAGGAGCAAAGAGAACAAACTGACCAGAGGAAGCAAAGCTAATTCAGTGAGCAGAGGAGGACTTGATAAAATATGAACTTGGGAAGCTAGGAACATTTGAGAGGCTATCACATGCATAAAACAAAAATATGTACAATCACAGCCTAAGACTGCCAAAGAAATGTAATAGAAACTAAACATGCCTGAGGACTGTGTCTCTTACTGTTTCTCTCTTGTTTTCTTTGTAAATGATAATGGCTAGATGCAATAAAATAGGCACAAAAACTGCAAAATATAAAAAGATGTGAGCTTGCCAAAACAGAGCTTTGGGTTGGCAGGTGGTGCAGCCATGGGATACGTCAAATTGCTCATTAAACTGCAAGTGTAGGAAATTCCAGATTTGGTGTGGGAAAGGCATTTTAGGGGTGGCATGTGTCATGTGTGAAAATTGGGTTGTATAAAAGTTGAATATGTGGGACTTTCCTTGTGGCACAGTGGTTAAGAATCTGCCTGCCAATGCAGGGGACACGGGTTCGATCCCTGGTCCAGGAAGATCCCACATGCCGCGGAGCAACTAAGCCCATGCGCCACAACTACTGAGCCTGTGCTCTAGAGCCCGCGAGCCACAACTTCTGAGCCTGTGTGCCACAACTAGTGAAACCCACACGCCTAGAGCCCGTGCTCTGCAATAAGAGAAGCCACCATATTGAGAAGCCCAGGCACCACAACAAAGAGTAGCCCCCATTCACTGCAACTAGAGAAAGCCCACATGCAGCAACAAAGACCCAATGCAGCCAAAAATAAATAAATAAAATAAATAAATTTACTAAAAAGAAAAGTTGAATATGTGAACGTTAAGAACCATCTGTGTCCACATTCCATTTGGGTTTCCCCAGAGCTAAGTAATATAAATCTTTCAGCTTAAACTCAAGGTCACCATAAGAATAATATCTATGTATCACTTCACCACTTAATAGTTTACAAAACACTTTTACTAATTATTATATTTAATCTTAACCTGGGAGGCAGCTAATATGCCTGTTTTGCCCTTGAGGGAACAGAGGCAGCCAGCAATTTGCATCTTCCTTTCAGGAAATATAGAAACTCATCAGAAAGGCAATTTTGCAAATTGTTTCCCAAAGGATGTTCTGCAGATTGTTGATCCCATAGGACAGTGGTTCTCAAACATTAGTGAGCATCAGAATTGCCTGGATGGCTTGTAAAAAATACACATCTAGAGAGAGAGAGAGAAAGAACTGGTTATCTTTGCTTATGAGCTTATGCATAATTTTTAGTTTCTTCTTTGTACTTTCTACAGAGTGCACATATTATTTGCACAGCCAAGAAAATAAATCTGTAATTTTTTAAAGGTGCTTAGAGTTTGTAGGAATCTCAGAAAAAAAAAAAAAAAAAAACCATGGTGTTTTGTTTTTTTAACACCACCTTTAAAATTCTACCTCTTTTGTTTAATCAATTTCTCTTATAGAATTACACATTTCTTGTAACATAATTCATACAGAAGGCAATTTGGGGATATTTACTAGTACAAAAAAGGGATTATCCCATTAATCAACTAGGATCAAATTACCACATTTCAGTGCATATAGGCTGTAATTAAGGCGAGTCTAAACTAGACTGATCTTTTCTCTTTTTTCTTTGCTTCCCGTAATAACCTAGTTTCAACTCCTTACTATTCTTATGTATTTTACCCAACTGTATTTGAAAACTGCCCCAAAGTTACAGGCCAACCTCCGATATTCGTACATAACAATAAATGTCTTGTGAATCTCAGAAAAATAATGGTAAACCTGTGCATATTGGGATATGTTAATTGTAACAACCACATGCTCGACAAGTGGGCTCCCGTGGTTCAAGTTCTTACCATATAAGTTTCTCTGTAGGGGAAATATTCCCCTTTGAGAAAGAATGAATAAATAGTTCAAAATTAACTGACTTTAAAAAACATTTCCATAACTCAGCTGTAAGAATATAAAATAATGCCATTTGCAGCAACATGGTTGGACCTAGACATTATCATACTTAGTAAGGTAAGTCAGACAAAGACAAATATCATATGCTATCACTTTCATTTGGAATCTAAAAAATGATACAAAGGAACTTATTTACAAAACAGAAACAGACTCACAGACATAGAAAACAAACTTGTGGTTACTGAAGGAGAAGGGGGAGGAGGGATAATCTAGGAGTTTGGGATTAGCAGATACAAACTACTATATATAAAATAGATAAACAATAAGGTCCTACTGGATAGCACAGGGAACTATATTCAATATCTTGTAACAAACTATAATGGAAAAGAACCTGATAAAGAACATATATGTATATATGTGTAACTGAATCACTTTGCTGTATACCAGAAACTAACACAACATTGTAAATCAACTATACTTCAATTAAAAAAAAAATTTCCCAGATAGACTCATTACAATTTTTTTTTTGCAATAGGTAGTTTAAATCAGACTAGAGCCATTTAAAATAACCCCAAATTGTTCTTACTCTGTAACATGTTCATGAAAATACCCTTTAAAAATTGAATTAATAATGCATATACTGTATACCTGTTAAGTGCCTAATTCTGTGAGGTTTATAAAAAGTTTCCTGCTGGGCTTCCCTGGTGGCGCAGTGGTTGAGAGTCTGCCTGCCAATGCAGGGGACACGGGTTTGAGCCCTGGTCTGGGAAGATCCCACATGCCGCGGAGCAACTAGGCCCGTGAGCCACAACTGCTGAGCCTGTGCATCTGGAGCCTGTGCTCCGCAACAGGAGAGGCCGCGATAGTGAGAGGCCCGCACACCGCGATGAAGAGTGGCCCCCGCTCACTGCAACTGGAGAAAGCCCTCACACAAAGACCCAACACAGCCAAAAAAAAAAAAAAAAAAAAAATCACCTGTAATTAAAAAAAAAAAGCAAAAACAAATAACAGAAGTTTCCTGCCATAAAAGAACTTCTCTCTAAATTGATAGAAATAAAATTTACACATATGAAACAATAAGAGACAAATGAAGGACAGTAAAAATGAGTGGTTCAGTGAAGTCAGCCCACTAAACAAGAGCAGGAGCTATATTCCAATCATCTACATCTCTCTAAACAAGGGTCTAACAGATCAGTGATAGTTCAGGGTATTTAGCAGTATAGTAATTCCTAAAGGATTTTAAAACAGACTAAATTGAAGTGAATTCTTGCTCTGGGAAGTCTTCAGTAAGGAGACATTTCTTCTTCTCCTCCTCCTCCTCCTCCTTCTTCTTCTTCTTCTTCTTCTTCTCCTCCTCCTCCTTCTTCTTCTCCACCTTCTTCCTCTCCTTTTTCTCCTCCTCCTCCTCCTCCTCCTCTTCTTCTTCTTCTCCTTCTTCTCCTCCTCCTCCTCCTCCTTCTCCTTCTTCTTCCTTTTTTCCTTTCTCCTACCACTACCAGCCTTGAGTACATTTACTATTTCACTACAACCTAGTGAAGGAAATAGACAAGGGGGAGTTTTCCTCTTAGGGAAATAGAGCAGTTAGAATGCTCTTGGCTACAAGTAAGAGAAAAGTCCACTCAAATGAACATAATAAAAACAAAAACCACCTGCCTCACAAGATAAGAAGCACAGAGTGAGGATGGGTTTCAGGTGCATCAGGATAGAGGCTTTGCCAAATAACCAAGGTTCTTTATCTGCACCTGTCCATCTCCATCCTCAGGCAGGTAGCAGAATGGCTGCTGCAGGTCTAGGAGGCATTCCCAGATGTGGACATAGTCCAGAGCAAGGATGGGCAAACTATGATCCGTGGGTCAAGTCTGAATCACCACCTGATTCTATAAGTAAGGTTTTACTGGGAAACATACTTCTGAGGTCCTTTACATATTTTCTGTGGCTACTTTCACCTTATAATAGAATTTAGTTGCAACAGGGAATTTGAAAAGTTCTCACAGAGCTTGCCAAACCAAGAGACAGCCAGACCACTGCAGCTCAATGTTCACAATATCCGTTCCTTTCTCTAATGATTCATCTATCTATCCATCCACCCATTGATCCATACTTTCAAAAACATTTATTGGATACTGTCTGTCTCTGCATGGGTACTTTAAGCTCACACACACACACACACACACACACACACACACGACACTATTTTAAGAGAGAGAGAGATTCCCAGAAACCTGCTTCTCAGAAATTTGCTTCTGAACTGCCTGACTCTGAACACCTCTAAACCTTTGTTCCTTCTTGCTCCCAATCCCTGGAGTAATCATTCTCTGTCTTCTCCTCCTTCAGGCTTAGAGTGCCTTCTTCTTGGGGCTCCCTTGCACACTGGATCCGATTCTTTAATAAGCCCAGACTGTGAGAGTGCAAGGCAGGGAAAAGAGAAGAAGGGAAAATAGAATAGCATCTACTGAGGGTCTCATTGTGCAGAGCACCCTACGTGCTTCTTATCTTCACATCTGAAGTCAGAGGCAGGCAGGTATGAGGAACCTTGGCAAGCAGCAGAGGAAGGGAATGAAAAAGGATACTTTCATTAATTGTTACCAGGGAGAGTTTGTTGCTCCAGTTTGTTTGACAATTCCCTGGGATATTTTCATACTCAGGCTCCTGATAAACTAGATATTCTTTTCAGTCCTTCCCTTTCCTACTCTTTCTGAGGCCTTGGAAACTTAACATTAGAGTGAAACTAAAGATGGTGCCGAAAAATATTCCATTCTAGGTGACATATTCTTGAAAGGAGCTTGTGCAAAATGTTAGCATTTTGTTTGCAAATGTTTGCTGATCACAGAACGAATGGTATCAATTTTCTGTGAAATGAAATGTGAAGAGAAGTATCATTTATTGAGCATCTATTAAATGATTTGCATATTAATCTCATATTCACAATAAGCCTGTGAAGTCACTTAAGGATAGATTTAACTGCAAAACGCAGAAAATCTAACCTGAGTGGTTTAACAAATTAGGGGTTTAGTAGTCCAGTAGCTGGTGCTGGCATCGATTCAGCATCTAAGTGATTGACATCAAGGAATAGTCTCTTTTTCCACATCACTCTCCTTGGGAAGTTGGCCTTTAGCCTTATGCTTATCATCTCATGATTGCAAGATAGCTGCATCAACTCCAGATATCATATCCACGTTCAAGGTAGAACTCAGAGGGAAATGTAGGGCCTACCATATTAGTCCCCATTTTATCAGGAATGCAAAAACTTTTCCCAAACCCCCTTCATAAGACTTCTAGTTAGATATCATTGGCCAGAACTAGACCAGATGGATACCTTTAGTTTCAAAAGGAGTGGACAAAGTGGGAAATAGGATTTTCAGGGTGGCCTTAGACTAGGGATAGGCAAACAACAACCAAATCTGGGCCACTGTCCGCTTTTGGTTTTTCTTTTGGTTTTTTTGTTTGTTTGTTTTTGTTTTTTTTGGCCACACCGCATGGCTTGCAGGGTCTTAGTTTCTTGACCAGGGCCCCCGCAATGAAAGCACTGAGTCCTAAGCACTGGACCACCAGGGAATTTGTAAATAAATTTTGTAAATGTTTTTGTAAATAGTTTTGTTGCAGCATGGCCACATTCATTCATTTACGTATTGTCTATGGTTGTTTTCATGCTACCATGGCAGAGTTGTGACAAAGACTCAAAGGTCTGCAAAGTCTAAAATTTTGCTATCTCACATTTACAGAAAAGTTTGCCAACCTTTGCCTTAGACCACTCACGAGCCATCAACTAGTTTAGCTACTTCCCTCCCCCAAACAAAACTGAGAGAGCTTCTGATAGCAGAAAGAAGGGACACTGTCACTGGGTAGACTACCAGCATTATCTGCCACTCACTACTTGTTTTCGATGAGGAGACTGAGGCTCCAAAAGTTTAAGTAACCTGGCAAGGACATAGGTTGAATGAGTGCAGCCTCAAGGTCAAGCTCAGGGCTCTCTGACTTCAAGTCCTTTTTTTAAAGAATATTTATTTATTTGGCTGCTTTGGGTCTTAGTTGTGGCATGTGGGAGCATTTGTTGCAGTGTACAGGCTCTCTAGTTGTGGCGCACAGGCTCCAGAGCTCGCAGGTTCACTAGTTGCGGTGCATGGGCTTAGTTGCCCCACGGCATGTGGGATCTTAGTTTCCTGACCAGGGATCGAACCCATGTCCCCTGCACTGGAATGCGTATTCTTAACCACTGGACAACCAGGAAAGTCCCACTTCATGTCCTTTTGACCCTATCATATTTTTGTGAGTTTTCCCATCTGTGAAGGAGCTGTGAGATACTCACCTGTTATTCAACTCAGCCCTTAAATGAGTTGTACAAAAGGACAGAGAGCCAATGGATCTATCTCAGCAGGCTCACAAGGTAATGAAACATTTACTTTTTTTTTTTTTGCGGTACGCGGGCGTCTCATTGTTGTGGCGTCTCCCGCCACGGAGCACAGGTTCCGAACGCGCAGGCTCAGCGACCAAGGCTCACGGGCCTAGCCGCTCCGCGGCATGTGGGATCTTCCGGGACCAGGGCACGAACCCGCGTCCCCTGCATCGGCAGGCGGACTCTCAGCCACTGTGCCACCAGGGAAGCCCAAAACATTTACTTTTAAAGTGCATTTCAAGGCTCATTTCCCACCTTGTTCTCTTTCCACTACGTATATTCATGGGCTAGTAGACCCTGATCTACTTTAGGAGAGGTTTTTTTGGGTTTTTTTTTTTTTTTCATTTTTACTCCCTAGCACTTCACATAGTGCCTAACACATAATAAGGACTCAATAAAAGTTTGTTGTTCTCCCCACTCCACTATTGTCTCATACAAGTAAATATACAAATCACTCATGTTTGCATATATTACCTCCCCAATGAGTCTGTGAATTACCTCAGTGGATACTCACTGTGCACTCAACATATTCAGAATGACTGAATGACATCTCCACCCCACCACTGGCCTCTTGGCACTGAAAATGACTGCAGTTGTCGTGTTTGAGGGCAACGTGGATCACCTTTGTCCTGGCTGCTCAGTCTCATTTCTGTGTGATGGCAGCAGCCTCTGTATGGATCTCAGACTTCAACCTTGGGCTGTCTCCGTCCCTTCATTTCCTCTGCAACCTTGAAGCAACACCACAGGGGTTAAGAGAGCTAATAGCAGCGTAGTCTGGGACTAATAAACAGGGCAAAGTTTCGAGAGGAAGGCTTTCGCAAATCTATTTTTCTTTTCCCTCTCACCTTTCTCCATAACTCAGTCTAAGGGGAACAGGAAGAAACCACTTCGCTTCTTCCCATCTTCCATTCCAGATGTCTTAAGCTTCTTCAAATGCTCTCTATCTCTCTTGCCTGCAAATCTTAGCCATTCCCCTAGCCCACAAGATCCTTCTTCCTTATCCCCATTCACCTTCATCAGGCTAACTCCTAAGATTTTACTTTAGAGTCAACTTTCCTCCAAAAAGCCTTCCTCAGTATTTGAAGATGCCCCTGATATCACAGCCATAGCATCCTATACACCGGGCCTAATTGCCTGTCTCCCAGTTTATCTCTTGTTTGGGTCTGTAAGTAAAACCTATGAGGAGCCACATCCAGCTTATCCTATGTGCTCAATTAGTTACTGGTCAGTGAAAGAATGAGAACAGGAGTAAGAATTCCAAAGGCCTCTAACCCTTCTCATGGGTCAGGCCAGGGAATTCCTAGCCACATTTGATTTCCTCTTCCCTAGAGGTTTCTGTTTGTTCCTCAGACTTTGGAAACTGTTAACCAGAACGAGCTTCTTTGTTTGGAGATCTTATCTTCGTCCTTCACCACCGGGTGTCGTTTTCCTCTGTCTCTCCAGCCAGGCATTCCTCTGCAGCCCACCTCAGCTCTGTAAGTGGCGAAGCCTGGCGCCCTGGACACAGTGCAAAAGCTACAGTGTAATCTCGCTTTCTCTCAGGGCCACTGACCAGAGGAAACAAAAGCTGTACTGATTGGGTTCTCCTGATGAGAACCAGCCAGTGGCTCTGAAGTTTCCTTCGGTGTTTAAAATTCCTTATCTGGCATTGCTAGCAAATCAGCAGGCCCACAAGTCAATGGAGGCTTATCTCCAGAGCTGACTCTTCAAAGAGATATATGCACACCACTCCCCTGGGTCAGATAGCTGTGCCAGTGAGAGACAGGAGTAATTGGGATCAGTCAACTTAACACATATAACACAAGCCATTAACTGTTTTTTAAAAGCAAAGGTAGTTTTTGTTGTTGTTGTTATTTTTACCATCATAAAAGTAATCAGTGCTCAAAGAAAATTTGGCAAATAACAAAATGTGCAAAGGAAAAAATTCCTTGACAACTTAGTATATTTGATATGTTTCTCTTTAGCCTTTCAGTAGGTTATTTCTTTAATAGTTGTCATATACTTTTTTTTACAACTTCACTGTTCTATTTTTAAACTTTTTTGGTTTTTGAATTTATTTATTTATTTTTATATACAGCAGGTTCTTATTAGTTATCCATTTTATACACATCAGTGTATACCTGTCAATCCTAATCTCCCAATTCATCCCACTACCACCTCCCCCCACCGCTTTACCCCCTTGGTGTCCATACGTTTGTTCTCTGCATCTGTGTCTCTTTTTCTGCCCTGCAAACCGCTTCATCTGTACCATTTTTCCAGATTCCACATATATGCGTTAATATACGATATTTGTTTTTCTCTTTCTGACTTACTTCACTCTGTATGACAGACTCTAGGTCCATCCACGTCTCTACAAATGAGCCAATTTCATTCCTTTTTATGGCTGAGTAATATTCCATTGTATATATGTACCACATCTTCTTTATTCATTTGTCTGTCGATGGGCATTTAGGTTGCTTCCACAACCTGGCTATTGTAAATAGTGATGCAATGAACATTGGGGTGCATGTGTCTTTTTGAATTATGGTTTTCTCTGGGTATATGCCCAGTAATGGGATTGCTGGGTCATATGGTAATTCTATTTTTAGATTTTTAAGGAACCTCCATACTGTTCTCCATGGCGGCTGCATCAATTTACATTCCCACCAACAGTGCAAGAGGGTTCCCTTTTTCTCCACACCCTTTCCAGCATTTGTTGTTTGTAGATATTTCTGATGATGCCCATTCTAACTGGTGTGAGATGATACCTCATTGTAGTTTTGATTTGCATTTCTCTAATAATTAGTGATGTTGCGCAGCTTTTCATGTGCCTCTTGGCAATCTGTATGTCTTCTTTGGAGAAATGTCTATTTAGGTCTTCTGCCCATTTCTTGATGGAGTTGTTAGTTTTTTTAATATTGAGCTGCATGGGCTGTTTATATATTTTGGAGATTAATCCTTTGTCTGTTGATTCATTTGCAAATATTTTCTCCCATTCTTAGTGTTGTCTTTTCATCTTATTTATAATTTCCTTTACTGTGCAAAAGCTTTTAAGTTTCATTAGGTCCTATTTGTTTATTTTTATTTTTATTTCCATTACTCTACAAGGTGGGTCAAAAAGACCTTGCTGTGATTTATGTCGAAGAGTGTTCTTCCTATGTTTTCCTCTAAGAGTATTATAGTGTCCGGTCTTTAATCCATTTTGAGTTTATTTTTGTGTATGGTGTTAGGGAGTGTTCTAATTCCATTCTTTTACATGTAGCTGTCCAGTTTTCCCAGCACCATTTATTGAAGAGACTGTCTTTTCTCTATTGTTTATCCTTGCCTCCTTTGTCATAGATTAGTTGACCATAGGTGTGTGGGTTTATCTCTGGGCTTTCTATCCTGTTCCATTGATCTATATTTCTGTTTTTGTGCCAGTACCATACTGTCTTGATTACTGTAGCTTTGTAGTATAGTCTGAAGTCAGCTCTGTCTTTTTCCCTCAAGATTGCTTTGGCTATTTGGGGTCTTTTTTGTATCCTTACAGATTTTAAGATTTTTTGTTCTAGTTCTGTAAAAAATGCCATTAGTAATTTGATAGGGATTGCATGTGAACCTGTAGATTGCTTTGGGTAGTATAGTCATTTTCACAATATTGATTCTTCCCATCCAAGAACATGGTATATCTCTCCATCTGTTTGTGTCATCTTTGATTTCCTTCGTCAGTGTCTTACAGTTTTCTGAGTACTGGTCTTTTACCTATTTAGGTAGGTTTATTCCTGGGTATTTTATTCTTTTTGTTGCAATGGTGTATGGGATTGTTTCCTTAATTTCTCTTTCTGATCTTTTGTTGTTAGTGTATAGGAATGCAAGAGATTTCTGTGCATTAATTTTGTATCCTGCAACTTTACCAAATTCATTGATTAGCTTTAATTTTCTGGTGGCATCTTTAGGACTCTCTATTTATAGTATCATGTCATCTGCAAAATTGACAATTTTACTTCTTCTTTTCCAATTTGTATTCCTCTTATTTCTTTTTCTTCTCTGATTACTGTGGCTAGGACTTCCAAAACTATGTTGAATAATAGTGGCGAGAGTAGACATCCTTGTCTTGTTCCTGATCTTAGAGGACATGCTTTCAGTTTTTCGCTATTGAGAATGATGTTTGCTATGGGTTTGTTGTATATGGCCTTTATTATGTTGAGGTACGTTCCCTCTATGCCCACTTTCTGGAGAGTTTCTATTAAAATTGGATGTTGAATTTTGTCAAAAGCTTTTTCTTTATCTATTGAGATGGTCATACTGTTTTTATTCTTCAATTTGTTAATATGGTGTATCACATTGATTGATTTGTCTATATTGAAGAATATTTGCATCCCTGGGATAAATCCCACTTGATCGTGGTATATGATCCTTTTAATGTGTTGTTGGATTCTGTTTGCTAGTATTTTGTTGAGGATTTTTGCATCTATATTCATCAGTGATATTGGTCTGTAATTTTCTTTTTTGGTAGTATCTTTGTCTGGTTTTTTAGTATCAGGGTGATGGTGGCCTCGTAGAATGAGTTTGGGAGTGTTCCTCCCTCTGCAATTTTTTGGAAGAGTTTGAGAAGGATGGGTGTTAGCTCTTCTCGAAATGTTTGACAGAATTCACCTGAGAAGCCATTTTGTATTTTGGAAGATTTTTAATCACAGTTTCAATTTCATTACTTGTGACTGGTCTGTTCATATTTTCTATTTCTTCCTGGTTCAGTCTTGGAAGGTTATACCTTTCTAAGAATTTGCCCATTTCTTCCAGGTTGTCCATCTTATTGGCATAGAGTTGCTTGTAGTAGTCTCTTATGATGTTTTGTATTTCTGTGGTGTCCATTGTAACTTCTCCTTTTTCATTTCTGATTTTATTGATTTGAGTCCTCTCCCTCTTTTTCTTGATAAGTCTGGCTAAAGATTTATCAGTTTTGGTTATCTTCTCAAAGAGCCAGCTTTCAGTTTTATTGATCTTTGCTATTGTTTTCTTTGTTTCTATTACATTTATTTCTACTCTGATCTTTATGATTTCTTTCCTTCTACTAACTTTGGGTTTTGTTTGTTCTTCTTTCTCTAGTTCCTTTAGGTGTAAGGTTAAATTGTTTGAGATTTTCCTTGCTTCTTGAGGTAGGATTGTATTGCTATAAACTTCCCTCTCAGAACTGCTTTTGCTGCATCCCATAGGTTTTGGATCATCATGTTTTCATTGTCATTGTCTCTAAGTATTTTTTGATTTCCTCTTTGATTTCTTCAGTGATCTCTTGGTTATTTAGTAACATATTGTTTAGCCTCCATCTGTTTGTGTTTTTTACATTTTTTTCCCTGTAAGTTATTTCTAATCTCATAGCATTGTGGTCGGAAAAGATGCTTGATATGATTTCAATTTTCTTAAATTTACCGAGGCTTGATTTGTGACCCAAGATATGATCTATCCTGGAGAATGTTCCATGTGCACTTGAGAGGAAAGTGTAATCTGCTGTTTTTGGATGGAATGTCCTATAAATATCAGTTAAATCTATCTGGTCTATTGTGTCATTTAAAGCTTGTGTTTCCTTATTAATTTTCTGTCTGGATGATCTGTCCATTGGTGTAAGTGAGGTGTTAAAGTCCCCTACTATTATTGTGTTACTGTATATTTCGTCTTTTATAGCTGTTAGCATTTGCCTTATGTATTGAGGTGCGCCTATGTTGGGTACATATATGTTTATAATTGTTATGTCTTATTCTTGGATTGATCCCTTGATCATTATAGTAGTGTCCTTCCTTGTCTCTTGTAACATTCTTTATTTTAAAGTCTATTTTATCTGATATGAGTATTGCTACTCCTGCTTTCTTTTGATTTCCATTTTCATGGAATATCTTTTTCCATCCCCTCACTTTCAGTCTGTATGTGTCCCTAGGTCTGATGTGGGTCTCTTGTAGACAGCATATATATGGGTCTTGTTTTCGTATCCATTCATCGAGCCTGTGCCTTTTGGTTGGAGCATTTAATCCATTCACTTTCACATTTAATCCATTCACATTTAAGGTAATTATTAATATCACCTATAGGTAATGTCCTATTACCATTTTCTTAGCTGTTTTGCATTTGTTTTTGTAGGTCCTTTTCTTCTCTTGTGTTTCCCACTTGGAGAAGTTCCTTTAGCATTTGTTGTAGAGTTGGTTTGGTGGTGCTGAATTCTCTTAGCTTTTCCTTGTCTGTAAAGCTTTTGATTTCTCCGTCAAATCTGAATGAGATCCTTGCCAGGTAGAGTAATCTTGGTTGTATGTTCTTCCCTTTCATCACTTTAAATATATCATGTCACTCCCTTCTGGCTTTAGTGTTTCTGCTGAGAAATCAGCTGTTAAACTTATGGGAGTTTCCTTATATGTTATTTGTCATTTTTCTCTTGTTGCTTTTAATAATTTTTCTCTGTTTTTAGTTTTTGTCAATTTGATTACTATGTGTCTCAGCGTGTTTCTCCTTGGGTTTATCCTGCCTGGTACTCTCTGCGTTTCCTGGACTTGGGTGGCTCTTTCCCATGTTAGGGAAGTTTTTGACTGTAATCTCCTCAAATATTTTCTCGGGTCTTTCTGTCTCTCTCCCCTTCTGGGTCCCCTATAATGGGAATGTTGTTGCAGTTAATGTTGTCCCAGAGGTCTCTTAGGCTGTCTTCATTTCTTTTCATTCTTTTTTCTTTATTCAGTTCCATGGCAGTGAATTTCACCATTCTGTCTTCCAGGTCACTTATCCATTCTCCTGACTCAGTTATTCTGCTACTGATTCCTTCTACTGCATTTTTCATTTCAGTTATTGTATTGTTCATCTCTGTTTGTTTGTTGTTTAGTTCTCCTAAGTGTTTGTTCTTTAATTCTTCTAGGTCTTTGTTAAACATTTCTTGCATCCTCTCAATCTTTGCCTCCATTCTTTTTCCGAGGTCCTGGATTATCTTCACTATCATTATTCTGAATTTTTTTCTGGAAGGTTGCCTATCTCCACTTCATTTAGTTGTTTTTCCCTGGTTTTATCTTGTTCCTTCATCTGGTACATAGTTCTGTGCCTTTTTGTTTTGTCTATCTTTCTGTGAATGTGGTTTTTGTGTTACAGGGTGCAGGATTATAGTTCTTCTTGCTTCTGCTCTCTGCCCTCTTGTGGATGAGGCTATCTAAGAGGCTTGTGCAAGCTTCCTGATGGGAGGGACTTGTGGTGGGTAGAGTTGGGTGTTACTCTGGTGGGCAGAGCTCTGTAAAACTTTAATCAGCTTGTCTGCTGATGGGTGGGGCTGAATTCTTTCCCTGTTGGTTGTTTGGCCCGAGGCAACCGAGCACTGGAGGCTACAGGTTCTTTGGTGGGGCTAATGTTGGACTCTGGAAGGGCTCATGCCAAGGAGTACTTCCCAGAACTTCTGCTGCCAGTGTCCTTGTCCCTGTGGTGAGCCACAGCCACCTCCACCCCCCACCCCCGCAGGAGACCCTCCAACACTAGTAGGTAGGTGTGGTTCAGTCTCCTTCCCCCTGGGTCCCAATGCGCACACTACTTTGTGTGTGCCCTCCAAGAGTGGAGTCTCTGTTTCCCCCAGTCCTGTCGAAGTCCTGCAATCAAATCCCACTGGCCTTCAGAGTCTGATTCTCTGGGAATTCTTCCTCTTGTTGCCGGACCCCCAGGTTGGGAAGCCTGATGTGGGGCTCAGAACCTTCACTCCAGTGAGTGGGCTTCTGTGGTATAAGCGTTCTCCAGTTTGTGAGTCACCCTTCTGGTGATTATGGGATTTGATTGTATTGTGATTGCACGCCTCCTACCATCTCACTGCAGCTTCTCCTTTGTCTTTGGTTGTGGGGTATATTTTTTGGTGAGTTCCAGTGTCTTCCTGTCAATGATTGTTCAGCAGTTAGTTGTGATTCTGGTGCTCTCGCAAGAGGGAGTGAGCCCATGTCCTTCTACTCTGCCTTCTTCCATCATATACATTTGGTAATCAATATAAATTTGTATTCTGCCTTTATTTTTGCATGTAAAAGTATAACAGGAATATTCCCCTAACGTTTTACATAATTAGGTGAATAAAGTTTTAATGGCCACTTAACGTGTATACATTGGATAATTTATTTAACTCAATTACTCATTGTTAGGTATTTAGATGGTTTCCAATATTTTTTATCTGAATTGTTATGAATGTCAATGAACATAAAGCCTTTTCTAAATTTACATTTATTTCCTTAGCCTGGATTCCCAGGAGAGGAATCAAATAATATGAATTTTTAAGGTTCTTGGTTTATCTTGCAAGATGATTTGACAGAGGGGCTCTACTAATATACACTTCTACCACCAATGTATGAGAACACCAGTTTATTACACCATTGCCAAGACTAAATGTTCTCCTTCAATATTGTATATTTTTCTTATTTTATAGGAAAAAAATAATCAACATGAGTTTAACTTGCATTTCTTTCATTTAATGAGGTTAAACATGTTTCTCAAGTTTTTTCTTTTTTTTGACATAATATATTTATGTCCTTTTTGTACCTCTCTATTTGGTTCTGTACTATTTTTCTTGTTAATTTTCATGTGAATTAATTCTTATCTTCCATATACACTGGGAATACTTTCTTCCTATTTGTTGTTTTCCATTTGATTTTGGTTTGTCTGGGGTACAGAGAAATTATTTTTTGTACTTCGATGTATTGCTTTTTAACATTGTATTATCTTCTGTTACTTTTAAACTTAAATAGTTTACCCCATACATACTTGATAATCATTCTTTTCTTTCTTTGATTATATTAGTTAGTTTGTTATGTTTGTTTGTCTGGCTTATGAGTGTAGTGATTAAGAACCCCAAATCCAGAGTCAGACTGCCTGAATTCAAATACCATCTCTACCACCCACCAGCTCTGTAATGTGGGGCAAGTTACTTAAATTCCCAGCATCTTTATTTTCTCATCTGCAAAGTGTAGACACTAATACACAAAAATAGTTGCTGTGACGATTAAATCAGTTAATATATGTAAAGCAGTTAGAACTGTTCTTAGATGCTTAACAGTAAGTGCTATGTAAGTGTTGGTTATTAATATTTAATTATCATAGACATATTGATTTAAAATCTGGTAAAGTTAAGTTATATTTTGCTATTTAAAAAAATTTCTTGGGAATTCCTTCGCAATCCAGTAGTTAGGACTCCGCATTTCCACTGCAGGTGGCATGGGTTCGATCCCTGGTAGGGAACTAAGGTCCCACAAGCCATGCAGCATGGCCAAAAAAAAAAAAAATTCTTATTTCTCAAAAATTTCTTGGATAATTTCACCTACTTGATTTTCAGGATGAAATTTCAGTCATGCTCTGAAAAAGATTTACAATGGGAATTTTATTGGTCTTGCCCCATCCTCTTTTGTGTAAGCTCACAAGGCTGTATAGCATGGTAAGAGACAATGGTGTAGTGGTTAAGATAAGAATGAAAGCATCAGATACACCAGGGTTTGTGTGCATCTCAGTTATGTCACTTTCTAGCTGTCTCACCTTGGTCAAGTTACTTCCCCGAGATTCAGATTCTTCATCTCTAAAATAAAGTAGAATTTGTAATAATAGAAGCTGCCACAACCCAAATGTCCATCAATTGATGAATGAATAAATAAAACATGATGTATCCACACAATGGAATATTATTTGATCATAAAAAGGAATGAAGTATGATATATGCTACAACATGGATGAACCTTGAAAACATTATGCTAAGTGAAAGAAGCCAGTGGCCAAAGATCACATATTTTATTATTCCATTCATATGAAATGTACAGAATAGGTAAATTTATAGAGATAGAAAGTAGATTAGTTGTTGCTTAGAGCTTGAGAAGATGGGGAACCTGGAGGGTGATAACTAAAGGATACTGGGTTTCTAGGTAAGTCTCATGTGGTATGAGCTGATTGATGGTACCAAAATTGTGTGCCTGCATCCTTGTTGCAAGGAGACTGACTACTACATTGTAAAATTTACTATATAAATATGGGAATTCCCCTACTATAGAAAGCCTATTCAAAAGATAATGAACAGTCATGATTATAATCAGATACAAGGACAAAGACTCTCAGAAAACCACAAATCTAAGGGGTGGATGAAGGAAGTGGATCCAGAGAAGAATACAGAAAGGAAGAATCATATAGATGGAAAGACAATATAAAAAGAAAAATAATGGAAGAAATGGATTAAAGAATCTCAAGAAGGAGAGAGCAGTGATCAAGAATGTTAGTTCTGGGAGTTCCCTGGTGGTGCAGTGGTTAAGAATCTGCCTGCCAACGCAGGGGACACGGGTTTGATCCCTGGTCCGGGAAGATCCCACATGCCACGGAGAAACTAAGCCTGTGCACCACAACTACTGAGCCCGCACTCTAGAGCCCGTGAGCCAAAGCTACTGAAGCCTGCGCGCCTAGAGCCTGTGCTCCGCAACAAGAGAAGCCACCACGATGAGAAGCCCTTGCACCGCAACAAAGAGTAGCCCCTGCTTGCTGCAACTGCAGAAAGCCCACAAGCAGCAATGAAGACCCAACACAGCCAAAAATAAATTAAATTAAATTAAAAAAATTTTTTAAAATGAGGTCAAGTTTACCTTGTAATGGCCAAATTACTGTGGCTCAAACTTTCATCATATCTGATGACAGGCAGTCTCATGTTTTATGCGGCTCCTCTCTACACAGAGGTCTTTGCACTTGCCAGTGGCTCATGTGTTCCACAAATCCATACTGCCCTGGCCACCCATGTGGTTCCAGATTGTTCATCACAGCTCCCCCACTGTCACCTCTCACCTCCTGCAACCCCACGATTGAAGTCACCACAGCCATGCTGGCCTCAAGGGAAGGCTTTTCCTCCCTTTACTAAATGTTCCCAGAGGTGGACATAGACCCTTCCTTTAATTTCCCATAGCCTGACCAGGACTAGGCTGCAACATTTAATAAAATTTGATTAAAAGTTTAAGGATAAGAGAAAGGAATGATAAAACTGACAAATTGCTAAATGGCTATGAGTTCTGAACGCTCTCAGAGTCCACAAGCAGCACAGGCTGTCTTAGGGCCGTGGAGGTGCCTTGTTGCCTAGTTCCCAGGCTTGCGCTCTCTGGCAGGGGCTGCTTATCTTCTCCCTTTGGGAGTGACCTCAAGTGAGTTCACCCTACTGAAAGTTCAGGCCCCAATCTCCAGAGGCCCCAGAAGAAGACCACATTTCTCCCTGCAGTCTTTCTAGCCTCAAGTTTGCCCCTCCTACCCCCATTTCCTGTCCACTTCCTCTGAGGAAACTTCAGCCCTCCCCAACTCACGGGGTCAGGTCTGCTTCTATGGCCTCTGTGAGATCATCACATAAAAGCAAAATATCTGATAGACGACATTCCCCACGTCTGTGTTTGAGTATTACCACCTGTGAGGTAATCACAGGCCTGTCTTTTTGTACTAAGCCTGGACAAGTCCAGTTTCTTTTTGTGGCATTTTATCCACATGAAGTAAAAACCCAGAACTGTAGCTTCCCTGTAGTCCTAAAGTGCTCATTCCCCATCTCCTGTGAGAAGCTGTTTAAACAGGAAGCACAAGCATCTCTATGAAAATAAACAATCCCATACCGGCTAAGGGAGTCTATACCCACACCTTAAAGGAAATATTTCTCGAGAGGCATCTTAAACTCCAGAGATATAGCTCCACCCATAATAAAGGCAACTTTTGACATTATGATGCAGAAAAGTTTAGGTCTCTGGAGTTGGAGCTGTCAAACTTCCATTCCAGAAAATGGTCTGGTTTAGTATTAGTATATCTAATCTTGTCCAGTTAGATCATTTCCCCTAAACCAAAACTACCCTTGAAAAACTGCTTGAAGAGGGGACTTCCCTGGTGGCGCAGTGGTTAAGAATCTGCCTGCCAATGCAGGGGACACAGGTTCGAGTCGTGGTCCGGGAAGATCCCCCATGCCACAGAGCAACTAAGCCCGTGTGCCACAACTACCAAGCCTGCATTCTAGAAGCCCACGAGCCACAACTACTGAAGCCTGCACACCTAGAGCCTGTGCTCTGCAACAAGAGAAGCCACCGCAATGAGAAGCCTGCAGACTGCAACGAAGAGTAGCCCCCGCTCGCCACAACTAGAGAGAGCCCACGTGCAGCAATGAAGACCCAACACAGCCAAAAATAAATATAAATAAATAAATTTTTAAAAGAAAAAAAAAACTGCTTGAAGATCTGAAATTACAACGTTCAAGCCACTCTCCCCACCCCAGCCTTCAAAAATCTCAGGCCATTTTTGACAGGGCTCTGGTTACAAGCATCATGTGCCTGTCTACCCCTAGAGATTGTGGCTTTTCCCAAGTGTCTCACTTTAAGGTAGTCAAGCTTAGAGTCAATCTCTAAGGTAAGGGTAGAAGAGAAATTGCTTCCTCCTTCCATGGGCCACAGCCATTTCCTTGCCACATGAGAATGGAACTAATTTTGATTTCTTTTTCTTGAACCTTAGATACCTGGCTTGTCAACAGTCATTCAAAAAGAATTTTATAAAGGTTAAAGAATTAGAGTTAGCCAAATTGTGAAATTGAGACTCTAGGGATTCAATTTCTAGTCATAGGTCATGCAGAATTAAATGAATTTGGAGGTGTAGATTTTAGTGGATTTAGGTTGTGGAGATTGTCAACTCAGATAAATTGAAGCAAAAGGTGGATTTTCTCAATATTACTGAATAGGCTTAAAGTATAATTAACAACAGCTGGCAAGAGCTTACGTCTATTTCCATTTGTATTGGCCACTAGCCCAAACAAGAAAAATGGATTTTTGCCAATCATAAAGCTAAAAATCATCAATAGGGAATGCCATTTTTAATTTCAAAACCACAAGTGAACATACAGTATATAGAAAGAAGTCATACAGAACTTCCCAGTCTTTCCTCTTGGTGTCAGTTCCATTCATTCAAGTATTTATCACCTATGTGCCAGGCACTGTGCTATGTCCTGAAGTTGCTATCAAGATAAATGAGGAAGCTTGCCCTTGAGTTCTTTACCACCCAGTTGGAGGACAGAGATGGGTGAAGTGGCAGGAAACATTGTTAACTAAAGTGTTACAATAAAAAGCCTGTTCTCAGTCGATAACACAGGGGTGAATTATGCATTGTAGAAGCACAGAGAAGGACAACTAACTGCTCAGAAAGCTTCATAGAGAAGTTGCATTTGAATATGTTCCTGAAAGATGAGTAGAAGGTCACCAAAGAAGGGGAGAAGAATTCAGTGTTTGTTTGATGTCTAGCCTTCTTAATACACTGACTATAAATTCTGTGTGGTTGGGATCAATCTTGTTCATTGTATGCCTGGCGCCCAGCTCAGCACCTGGCACACATCAACTGTTCTAAAATATTAGTTGACCCGATTGACTAAAAATATCTTTGGCAGAGAGAACCACATGTACAATAACAAATAAACAACACAGTGATTTTTCTAGATTGTGGTTTATAATATCAGCACCATTAGCTCCTGGAAAGGAAGCACTCTCCCAAGAAAGCTCAAAAGAGTAAGCACTAGAGAGGAAGCCACAACCTGAGTTTTAGACTCAGCCTTGTTATTAATGAGTTACCTGACTTTGAATCAATGATTATCCTGTATCAACTTCAGTTTTCTCACTTGTAAAATAGCCTTGTAATGGTTTATTATTATAATATTATATATTGTAAAAAACAAAAACGATTACTAGAAGGGGAAAGAATGTAGCACTGCATCTTTTCCTTCTCTTTCTAAATGCAAAATTAATACATGCATCCCAGCTTTAAGATGCAAACGGAGCACATACTGGTCATCTCACCCTCCAACACCATAATTGCAGGACTGATAAAAAATAGGTTAATAGAGCTTCCCTGGTGGCGCAGTGGTTGAGAGTCCGCCTGCCGATGTAGGGGATGCGGGTTCGTGCCCCGGTCCGGGAAGATCCCACATGCCGCGGAGCGGCTGGGCCAGTGAGCCATGGCCGCTGAGCCTGCGCATCCGGAGGCTGTGCTCTGCAACGGGAAAGGCCACAACAGTGAGAGGCCCGCATACCGCAAAAAAAAAAAAAAAAAAAAGGTTAATAAACATTCAAAAACAAAGAAGGAACTTTCTTAGGATTATAAGCCGTAATCACGTGGGAAACCAGAGCGGTGAGCTGAGGCTCCCACCACCTCAAAGCTCTTGCTCTTTGTCACATACTTCCCTGGCTGGGGGCCTTCTGGTTCTCTCTAATCTAACCGAAGAGATGAAGAGATAGAAAAAAATTGAAACTGAGAGGAAAGATAAGAGGTACTGAGGTTACAGAGATTTTATCATCAATCCAATGCAGGTGTTTTTAAAATGTTTTGTGCCATGGATCTCTCTTCAGCAAGCTTAGTGAAGACCATGGAATCCCTTCTGACTTAAGTCTAGTTGGGCTGCTATAGCAAAATACCACAGCAGAAATTTATTTCTCACACTTCTGGAGGCTGAGCAGTCCACGATCAAGGTGCTGCCATGGTCAGGTTCTGGTGAGGGTCACCTTCCTGGTCCATAGCCAGTATTCTTGTTATGCCCTCACATGGTGGAAGGGCTGAGAGAGCTCTCTGGGGCCTCTATTATAAGGGCACTAATCCCATTTATGAAGACTCCACCCTCATGACCTAAGCATCTATCAAAGTCCCCACCTCCTAATACCATCATATTGGGCATTAGAATTTCAACATATGAATTTTGGGGGGACACAAACATTCAGACCATAGTACCTTCTCAGATTAATACTTTCAAATGCATAAAATAAAATATATAAAATTATATAAGAAATCAATTATATTGATTTGCGGTTATCAAAATGTTAAAATTTTGTCATGTGTTAACATATTAACAAATTGAATAGCGAGATGTTACAGCCAGCTTATTATTATTTTTGAGATATCTGCCATAATTGTAATATAACATGAAAATATCTGTGATTTCTGTTGGTGATAATGTCACAGACACTGCCAATACTACTGTGGTTTTTTGCCAGTATGCAAATTGTGGAAAGTAATATATTTCAGTTAGAGGCTAATGAGAATTAAAATGTAATAGTTTTTTCATCCAGTTTCATGGACTCCCCTGAATTCTATCCACAGACTTCAGGTTAAAAAACTCTGGTCTCATAGAATTTCCAGGAGATTTCCCAAGAACAGAGGAAATGTGATTCTTTAATTTTCTAGACCTGAAAAAAAAAGACATGATACTTCAGATTAATAGAGTTCACTAAATTCTAGCAAAATAATACAAAAAATGAAATAAACATGACTGAAACATATGGTAAAATATCAGCAATAAGGAGAAAACCCTATAAACTACCAGAGTAGAAAGCTGAACTACAAAGGAAGAAGATTCAAATAACCCTGGATATCTGATTAGCAAAATTCTATGCAAGCAAACAATGGACAAATATTTTTTAAATACTGAGGGAAAATTTACTGTGAATCTACAGTTTTATTTATAACCAGATTATCAGTAGTTTGAGTAGAGTGAAAATAAAATAAAGCCTTCTTTGGACATGTAAAGATTTAAAACAATTAGCACTCATGACCTAAAATAAACTGTATCAAGAAAAAAAAAATCCAGAAGGAAGTGTTGTAATGCAAGTATAATATACACTATGTGGGAAGAAATTAAATAATATAGTAGTATAAAACATAAAAAGTGAAAGAGCTCTGTCCTGATCCCTTTATTTGTTGTGTATTCTCCTATACCTTTTTCAATGCCAATAGAAACATGTACACAAATATAAATATACAAGATACTTTTTATTCTTTAAACAATGAGCTCACGCTATATAAAATAGTTGGTGGGTTTTTTCTCCCATTCAATGGAATGTCATGCACATCCATGAATATTGGTACAGGCAGATCTACCTTACTCATTATACTATCCACATTCCACAATATAGATGTATCAATGTTCATTTAACATGTCCTGGATACGGACATTTAGATAGTTTTAATATTTTTGCTCTTATAAATAATGCTTGGAGAATTTTTGTCAGTATTTCTATAGAATAGAGCCCTAGAATTAGAATTCTTGGGCCAAAGAATATGTGTATTTAAAATGTTTCATAGATCCTGCTGAAATTACTTCTGAAAATATTGCTTATTTATAGTCAGACTACAAGTACATGAGATGCAGTATTTTAAGGGAGGGAATCTTGAAACATGAGAATAGACACCAAATGGAGAGAATTTGTTGTGAATTTTTAAACAAAAAGACAGAAAATAAGAATGACTTTGAGTGCCTGTGACAGATGGCTTTGTCCTTCGGACCACTTGGAAAATACTTTTCAAAAATTGATCACGTGCCATTGTCAGAGGTGGGAGGTGGGGTGGGGAGGAGGGCAAAATGGGTGAAGGTGGTAAAAAAATACAGACTTCCAGTTATAAGACAAATAAGTTCTGGAATGTAATGTACAGCATGGTGACTATAGTTAACAATGGTGTATTGTATATTTGACAGTTGCTAAGAGTAGATTGTGTAAGTTCTCGTCACAAGAAAACAAATTTGTAACTCTATTTGGTGATGGATGTGAACTAGACTTACTGTGGTGATCATTTCACAGTATGTGCATACATAAAATTATTCTGTTGTACACCTAAAGCTAATAAAATGCCATATGTCAGTTATATCTTAATAAAAAATAAAAATCAATAAATCAAAAAAAATTGATCACAAACTAATCCAAAGAGATTTAGTATGAAAGGAACTCAACTATTCAGTTAGGTCTTATTCTATTAAGAGCAGACTATTAAATAAATTCTTGCAGAAAATTTTATCTTTCTTAAGGTAATTTTAATGAGGAAAACCTCTGCCTTTGGACTTAATTCTAACCATCATGGAGCACTGATTTGTGCAGTGGCAGTGATAATATCCTTGATAAGAAGTATCTGCAGGTCATCTTAGAATTTGTAATATTTGTAATATGTAAGAATATAATTATTGGGTAGGTTTAGACATGCACTTAAGGCTTTTAGTAAAACAGGCATTGAAAAGTTTAGAGAGAAAAAAATATATAAATGGCCTATCACTTGAATCTTCAAATGAGAGTATAACTACAGAGTGCTAACTATAGAAGTTTAGCTATAAAGGTATATTTTAAATTGTGTTTTACAGCAAATACTTGAGTGTGCCTATGTGCTAAATATTGGGTTAGGCACTAAAGACACTACATCTGTTTTGGAGGATATTGCCGTTTTGAAGAACTTAATGCATTTGATATGTATTAATTCTCTAAATTACTTTAAGCAAAAACATAGCTCCATTTTGTAAATGGGTAATAGTAATTGTGGAGAGACAAACAATAATATCAATTGCAGAGAGGTAAGCGTTTATTTTAAAAGATTATATTGACTACCTGCTATGAGCACATCTGACACACAAAGAAATAACAAGAAATGATTCCTGCCTTCAAAGCACGTGCAGGTTTTTAAGTACCAGAGATTCAAAAAATATTGTTTAAAGAACAGCAGTAGAATCTTCACAAAGAGAAATAAAATGCTGGTGCTACATGTCTTGCATAGATTTTCAAAGAACTTGTGAAAAGTTAGAAAAAGAGGCACTTTATTAAGGAAGGACACACACAAGTAGCAGTAAGAACTCTGAGGATGTAGCTAAATCCCAGAATGAACAATTGTTTGAGTCTCATTATGGTCAACAAATAGGACATTGTAGCTCTGTTTGGCCTCATAGGGGAAGGAGTGGGCTCTGTGCTTGGGGGCAAATACTGTAATCTAAGTGGATGATAAGCAGAGTACAAAGTGATTAACTCCTCTTTTGCTTTACATTTTCTATCAATAATAATTATCATTGGGGACTTCCCTGGTGGCTCAGTGGTTAAGAATCCGCCTGCCAATGCAGGGGACACGGGTTCGAGCCCTGGTCCAGGAAGATCCCACATGCCGCAGAGCAACTAAGCCCGTGTGCCACAACTACTGAGCCTGCGCGCTAGAGCCCGCAAGCCACAACTACTGAGGCTGCACGCTGCAACTACTGAAGCCTAGAGCCCATGCTCCACAACAAAAAGAAGCCACCGCAATGAGTAGCCCCCACTCGGCACAATTAGAGAAAGCCCACATGCAGCGAAGACCCAAAGCAGCCAAAAAAAAATGATCATTTATTAGAAAGAATAAAATTAAGGATCATTGAAGCCCAAGGTGCGTGAGAAGACAATACAAATTTAGCTATTTTCCATGAATTCAAGTGTACAGGCTTAAGTAAATTTCATATCGTGGAACTATATTAACTTGTAAATATTGCAAAATTATGAAGCTTATGGATAGTTTGAGAGGACCAGAAGCTTAAGGTCAGGTTAATATTGTCCCAATATTTTAAAAAGTGTAAAATGCCCCTTCTAGAAACTATATAGACTGGGGTGATAAACCAACCAAAAATTCTATAGGGGAATCAGTTACTTGTTCCCTCATAATATGCAGTTTCAGACTAGTATGCTAGGTTCTGAGGGTGTCATAAAGATGACAATTAGGACATAGATTCTGCTTCCAAGGAATGGAGAGTTTAACAAGGGAGTTAAGGAGGTAAACCAAAAACAAACAAACAAATGAATAAAAAATAAATTGTAAATATTTTTGTCTTGCTTTCTTCTTTAAGGAGAACATACAGTGCTTTACAATTTCCCACCACATCTTTATTTATTCATTCAATATTTTATTAAATACGTTCTATGTGCAAGGCACTGTGCTAAATGGTACAGAAAATAACAAAGAAGAATCAGAAGATCTTACCTTCAAGGAGTTTACAATGAGAGGGAGTTTTATTAAAAATTTAAATGTAAGTGTCCTAGTCTGTTTGGGCTGCTATAACTAAATACCATAGACTGGGTGGCTTAAATAACAAACATTCATTTCTCCCAGTTCTGGAGGCTGGGAAGTCCAGGACGAAGGCACCAGGTGATTCCGTGTCTGTTGAAGACCCGCTTCCTGGTTCATAGCTGGCACCTTCTGGCTATGTTCTCACAAGGCCAAAGGATAGAGAGTTCTCTGGAGGCTCTTTTATAAGGGACTAATCCCTTTAGTGAGGGCTCCACATCATGGTCTAATCACCTCCAGAGGCCTCCACTTCCAAATACCATCACATTGGGAGTTAGGATTTCAACATATACGTTTGGGGGAACACAAACATTCAGTCCATTGCAGTCAGTGAGGATGATCAGCTTGCTCTGGTTCATTTAAAACAAGCTGTAGAGTTGCACACATATTCATTTGAGAAGGAGGGTCGTGCAGACTACAAGGGAGAAGGAGAATCAACTGAGAAGGTTAGCCTGTTGTCTCACAGGTGTTTGTGTGTTTTGGCAGAGACAGGGGTAGATACTTAACAGATTTCGTTTCAATCTTCCTTTTCTGGTCCCACAGGAAGACTACATTTCCCATTCTCCCTTGAAGTTAGGTTGGGGGCAGGTAACTAGGTTCTGGAAATGGGTTGCAAGCAGAAGTGGCATAAACGACTTTGAGTTCTGGGCCTTAAAAATAAAAACGAGTATCTACTAAAGCTAAACATACAACTTCCCCATGACCTAGCAATACCACACCTAGGTATAGTCCCAAGAGAAACAAAAGCATATGCTACAGAAAGACAAGTGAAAGAATGTTCATAGCGAGTTTAGTCATAATAGCCCCAGACTTACAACAACCCAAATGTCCTGGAATGGAAAAATTGTGCTGTGTTCATATAATAGAATATTATACAGTGATAAAAAATAATGAAATATAGCTATACACAGCAACGTGCACAAAATCTTGAGTGAAAGAAGCCAGATGTCAAAAAATATTAATGTATGCTTCCATTAATGTAAATTTCAGGAAAAGGCAGAAAAAAAGCTATGGTGATAGAAGTCAGAATTGCGGTTACCTCTCTTTGCAGGTGTATTAACTGCAGAGGGGCACGAAAGAGCCTTCTGGCATGATGGAAATACTCTTTTTTAGGATAGTTGTCTTAGGAGTGAAGGCAAATGTAAAAATTCATCAAGCTGTACACTTAATTTTTTTGGCACATTACTATATACAACAACTAAAAATTATGCACAAAAAATCAAACAAACAAACAAACAAACAAAAAGTGACCACTGAAAGCCCAGTAAAGATAGAGGAATTTTTTTTTGTTTTAAAGATAGAGGAAATTTTAACCTTGAATCACTACTTGGAGGAAAGTTGCCCTGAAGTGCTGGCCAACCTGCTTTGGACTTCGTGTGAGCACAAAATAAACCTTTCTTAGTCTAAGCCCCTAAGATTTAGGGGTGTATTTGGTATCACAGCATAGCCTAACCTTTTTTGGCTACTACAGTATTTATTCATCACCCATAAACTGCCAAGGTCAGAAACCTGGTTTTGTCAGCCCACCAGTGGAGGCTCTGTGTTTCATAGGCTAAGTGACCCAAAACAAGCTTATAAATGAATGTAAAAATTAAAATGCCCATTCATTTAATGAAAGGGAGGGGGGAAAAAGCCCTCTCATTCAAACTAGGATATCCGTGTTACCATGATCAAGCCCATTCTTTCAAGACAGACCTGCATGGAAAGTCAAACCATAATCAAAATTTGTCTGGTGCACGTGTTCTCAGAAAAATAGCATTAATTAGATGGATCAAATGTTTAATGCTATCCTTCCAACAGAGCTTGTGAATCCATTTCACAGTAAAGATATTTTGTCAGTGGGTCCCTGGGGGATACCTGAGGTCCCTGGACTGCAGTTTCCACTCCCCTTGGCATATACCTGAGTTGCCTCAGTGGCTCTCCTTTTTTTCCTTCTTATAATCCTATTAACTTTACCTTTTATGCATATTATTGCATTCTAATTTTTTAGATACATTGGTCTGGCCTCTGAAGCCTTCCTTTTTATATATCTACTCCTATCTATTATATGTAGTTTATGTATTTTTCCTCTCAAAGAACAATCATAAATCTTTTACTTTCAAATTCTGTGATGGGAGTGGTAGAAGTTTGAGGTGGGGAGAATGGTGCCCTAACCCTCGTCTCCAAGTACTGATAACATCATCAAATTGATATAGACACTGGGAATTCTATGCAGTGTGTCTGAATATTTCATAAGGTGATTTGAGAGCCATTTTGTGGAATTCCTGAAGGCCTGAAGGACAGTGAGGAAATAGGTATCAGAGCCTAGAGAAAAAGGGATCCCTGTTATGTACCTGTTACGTAGTGGAGGAAAGTTTGGCAACACTGTTGCCTGCTGAACTGTGGAATATAGAACATATCTCCAACAAATTGGTACATTTGGTTAAGGAAATTTCCAGGCAGAATGTTGAAAGTACCAACTAATTTTTTTTTTGAACTAGGTGTGATAAGACACAGAGAGAGATCAGATGAAAGAACTATTCACTTTTTAGGCAGAATTTAGAGGAAATATAAAGAACCTAGGCTCTTCGGGTTAAAAAATCAAGACGTTGTTTATTCCTAGCCTGGCCAGTTGGTAAAAGGTTAGGAATTGCTTTAAGGCAAAGGTTAAAGCAAGGGTGCAGCTGTAAGACTTTTTTAAGATCGTAGAAAGATTTAAGAATGTTCTTTCTAGATCTTCTCAGATTGATAAGAAGGCTTCTAAATATTTTAAGGGCATTTTCCAATAGCTTCCTGACTCTCAGCTCAAGATGGAAAGTGTCTGTCTCAAAAAGATTGACACTCTCAAAGAAAGTGAGCGTGGCTTTTAAAAAATGGAGTGGTTAGAGTTTGATATATGAGAATTCCCCAAATTAAAAAAAAAAAACTGTATTGGCAGAAGCAATACCTGTTTGGGCTGAAAGAGCCTAAGTATCTCTCAATATAGCAGCTTTCAACATTTATGTGGGCAAAAATTTATATTTGCATCTTAAAAACTGAATATAATACTTTAAATAAAACGATGTGAAGAAAAATGTGAGGTTTTGCAACCAAAATTGGTAGAAAGTCAGAATCATATGTAGCTATTTTGAAAAGCTTGCCTAGTATCAACAAAGAGAAAGTGTATCTGAATGTTGCTGGAATTAGGAGGTACCACAGTTATCATACTTAGTTTGAGCCATGCTTTGTCATTACACTATCCTTGATATGCATTTCTACAATGACTACATGTAAAGCTGAACAATTTAGTGTGGTTAAATCCTCCGCATGAGCTCTAAAGAGCTCTTCCATTCTTTTTCAAAGAGATCTTGAAAGCCAGAATCTTGCAAGAGCAACAATTTTCAGCTTGGCATGTATTCAAAGCCCTTGAATTCAGCCACAGATTGCCATATTAGTTTCCTTCATTCACTGTGTATCTTCCTTGAAGAAAGTCTGGTTCACCTTGTTGATGAACCCTAAAGCCTTTTTTTTTTTTTTTTTTTTTTTTTTTTAATGGAAAAGAAGCAACAATGAAGGCCCAAGAGAGTATCCAGTCAAGCTACTGGTCATATACAACCTAAAAGAATAAATGGCCCAGGGCTTTCCTGGTGGTGCAGTGGTTGGGAATCCTCCTGCCAGTGCAGGGGACATGGGTTCGAGCCCTGGTCTGGGAAGATCCCACATGCCACGGAGCAACTAAGCCTGTGCGCCACAACTACTGAGCCTGCGCCCTAGAGCCCGTGAGCCACAACTACCGAGCCCTCGTGCCGCAGCTACTGAAGTCCGCATGCCTAGAGCCCATGCTCCGCTACAAGAGAAGCCACCACAATGAGAAGCCTGTGCACCGCAATGAAGAGTAGCCCCCGCTCACTGCAACTAGAGAAAGCACGCGTGCAGCAACAAAGACCCAACACAGCCAAACATAAAAATAAATAAATTTATTTAAAAAAAAGGAATAAATGGCCCATGTAGGTACAATGTGTAACTTTACCCTTAAAATTATTGGCAACATTATGAGAAAATTTTCTTCTGAATAACAGCCTTATATATCTTATAATACCATATAAAGGAATTTACAAATGTAAACTACTGATTTATTGCAAACTGCTCCTTTTGCTTTTTTTTTGTTTCTTTTAATCCTAAAGCACACATCATCCTCCCTGAGAACTTATTAATGCCTCCCTGTTCTGGAGTCTCTATAGCAGCACCAGTCAAGATAGAGAGTACTCTTTCCATTTGTTTGAATCCGAGAGTTTGCCTGAAATTGCCCCTTCACCATCCAACTCTTTAGCACTGTCATTTTTGGCACCTGTGACAACAATAACTGTGTTCTTCTCAAATATCTTCAAGCTTCAAGTCTCCATTTAATAGTTAATTAAAAGAAATTGCATGCTTTTAATTTTAATTTAAAATTTTCCTTATTTCTTGGTATGTATTTGCTGTGCCACATGGTAAAAATTATGCGTATCATTATGCACGCATTACTATTCCTGTAATTTCTGTGGACAAGTTTATGCTGTGTTTCTGATCCTGTCATATTTTGAATTGGAGATTTTTTTTAAAATTGTGATTATCTTGTTCCTATCCTACCATTGTATATTGGGTATGTTAAAGAGGGAGATAACTTGAACATGAGAGCTGTATTTGATCCTACAGAAGATCCTGGATGTTGAACAAGATGGGGTAAATGGATGGAAATTTAGGTTCTTCCCCTTGTGAAGGAGAGGGTATGTTTATCTGGGGAAAAAGGATGTGTCCAGATGTTTGGGCAGCCAGAGGCATAGGACTACGGCAGACACTTCTGGGTGCCCCCAGTATGTGTTCTTTTCATTTCACTTGGTAATAAAACCTGAAATATTATCTGGGCATTTGTTCAACCATTAAAAAAAGATTACATTTCCCAGGCTCTCTTGCAACTAAGTGTGGCCATGTGACTAAGATTTGGGCAATGAGTTGTAAGGAAAAGTGGCTTGCATAGGTTTCTTGGGAGGTTTTCTTAAAGAGAGGAAGTATGTCCTCTCTTCCTCTTTGGCTGGTCTTCCTGGCTAGCACGTGGATGTCATGGTTCAAGGTGAAGCAGCCAACTTATAAGTTAGGATGGAAATCACAGGTAATAGTCTGCAGAGCAACCTGTCAGAAGAAGTCAGGGATTCCTGATGGGTATGGAGCCACCATCTTAGACTAAGACTGTCTATATTTATCAGAGAGAGAGAGAGAGAGACAAACTTTTTTTTTAATACATTAATACATTAATACATTAATTAATTAATTATTTTGGGCTGTGTTGGGTCTTTGTGGTTGCGCGCGGGCTTTTCTCTAGTTTTGGCGAGCAGGGGCTGCTCTTCGTTGCGATGCACGGGCTTCTCATTGCAGTGGCTTCTCTTGTTGCAGAGCACGGGCTCTAGATGCGTGGGCTTTAGTAGTTGTGGCACATGGTCTCAGTAGTTGTGGCTCGTGGGCTCTAGAGCACAGGCTCAGTAGTTGTGGCACACAGGTTTAGTTGCTCCGCGGCATGTGGGATCTTCCCGGACCAGGGGTCGAACCCGTGTCCCCTGAATTGACAGGCAGATTCTCAACCACTGCGCCACCAGGGAAGTCCCCAGACAGATAAACTTTTATCTTTCTACCACTGTTCTTCTGGGCTTTCAATCTGAGTACTCCTCTTTTATTATCTTATTTAGTTTATACTATATTATATTATTATTACACCTATCTCATATTGTCTTGTTTAGTTTTCTTATAACTTAGTACTAAGTTTTCATATAACTAGTCGTTTTGTCCAAAATATGATGGGAAAGCATTCCTTGGGTTGTACATAAAAGTAATAGTATTAAACAGTCTAATGGCAATCACTGATAGGCTGCTTAAATGAATGATATTTCCTTCCTTCATTGTTTAGAAAGGGCCCACTGGGGAAGGGGAAAAACCAAAACAAAATCCAACACTATTCCAATTGACTGAGCTGCAGAAGTGGAAGCTCCTTAACACCCAGATGGCATTTGACTGTCATTTTAGAAGCAAGGGTTTTCCATCAAGTGAGACTACTACATCGTCTCCCGATTTCTCTTCAAGTGACGAATGCTCCTTAATCTCATCCATGCCATTTACACGCCACTTGTGTTTAATATATATAAATTTCTTTTTAACGGCATCTTTGGAGCTAGCATAAATCATCTTGCTTTTTAAAGGTGCACTCTTAGAAGCCCAGAATATAAATATCAATACTAGGTCTTCTTTCTTAGACTATTGTTTTGTATGTGGCATCCTACAGAGCAAACTGGCAATCATTCAGAGGTAGCAACTTCACAAAAGATGTGTAGGGATCCTCTATGGTATCACCAGTGTCATTTGCCAAGATCTGCTTTGCTTCCTCTACAGTTATTTGTCCTTTCTCATCACTTAAACAGAAGAGACTTTCTTTCTTCCCTCCCTCCTTTCTTTCTTTCCTTTTTATCTTCTTTTGTGGAGAAGATTTCCTTATTTCCCGATCATTAAACACTTTGATGACTTCATCATTCACTGTAACTCCAGAAGCCATAGTGCCTGGGGCTGCATTGGCATCTCTGGCTCCAGCTCTGTGGCACTAGGAGGAGGAGGAGGAGAGGAGAGGTGGGTGGAAACCTTGTCTCTCTTGTTCACATCTGAATCTACAGAGCTTAGAACAGTGCCTGAAAATAGTATGTGCTCAGTAAATATTTGTAGAATGAATGAATGGGATTCCTCTAAAGGTGGTACATAAAACTAATATTAAACAGTCTAATGGCAAGTTCCTGCTTTAAGAAACTTCAGAATTTGTAATTTCGAGGAAACTGGAAAGATATTTATAGGTGAGGAAACTGATATTTAGTGGGGTTATAAGACTCATAGGCCGCACGGGTTCCTTGTCATGCCAATTGTTGGCCAAGCTCTCTAGCCAGGTGTGAGTTCTAAGACCACTGCTGCCTCTACTATGTGTACTATTTGAAGCCAAGTCCCCCTAAAACTGAGTTCCCCTACTGAGTTTATGATTAATCTCTCTATCTAAAATTTAATTTCCTTTCTTTTCCCCCCTGACCTCAATCCTGTGGTAACTGAACACTAATCAACTAGTTGGATGACTAAAACTGCTGTTGTTATAACATCATTAATGTACTAAAACTGCTATTATAGATATCATCATTATTAGTGTACAAACTCAGGTTGTTTCTCCAGGGCAAGATGAGCACACAGACCCCGAAGCCATGGACCACCTGGCCTGAGAATTCGACACATCCTGACTCCTGAAACTACGATTAAGAAATGTCACGAGATGATGATTAATCCTAGCCTCTTTGTTTTTCCTTTTTAAGAAACCCCTAACTCAAAGACCAAGTGGGAGTGTATCTGAGGCTTGTCTCCCACCCCCTTGCTTGGCGCCCTGCAATAAAACTTTACTTTGCTGCAAACACCTCCTGTCGGAGTCTGGCTTTCTGAGCCTGGGGCATGTGAGTCCTTGCTGGGTTACATATTTGGCTGATGAGCACCTGTGATGTATGCTGTAGACAGGACTGCTCAGTGGCCCAGGGTTTGGAGAGGACGACCTACTACTGTCCTTTCCCCATACAGGAAGTGCAAGAACACAGCTAACAGATTTTTCAAGCATTCTCAGGCACTGCAGAGCTTAGAAAGCCCAGTAATTGGGAGCAGTGCCGTCCCAACCAGCAGGCAGCCTTGGCTATTTATTACCTGGCGCTCTAGGGTAGCAGAGCTGGCAGTTCTGAGGAGGATGGTTGTCCAGGCTCTCCTCTGGCAATCGTCTTCCTCCACCAGCTCCCAACAAAGACATTTAATCCCTTTCTTCCACTGCTCTCAGTTCTACTTGGTTGGGCTTTTAGAGGACAGAGACTAGAGTCCAATGTTACGCAAGTCACCTATCTTCGCTCATCTTTCTCGGCGCGCTCGCGCCGGCGCGGAGCTAAACGAGGGGGTGGCGGGCGCGTCCTCGAGCTGCGCTCTCCCACCTTCTGCTCCCCGCGCTGAGCCGGGCTCCGACAGGCGAGGGCCTCGGGCCTCGGCCGCTTGAGGGAGCGCGCACGCTCCGCCTCTCCCCGCCTCCCTGATGCGCGCCCCGCCCCCTCGAGCAGCCGTGCGCCGAGCGCTCAACCTCGGAGGACTTTGGCCCAGAATAACCCCGCTAGCGTGAGCTTTCCCCTCTATTCCGCACCTACCCCCGGCACGCCCTGAGAGCCCGCAGCGGTTGGGCGCTCGCTGCCCGCCCCTCTTCCTCCTTGCCGAGCTTCGGCTCACCCACTCCCGGCCCCTGCGCGCGGCTTCTCGTCATGGCGGCCCTCAGCAAGTCCATCCCTCATAACTGCTACGAGATCGGCCACACTTGGCACCCTTCCTGCGGGGTCTCCTTCGTGCAGATCACCAGGGGCGCCCTGGAGGAGTCCCTGAAGATCTATGCCCCCCTGTACTTGGTGAGACCCATCAGCTCCTCCCCCAGGGCGAATTTAGTGTGGAGAATGGGCCAGGGCGTGCAGTCGTGCTCCGGAGGGGCCCGGGGCACTTGCCCTGTGTCGATTTCTGATTGGGAGGGGTCAGGGTATTTTTGGCGGCGGTGGGTGGGAAGGGGGGAGATCGCGAGGGGCGGGTATCCCAGATCCTACGGGGGGCGGGAGAAGGGGGAGGGGAATTAGAAGTTGAGCTGTCATCTGAATGCCTGTTGGGGAGAAGATGGGTTCCCAACTTCAGGATTAAGTTTGGGGTCCTTAAAATTGTGAGTTCAGAGGCCTGCGTTATTTTCCCTCCCTCCTGACTTGTGGAGAGGTGTTGTAGGTCAGCGAGGCGATGAGAAATGGCCTGCAATCATTCCTCATCTAATTCCCCCTGTTTGGGCGCCCTCCTCCCCAATTTTTTTTTTTTTTTTTTTAAGGGCATATTGGACATCAAGTCCCTGTGGCCTCAGATCTTGTCTCAGTTTGGGATGAGAGGATTGTAGCTTGAGGGTTTTGCAAGTGTTTTTTAAGTTCACAAAGTGGTCTCCTGGTTGAGATTTTGCTTGGTGTTTTAAAGGGTGGTTCCAGTCTTTGAGTCAGTGAAAAATGTTTAGGAGATCTGACTTAATGTCAGGTAGGTCCTTCATTACACAGCTTTACCTGTAGTGCAATCTAAGTTTGGAGTTTTAAATAGAGAATATTTGGAAATACGTGTTTGTATCACGGAGAATTGTTAAAGAAGTTTGTTCTTAAATGTTCTCACCAGCATCTCTTTTTTTTCAATAATCTCATCCTTGGTATTCAAGATTTATCACTTTGGCTATTGAAGTTCATTCTCTTATTTTCTTGCCCAATAGAGCCTGTGTCCTAAGAAGGCAAAGGTATATTTATTTTTGGTATGTTTTCTAAAAGTTCCATCCAATGTTCAGTGGATGGTCAGTTCTTCTCATTGAGTAATGATTTAGATTTATACCCTAATATTCCTGAAGGTGTGTCATGACCATATCTGTAGTACTTCTTGAAAAGTCTGATTATATATTACAGAGATAACAGAGGAGAAGATGGTAACTTTCTCTGAGCTTGCGGAAGCCAGTTTCATTTGTATCATATATACTTATGCTTTTCAAACTTTAATGTGTGTTAGGAATCCTCTGGGGGAGAATGTTAAAATGGGGGTTCTGATTCAGTCGATCTGGGTGGGGCCTGAGATTCTGCATTTCTACCAAACTCCCAGGTAATATTAATACTTCTGGACCAAGAGCCACAGTTTGAATAGTAAGGATCTAGAGTAAAGGCTGATAATAAACTTATCATTGGAGCTGTAAATGCCTTCCTGGATTTTCTTTGGCCAAGATCCATGTTTATCTGCTTTTCCACATGAATTGTGGCCAGTCTGTAGCTCAATTTTTTTTTTTAAATAGAATATCTACAAACATGATTGCGCTCTTGATGTATTCAGTAATACAAAGAGATTGTTCCTTCCCTTAGAGGATTATGAGGTATGTGGGGAGAGAGTTTATGGTATGTAATTTCTCCCTCTGAAAATCCATAGCGCTTTTATTGTACCTCACTTATTCATTCATCCATTCATTCAACAATTGTTCGTTGAGGGCCTGATGTTTTTCATATTTACAGCCTAGATAATTTATTGGTTATGTTTCCTGATAGGCTAGTTTGGGGAAGCAACAGGAACATGAGCAATAGAAGCCCACCTTCTATTCCAGTAGGTGGGCTGGGGGCAAGGGGGTCAAGAAAAGTTTGTGTTTTACCATTATGTCTCCAGCTAGATTAAATACTTCTTGAGGACAAATTCTCGATCTTATTTGGCCTTGTAATATCTGTATTACAAGATAGCTGGGTCGCTATTCAAGAGTGGTTGTGAAGTAAAATTAGTGGAATTGACCAGTATTTTATTTTAAGTGAAATAGAAGAGAATAGAAAAAAATTGGAGTCCACTGCAGGTGGTATGGATAAGCATTATTTCATGACAGTTTTGTTTGTTATATTTGTATGGGTTGCTGGGGCTCTTAGAGCATATACCAGCACTTTGCTCATTGTCAGTGTTAGGTAGTTGTTGATTAAATGTGCAATCCAGGGTACCAAGATACAAGGTGGTTTGGGAAGAAGTGGGCTTTTAAAAGGGATCATCCACTTCTGATTTTGAATCTCAGCTTCATCAGTTACTAGCTGTTTGACTTTGTGCAAGTTACTTTGTCTTTCTCTGTGAGAATTAAGTGAAATAATGCACTGAAGATGTATCATGTTTTCTAGTTCATAATAGGTCTTGAATAATTCGGCATTTTTTTCTTCCCCATTCTCTCAGTGGCACTTAAGTTAGGTGTGAAGTTCATTGAGGGCGGCTAGGGAGGGCTCCTTGGAAGAAGTAGCATTTGACTTGGGCCTTGAAGATAAGGATGTACAGACATAGATTCATGTATTGATTCATGTATTAGATATTTATAGGATACTTATTCTTAATGGAGCGGAGGGAGAATAGTGTGAATTGAGGCAGAAATCTAAGTGGTTTCTTAAAAGAAGTAGTACGTGTATTGATTGGCTGAAACAGAAGTTATGTGTATAGCTGTATGAGTAATAACAACTCTTATTTATTGAACACTCGTGTGCTTAAACCTTCATGTATTTTCTCTTATTTAATCCTTACACAACTCTGTCTTATCTCCATTTCATAGGTAGGAAAACTGAAGATTAGAGACATTAAGTAGTTTCCAAGACTCAGAGCTAGTAAGGGAAAGGAAAGGTGTTTTTTTTTTTTTTTTGACTCAAAGACTGAAGGCCAGGCCAAAGGTGCCATTGAGATTGTTTTTTGAACAAAGGGGTTACAAGTACAGGATGGTGCTTTCAGATGATGAATCTGGTCGAAATGGGTAGACTGGATTGGAAAGACTGTTTAGGAGTTGATGCAGTAGATTCACTCAAGTGGTAGAAAGAATCAGTTCTCATGGAATCTTACTTTGCAACTTATTAGCAGTGTGATCTTAGGAAAATTATCTTACTTCTTTGAGCCTTAGTCTCCTAGCTTTGCAGAAGATAATTATACCCATCTCTTAGGGTTGTCGTGAGGATTTAAATGGGATAATAGTGTGTTGGAATAGCAGCTGTCATGTAGTGGGGCCCTAATCAAGCATTGCTGTTATTAAAACAGTGCATTCGTTATGATCTGTGTCTCCACCTCCAGTTAGAATGGTGGTTTGTATTCAGAACTAGCACGGTACTTCAGTAGGTGCTTCAGTAAGTGTCTGAATGAGTGCAGGTATGAATGAATGAATTCATGAATAATTCAGGAGTGGGGAGATAGTATTTGGCAGGTCGAAGGTAGTGCCAGAGAGAATGGAAGGGCAGTTTTAGAGGCATTTCACAGGAGAGGCATTTCATAGGAAGAACGAACAGCACTTAGAGACTGAGAATATTAGGGCAGTGTGAGGACTTGTTTATGCTTCCAGGATTTCAAGTCTGATGCTGTTGCCATCATTGATAGAAAAGGAGAAGTTTAAGGGAAGCTGGGTTGGGGGAAAATTTTAGTCAAGAGTGTTTTCTGGAGCCTATATATATATCTGCTTGTATATCTGCTTTTCATTTGAAATATTACCATGTGTGTTGTACTAAACTGATTCCTTTTGTTCCTTTCAGGTTTACTCTCTTTAAAAAAAATTTTTTTTAAATTTATTTATTTAGTTATTTGGCTGCGCCTGGTCTTAGTTGTGGCACGCGGGATCTTCATTGTGGTGTGTGCGATCATTTTTTTTTAATGTGGACCATTTTTAAAGTCTTTATTGAATTTGTTACAATATTGCTTCTTTTTTTAAAAAATGTTTTGTTTTGGCTGCGAGGCACGTGGGATCTTAGCTCCCTGACCAGGGATTGAACCCGCACCCCCTGCCTTGGAAGGCGAAGTCTTAACCCCTGGGCCACCAGGGAAGTCCCACGTGGGATCTTTTAGTTGCGGCATGCGGGATCTTTAGTTGCGGCATGTGAACTCTTAGTTGCAGCACGTGGGATCTAGTTTCCTGACCAGGGATTGAACCCGGGCCCCCTGCATTGGGAGCATGGGGTCTTAGCTACTGGACCACCAGGGAAGTCCCCGGGTTTATTCTCTTGTTCTATACATCTGCTCTCATGCTTTTCTCATCCTGGTATCTACAGCTGTTCTTGGTATTCACCTTCTAATGCTTAAACCATGTTGAAATATAGATGGACTATTCCTTTTCACAGTGAATCTTTGTGTTTTCATGATTTGTAAAAAACATCATCATCAATTTACTTGATGTAGTTTTTTTTTTAAAAAGAATCCTACATATGTTGTAATGTATGCTAATAATTTATGTATGTACCAAAAATGTATTTCAGGAAGCTATATTTTGAATATAGTTATTGCCACGCATTCACAATAAGTGGTAACCATCACTACACACATTCACATGAAACAGTTGTTCAACTGTTTAAACCCTTGACTACCACTAAAATTAATGAAAGCATAGTGCCCTTGGTACTTTGTGGCAAATTTAGAATACACAGTTGCCCATTTAGGAGGATGGATTCTATGCTGTTCAAATTCTTTGGTGCCTTTTCTAAAAGGAAAGCTTGTTCAGTTGTCTCAGGTGGTTCTAAGATCTTTCTTATGTTTTTCCTGGTGTCTTTCCACAGAACCTCCAGATTAGGGTACTGGCATTTATCGTTAGCTGACTTCAGAGTAGAGCCTTTCACACTTTGGGGAAGGAATGATTAAAAAACCTGCTTCTTCAGCGACTTCAGATGTTTACACCCTTCTTCAGAGTATAAAAATGTTTACTTAATATTTACTCCCCTTGAATTTTATAATCTTAACAGTCTTGTTAGAGTGTAAGTTCATAAACACTTAAGCAGAAGTTGGATTTCTTAGGAATAAAAAAAACCAACAACAACTTATGGACAGTCTTTAGTGCAAAAGTCTTGAAAACACTGACTAAAATTTTAGTGATGGAGTTTTTTTTTTTTCTTAATGTTCTCACACAGTTTTATTTTATGGAAAAAATGGTAATTCTACAAAACTTCTCAAGCTTAACTCCACATACAAGATGGTGTTCAGATTTCTGTATTTCAGTATGACTTAGGAGGCAGGATCCTAGATTCTGGGATCAAATTGCCTATGTTAGAATTCTAGCTCACTACTTACTAGCTGGGTAACCTCAGACAAATTACCTAACTACTTTAAGCTTCAGGTTCGGTAAATTTTAACTCTGGAGGCCCTGGTGAGGATTAAATGTGGCATAATATATGAAGTGCTTCTGGCACATAGTGTGCACTGAGTTTTTTTTTTTTTTTTTTTGCTGTACGCGGGCCTCTCACTGCTGTGGCCTCTCCCGTTGCGGAGCACAGGCTCCGGACACACAGGCTCCGCGGCCATGGCTCGCGGGCCCAGCCGCTCCGCGGCATGTGGGATCTTCCGGGATCGGGGCACGAACCCGTGTCCCCTGCATCGGCAGGCGGACTCTCAACCACTGCGCCACCAGGGAAGCCCTGCACTGAGTTTTTAAAGGCAGTGTTTTAGCAGGTAGAGAAAATGAGTCCAGCAATGAGACTTCTTGAAATTTTTGGTAATAGGCCATTTGTTTTGTTTTTTACTTAAAAAAAGAGAGAGACCAAAGTCATTAAGGAATACAAACTGCTGAGAATATTTGAATTATTTGACATTTGGAGATCATGGAATTTGTAAATATGATAGATTAATTCCCCTTTGATTTTTCCCTGAGTCCTACTTTAGGGGTGGAGGTGAGGGGCTCATTTTATTTTTCTAGTCAATAAGTAAATGATGATTCTTTTACAAGCTTTGTTATTATCCCTTTGGAGGTGTAACGGTCATTTGGTCTTTGTCTTTCAAATGAGCAATTAAATGATGAGTTTTCCTATTCATCAACAAGAAATTGTGAGTGTGTTGAACTTGTTTTTCTATGTGACTTCTTGGTATTCTTTGGCTGATCTCTCTTGGGTACAAAGCACACTTCCAGCACATTACTTCTAGTTGAAAGTTGAAGACATATTATACTAAACACTTTCATAACTCACCCTTTTCTGTAGTAGATATATCTATCTGAGTATAGCTGGCCAAATCTTCTTTACTATTGTTTGCCCCTTTAGTTATCCTAAATCGGGGATAAAAATTAATAAATCTTGGAATATAGGATCTAAATAATTATGATCCATTGCTATTCATGTTTCTGAGTCAGTAGATTCTTATTAAAATGGATATTTGGTTGATTTAAAAAAATTTTAAAGCCTTCAACAAATCCTTAATAAGTATTTTTCAATGTCAGCATTAGTTCCTTTTGCCTCGTCACTACAAAATTCTTTTCAAATGAAATGGAGTGATCCTCTATCTGGGAAAGTTTATTATCCTCTTCAATAGAATAATTCATTTTGGTAGAGAGAGAAGCACACCTGGAGAAGTTAGGGCTCCAAATCCACTCTGGTCATCCCCGTGGTGACAGATTTTTCCATGGGATTGCCTCATAACCAACTCTCTAGTTGATTCACTGTGGTACAGATTATTTTAAATAACCAGACCTCTTATTTACTATTTAGAAAATTATATTTTTCATGAACTTTTGACTCATTAAAACATTTTTTATGATTATTTGCTGATAAACATTGATGAAAAAATATACACAAATTGAGGGGAGATGATTTGATGATTAGGTTTAGTAATATTATATATCTGAACCTTGATGGTTAGTATTGGAATATTTGTCCCCTATTCATTTACCAGTTATTTATTGAGTCTGCTATGTGCAGGCTGCTGTGTATAGCAGCTGTGTGCTATGTGGTATGGTGGAAAATAAAAAAAATGAATGGGACATATTTCTTATACTGTAAGAAGTAGGGGAGACTAGGCATGTATTATCCTGTAATAAAATTCATTGAGATAAATACCATAAGGTACATATTAAAGTGGTTTGAGAGATGGAGGTGGAAGATCATATTTGGCTGGGGAGATAAGGGGAAACTTAACGAGAAAGATGGCATTTTAGTGGCCTTGAAGGGAAAACAGGATTTGGAAAGGTAGAAATAGGTGGGGGATAAGGGAGAGGAATGGCTTGAACAAAGACATTCAGGTAGAATAGGATATGGTGTGCTTTGGGGAATGGCAGGTGGAATTTGGACGTTATTTGTTGCAGTAGGCAATCACTAAAGGTGGCCAACAGGGGTAGTATGCTTGAAGTTATTTCATAAAGCTTAATCTGGCAGTGGTATATAGAAATCTTGGATTCAGTGACTCAGATGTAAAGCAGGGGGAGGAATCCAATGAAGCTATAAGATTTTAAGCCTCGTTTATTGGAATATGTGCAAGGTAGTGCTTTGGAAAAAATATCTTCAGTGAAATATGCTCGATTGCATTGGGGCATATTGAGTTTTAGCTACTAGTACGATATCTGGGTGGAAAATGACCAAGAGGCATTGAGAAATGGAGAGTTGCTGTTCTAGAGAAAAGGTGAGGATAGAGATTTAGGTTTCATTTCTATTCTTATGAAATATTCTTTATGTCGTAAGATAGGGATGAAAGTTGAAGCCCTGGTAAGTCAACAAGGAAGAGAGGTCTTTAGGTCAGCAAGGGTTTAGAAAGAGAAGACAACTTGAATGCTCATTTTTGGAGTGGAGGAAAAAAAAAAAAGAAGCAGTCAGAGAGGTATGAAGAGATGGAGAAGAAAGAGTGTTGCAGAGAAGTGTTGAGCAGGGAGTTTTGGGAGGTATTGTTAAGAGGTGGGAAGAGCATGGGCTTGAATCTCAGTCCTGCCATTTACTAGCTTTGTGACCTTGAGCAAGTCTCTTAACATATGTGAACCACAGTGTTCTCATCTGTAAAATGGGAGTCAAATACCTATCTCATGTCTTTTAAAAATATGAATCAGAACACTCCAGTGGCTTTCCATCTCAGAAAATGTGAAATCTTTGCCATGGCTGTTGCTTGATTGCATTTCATACCATTTTTCCCTTTGCTTATTCACCTCCATCCAGATATAATTACATGATTTATTTTATAATTTTGAATCTAAGGTTTGTTATTTAGGATGGAGAGCTCTTGATTTCTGAGGAGTAAATTGGACAACAGATTGTCAAAAAATGAACATGTCTGTGGAGTAAATGAATGTAGTATGGCTTCCTCTCTTCATGAGTTATGACTTCGAGAAAAAAAACCTTGCCTCATATTTGTGCATAAGCAATATACGTGTAAGTAGTTACTTTTACTGATTATGACAAGACAACCTGGATCGAAAGGCTGGAACACAAACTTATGTTCCATAGATCTACCTGTATAAGGTTTGATAGTGATAAAAAATGTGTAAGACTTTAATAATAGATTTATAATTTATTCATTAAGTATTTATTGAATATGTACCAGGCCTGTGCTAGGTGATAATTTGAGAAGGGGAGTTAATTGAAGTGACTGCTTAATAAAGAGCTAAATAAGGTTTTAGAAAGTCTTTTCAAAATGTATTGGTAGGGACTTCCCTGGTGGCGCAGTGGTTAAGAATCCACCTGCCAATGCAAGGGCACGGGTTCAAGCCCTGCTGCAGGAAGATCCCACATGCTGTGGAGCAACTAAGCCTGTTGTACCTGCTCCAAAAGTACTGAGCCTGCCACAACTACACAAGCCTGTGTGTCACAACTACTGAAACCCACGTGCCCAGAGCCCATGCTCCACAACAAGAGAAGCCACTGCAATGAGAAGCCCGTGCACCGCAACAAAGAGTAACCCCTGCTTGCCACAACTAGAGAAGCCTGCGCACAGCAATGAAGATCCAATGCAGCCAAAAATAAATAAATAAATAAATTTATACAAAATGTATTGGTACAAGCAATCCCACTCCTGGGCATATATCTGGAGAAAAACCATAATTCAAAAGGATTCATGCACCCCAGTGTTCATTGTAGCAGTATTTACAATAGCCAGAACATGGAAGCAACCTAAATGTCCACTGACAGAGGAATGGATAAAGAAGATGTGATACATATATACCATGGAATGTTACTCAGCCATAAAAAAGAATGAATAATGCCATTTGCAGCAACATGGATGGACCTAGAGATTGTTATACTGAGTGAAGTAAGTCAGACAAAGAAAGACAAATATCATATGATATTGCTTGTATGTAGAATCTAAAAAAAATGGTACAAATGAACCTATTTACAAAACAGAAACTGAGTCACAGATGTAGAAAACAAACTTATGATTACCAAAGAGGAAAGGGGGGGGATAAATTGGGAGATTGGGATTGACATATACACACTACTGTATAGAAAAGATAACTAATAAGAACATCCTGTATAGCACAGGGAACTATATTCATTGCTCTGTAATGACCTTTATGGGAATGGAGTCTAGAAGAGAGTGGATATATGTCTATGTGTGGCTGATTCACTTTGCTGTATAGCAGAAACTAACACAACATTGTAAATCAACTATACTCCAATAAAAAAATTTAATTAAAAATGTATTGGTACAGTTTTTCATTACTTGTATAATATAGTGAATGTGAAATATATTTACATCCCCAAGGACTATACTGGGCACATAGTAATGCATATTAGTTGATGCTTTGATGATTAAGGGTGTTAAACTATTTTATCATAACTGGTATTTTATTAAAGATTTGTTTTAATCTCTGTTGATCTGAGGTCAAACTTTTAAATTGTCTTTTGATTTATCACTATCTTAGCTTTCTTTCTACTAATTGATCTCCTCTAAAAGAGTGTTGTGATTTCTTGGGTGTATTTTTTCCTTCATGTTTAGTGTGAGATGTATCTGCTTCATCTGAGGAAACTAGGAGTGTAGTTAATAAATATTTGTTAATGAGCCTGATTTATTAGTGAATCAAATTGGTACTGTAAATTGATGTTACAAATTGTATATGAGGCTCTCTCCTTCAGATATGCTTGAGGAGAATCAATTGAAGTGAATGAATGCAGATTTTAAGCAATTTTGCTTTCAGCAGCATTGAAAAATATTAATTGAAATGAATGTATGTGTGAAAAAAAGAGTATGAAAAGAGGGAAGAATGCTGGCTCAAGTATCATCAGGTTTGATCAGGTTCCTTTTATAAGAATGCTGAATTTACAGTGTTTTCAACTTATTATCATTTATTTTGTATAGTCTTTTGACTCATTACATGTGTCAGGTTGCTTTGATTTCTTGATTCTAACTAGATCCTTGGAGTTTGGATTGTCACTAGTCCAGTTTGGGAGTTGCCCTGAAGGATTCAGTATCTACTGACAATGATGGAAGGAGACTTATTCTGATCATTTTTGATTTCTAAACCCTGAAAAAAGTAGACACGGGGCCATCTTTTTCAGACCTATTTCTTAGAAACTCTCAAGCCCAGGAGACACTGAATTAATCAGGATCAGACTGAATTTCAGAGTGTGCTCATAGTTCCATTTGGAGTCCAGGGAGTGTTACTGTAACTGTATTTACTATGAATCTTCATTTTCTCTCTCTTTCCTATCCTCATTTTACTCTTCAAATATTACAGATTGCCTACAATGTGTCAGAAATACAGGGGTAGGGGGATCAAGATGTATGTGGACATTACAGTTAAGGGGGAAGATAAGAAGATAAAAGAAATATACAAAAAATTATTTCAACTGTGGTAAGTGCTAATAAGAAGTACAGGACGTTACTAGAGAGTGTTACATGAGGTGGGTTTGGGAAGGCTTTCCCAACGAAGTAACATAGTGAGTATATGAATATATACATATATTAAGTGAATATGTATTAGGCTTAACATTTATGGCACATAACCCAAATTTTAGTGTGAGATAATTCAGAGAAATAAGAAGCAGTTACTTTACAGAGAGATTATTTAACAATTTCTTAAAACCAGTATCCTGGGCAAGAATTTGATTTCTTTCCTTTTGACTTTGGTCTTTACTTAAATTTGAAGCCAAAGGCAGTAATGAAACAGCTTAGATCATACAAATATCTTGATTAACAGATTCTCTGAAATTGAACCTCCTTCTAATAAAAATCTGTATTTTAAGTTAAGGTAGTCAGAAATTTTCAGTTACAAATGTTAGAAAAACTATTTTAATCTCTATTTGTCTTCAGTGATTTAAAGGTAAATCAAGGTTGTTTTAGACAAAATTGTCTAAAGGTCTGGGAAGTTAAGCATCTTTTTAAAGCATTCCTTTTCTGTGCTCTTTTCTCTTTTTCATGTGGTTAAATTTATGGTTAAATTTCTTTTCTGGTTTAAATAGGTGGTCAGGATTATCCCCATCAGAAAATAGTAAGGGATTTTATTTTATATTTGTTAAATAGTTGACGGGCTAATTGTTAGACTTCAGTGTGGGTGAGTTTTAGCAAATGTGTGAGTACAAGTACAGTTTAAACCTTTTGAGAATCGCGTTGTCTTCTGTTAAAAAAATTTCATATAACAACAGATGGTAAGGCAGTTTGGTATTTTTTAGCAACATAGTCCCCTGATATCTGTGCTTTCTTCTCGCTCAAATTGTCCCTACTTCTTTGACTTGAACTCTTAGTTTGCTAGAGTTCTATTTTAAGGATTCAATTCAATACGCGATATTCTCATTGGAGAGACTGGAATGTATGTACATACCTTCTGTTTTTCATCTGAATATAGTTCTTCAGTAGGAAGTGTATTATTTGAATTTTTCTTCATTAATTAAGGTATTTCACATTAGAGCCCATGATATTTGTACTTAAGTATGCAGAAGATGGCAGGTTATGAAAAATGTTTTGGTTTAAGATTATAGTATTACATGGGGAGTTATAGCAATAAGTTGAAGTAAGTAACAGGTGTGTGTTTTCAAGACTATCCCCACATTACCAAAAATATTAGTATTACTTACTCAGTTCAGAACATGGCTGTAATAATATACACAGGACTCAATCTGAGTTTTGTTCTTGATCATATTTTGTCTCAATATTATATCTAAAGTATATTTTCAGGTTTATTTTTAGAGCCTATGTCAACTTCCTTATAAATTTGAAAGTGGCTCTTTTATTGAGAGTAGATGATTATAAACTTAATGGTCATCACTGAAACCTGATGGTATGATTTTCATTCCAGGGAGGCTTAAGAGTAAGTAGATAAGGAAACTTTTGAAGATTTGCTTGTATTCTCTGGCATATATTAGTAACAAAGTTGCCCTAGTTTTTAAAAAATTTTACTATTATTTAAAAAATTAAAAATTTTATATTTTATTGAAATACAGTTGATTTACATTAGTTTCAGGTGTACAACACAGTGATTCAAACTTTTTATAGGTTATACTCCATTTAAAGTTATTTTAAAATATTGGTTATATTTCCTGTGATGTATAATATATCCTTGTAACTTACTTATTTTATTTTATTTTAAAAAACATTTATTTATTTATTTGGCTGAGCCGAGTCTTAGTTGCGGCATGCGGGATCTTCATTGCAGCATGTGGGATCTTTAGTTGCGGCATACAGGATCCAGTTCCCTGACCAGGGATTGAACCCGGGCCCCCTGCATTGGGAGCGCGGAGTCTTAACTGCTGGACCACCAGGGAAGTCCCAGCTTATTTATGTTATATGTAGTAGTTTGTACCTCTTAATCCCTTATTCATGTCTTGCCTCTACCCCTTTCCTTCTCAGTGGTAACCACTATTTTTTTCTCTATATCTGTGAGTCTATTTCTGCTATATTCATTCCTTTGTTATTTTTAGATTCCATATATAAGTGATAACATACAGTATTTGTCTTTCTCTGTCTGACTTATTTCACTAAGAATAATGCCCTCCAGGTCCACCCATGTTGCTGCAAATGGCATAATTTCATTCTTTTTTATGACTTGAGTTCTTTATTCATTCATCTGTTGATGGACACTTAGGTTGCTTCCATATCTTGGCTATTGTAAATAATGTTGCAGTGAACATTGGGGTGCATTTATCTTTTTGAATTAGTGTTTTTGTTTTCTTCAGATGTATACCCAGGAGTGGAATTGCTGGGTCGTATGGTAGTTCTATTTTTAGGGTTTTTTTTTTTTTTTTTTTTTGCAGTACGTGGGCCTCTCACTGTTGTGGCCTCTCCCGTTATGGAGCACAGGCTCCGGACGCGCAGGCTCAATGGCCATGGCTCATGGGCCCAGCCACTCCGCGGCACATGGGATCCTCCCGGACTGGGGCACGAACCTGTGTCCCCGGCATCGGCAGGCGGACTCTCAACCACTGTGCCACCAGGGAAGCCCTATTTTTAGTTTTTTGAGGGACCTTCATACTGTTTTCCATAGTGGCTACACCAGTTTACATCCCCCCCAACAGCGTACTAGGGTTACCTTTTCTCTACATTCTCACCCACATTTATTACTTTTGTCTTTTTGATGATAGCCATTCTGACAGATGTGAGGTGATACCATTGTGGTTTTGATTTGCATTTCTCTGATGGATTAGCGATGTTGAGCATCTTTTTATGTGCCTGTTGGCCATCTATATGTCTTCTCTGGAAAAATTTATATATAGGTCTTCTGCCCATTTAAAAAAAATTTTAAAAATATATTTTTATTTTTTGGCTGATCTGTGTGGCATTTGGGATCTTAGTTCCCCAACCATGGATTGAACCTGTGCCTCCTGCAGTGGAAGTGTGGAGTCTTAACTACTGGATCACCGGATAAGTCCCTTCTGCCCTTTTTTTTGTGGGGGGGTGGGTACGCGGGCCTCTCACTGTTGTGGCCTTTCCCGCTGCAGAGCACAGGCTCTGGACGCGCAGGCTCAGCGGCCATGGCTCACGGGCCCAGCCGCTCCGCGGCATCTTCCTGGACCAGGGCACAAACCCGTGTCCCCTGCATCGGCAGGTGGACTCTCAACCACTGCGCCACCAGGGAAGCCCTGCCCATTTTTAAAATTGGATTGTTTGTTTTTTTGATATTGAGTTGTATGTGCCGTTTATGTATTTGGATATTAACCTCTTTGTGGTCATATTATTTGCAAGTATTTTCTCCCATTCAGTAGGTTGTCTTCGTTTTGTCAATGGTTTCCTTTGCTGTGCAAAAACTTTTAAGTTTATTAGGTCCTATTTTATTTTTGCCTTTGTTTCTTTTGCCTTAGGAGACAGATCAAAAAAAATTGCTATGATTTATGTCAAAGAGTGTTCTGCCTGTTTTCTCCTAGGAGTTTTAAGGTTTCTGGTCTTATATTTAGGTCTTTAATCCACTTTGAGGTTATTTTTGTATGTGGTATGAGAAAACATCTTAATTTCATTCATTTACACTCAGCTATCCAGTTTTCCCAGAACCACTAATTGAAGAGACTGTCATTTCCCCAATGTATAATCTTGCCTCCTTTGGCATAGATTAATTGACCATAAATGTGTGGATTTATTTCCAGGCTGTTTATTCTGTTCCATTGATGTATTTGTCTGGTTTTTGCCAGTACCATACTGTTTTTTGTTTTTTTTTTTTTTGCGGTATGCGGGCCTCTCACTGTTGTGGCCTCTCCCGTTGCGGAGCACAGGCTCCGGACGCGCAGGCTCAGCGGCCATGGCTCACGGGCCCAGCCGCTCCGCGACACGTGGGACCCTCCCGGACCCAGGCACGAACCCGTGTCCCCTGCATCGGTAGGCGGACTCCCAACCACTGCGCCACCAGGGAAGCCCCCATACTGTTTTGATTACTGTAGCTCTGTAGTGTAGTTTGAAGTTAGGGAGGTGATCCCTTCAGCTTTGTTCTTTTTCAAGATTGCTTGGCTATTCAGGGTCTTATGTGGTTCCATATACATTTTAGGATTATTCTAGTTCTGTGAAAAATGTCATGGATATTTTGATAAATCTGTAGATTGCTTTGGGTAGTATGGTCAGTTTAATAATATTCTTCCAATCCTTGAACATGGGATTGCTTTCCATTTCTGTATCATCTTCAGTTTCCTTTGTCAGTGTTTTATAGTTTTCATAGTATAGGTCTTTCACCTCCATGGTTAAGTTTATTTCTAGATATTTTTTCTTTTTGATGCAATTTTTAAATTTAATTTTTATTTTATATTGGAGTATAGTTGATTTACAATATTGTCTTAGTTTCAGGTATATGGCAAAGTGATTCAATTATATATATACGTCTATTCATTCTTTTTCAGATTCTTTTCCCATATAGGTTATTACATAATACTGAGTAGAGGACTTCCCTGGTGGCACAGTGGTTAAGAATCCACCTGGCAATGCAGGGGACACGGATTTGAGCCCTGGTCTGGGAAGATCCCACATGCTGTGGAGCAACTAAGTCTGTGCGCCACAAATACTGAGCCTGTGTTCTAGAACCTGCGAGCCACAACTAGTGAGCCTGCGTGCCACGACTACTGAAGCCCGTGCGCCTAGAGCCCATGCTCTACAACAAGAGAAGCCGCTGCAATGAGAAGCTTGTGCACTGCAACGAAGAGTAGCCCCCACTCGCCACAACTAGAGAAAGCCTGTGCACAGCAACAAATACCCAACGCAGCCCCAAAATAAATAAATAACTAAGCAAATTTATTTAAAAGATATATATATATTGAGTAGAGTTCCCTGTGCTATACAGTATGTACTTGTTGATTATCTATTTTTTTTTTTTTTTTTTTTTTTTTGCTGTACGCGGGCCTCTCACTGTTGTGGCCTCTCCCGTTGCGGAGCACAGGCTCCGGACGCGCAGGCCCCGTGGCCATGGCTCATGGGCCCAGCCACTCCGCGGCATGTGGGATCTTCCTGGACCGGGGCACGAACCCATGTCCCCTGCATCGGCAGGTGGACTCTCAACCACTGCGCCACCAGGGAAGCCCTGATTATCTATTTTATATATAGTAGTGTGTATATATTAATCCCAAACTCCTAATTTATCCCTTCCGCCAACCTTTCACTTTGGTAACCATAAGTTTGTTTTTGCAGTCTGTGAGTCTGTTTCTGTTTTGTAAATAAGTTCATTTGCATCAGTTTTTTAGATTCCACATATAAGTGACATCACATGATATTTGTCTTTCTCTGTCTGACTTACTTCACTTAGTATGATAATCTCTAGGTCCATCCATGTCACTGCAAATGGCATTATTTCATCCTTTTTATTGCTGAGTAATATTCCATTGTATATATGTACCACATCTTCTTTATCCACTCGTCTGTCAGTGGGCATTTAGGTTGCTTCCACGACCTGGCTATTGTAAATAGTGCTGCAGTGAACATTGGGGTGCATGTGTCTTTTTGAATTATGGTTTTCTCTGAGTATATGCCCAGTAGTGGGATTGCTGAGTCATATGGTAGTTCTATTTTTAGTTTTTTAAGGAACCTCCATACTGATCTCAGTAGTGCTTGTACCGATTTACATTCCCACCAACAGTGTAGGAGGATTCCCTTTTCTCCACACCCTCTCCAGCATTTACTGTTTGTAGACTTTTTGATGATGGCCATTCTGACCAGGGTGAGGGTACCTCACTGTAGTTTTGATTTGCATTTCTCTAATAATTAGTGATGTTGAGCAGCTTTTCATGTACTTCTTGGCCATCTGTATGTCTTCTTTGGAGAAATGTCTATTTAGATCTTCTGCCCATTTTTTGACTGGGTTGTTTGTTTTTATGATATTGAACTGTATGAGCTGTTTATATATTTTGGAAATTAATCCCTTGTTGGTAGCATTGTTTGCAAATATTTTCTTCCAGTTCATAGGTTGTCTTTTCATTTTGTTTATGATTTCCTTTCCTTTTAAGTTTAATTAGGTCCTATTTGTTTATTTTTGTTTTTGTTTCCATTACTCTAGGAGAAGGATCCAAAAAAATATTGCTGCAGTTTACGTCAAAGTGTTCTGCCTATGTTTTCCTCTAGGAGTTTTATAGTATCTCGTCTTACATTTAGGTCTTTAATCCATTTTGAGTTTATTTTTGTGTGTGGTGTTAGAGAATGTTCTAATTTCATTCTTTTACATGTAGCTGTCCAGTTTTCCCAGTGCCACTTATTGAAGAGTGTCTTTTCTCCATTGTGTATTCTTGCCTCCTTTGTTGTAAATCAGTTGACCATAGGTACGTGGGTCTATTTCTCGACTTTCTATCCTGTTCCATTGACCTATATTTCTGTTTTTGTGCCAGTACCATACTGTTTTGATGACTGTAGCTTTGTAGTATAGCCTGAAGTCAAGGAGACTGATTCCTTCAGTACCTTTTTTCTTTCTCAGGATTGCTTTGGCTATTTGGGGTCTTTTGTGTTTCCATACAAATTAAAATTTTTTTTTGTTCTAATTCTGTGAAAAATGCCATCGGTAATTTGATAGGGATTGCATGAATCTGTAGATTGCCTTGGGTAGTATAGTCATTTTGACAATACTGATTCTTTTAATCCAAGAACATGGTATATCTTTCCATTTAAAATGGGATTGTTGGGCCTCCCTGGTGGCGCAGTGGTTGAGAGTCCGCCTGCCAATGCAGGGGATACGGGTTCGTGCCCCGGTCTGGGAGGATCCCATATGCCGCGGAGCGGCTGGGCCCGTGAGCCATGGCCGCTGAGCCTGCGCATCCGGAGCCTGTGCTCCGCAACGGGAGAGGCCACAACAGTGAGAGGCCCGCATACCGCAAAAAGAAAAAAAAAAAAAAATAAAATAAAATAAAATAAAATGGGATTGTTTTCTTGATTTCTCTTTCTGATAGTTCATTATTAGTGTATAGGAAAGCAACAGATTTCTGTATATTAATCTTTTATCCTGCAGGTTTACTGAATTCATTTATTAGTTCTAATAGTTTTTTGTTGGAGACTTTAGGGTTTTCTATATACAGTCTCATGTCATCTGCAAATAGTGACCATTTACATTTTCCTTTCCAGTTTGGATGCCTTTTATTTCTTTTTCTTGTCTTATGGCTGTGGCTAGAACTTCCAATACTGTGTTAAATAGAAGTGGTAAGAGTGAGCATCCATGTCCCTGATTTTAGAGGAAAAGCTTTCAGGTTTTCATCACTGAGTATGATGTTAGCTGTGCATTTGTCATAGATGGCCTTTATTATGTTGAGATATGTTCTCTCTATACCAACTTTGATGAGAGTTGTTTTATCATGAATGGATGTTCAGTTTTGCCAGATGCTTTTTCTATATCTATTGAGATGGTCATGTGATTTTTATCCTTTTGTTAATGTGGTGTATCACATGGCATGATTTGTGGATATTGAACCATCCTCACATCCCTGGAATAAGTCCCAGTGATCATGGAGTAAGATCCTTTTTATATATTGTTGAATTAAGTTTGCTCATATTTTGTTGAGGAGTTTTGCATCTGTGTTCATCAGTGATATTTGCCTGTAATTTCTTTGATAGTGGTTTTGGTATCAGGGTAGTGGTGGCCTCATAGAATAAATTTTGGCAGCGTTCCCTTTTCTTTAATTTTTTGGAATCGTTTGAGAAGGATAGATATTAGCTCCTCTTTATATGTTTGGTGGGAGTCCTTTGTGAAGCCATCTGGTCCTGGACTTTTGTTTGCTAGGAAGTTGTTTTTTTTTTTTTTTTTGCCGTACGTGGGCCTCTCACTGTTGTGGCCTCTCCCGTTGCGGAGCACAGGCTCTGGACATGCAGGCTCAGCAGCCATGGCTCATGGGCACAGCTGCTCCGTGGCATGTGGGATCTTCCCAGACCGGGGCACGAACCCGTGTCCCCTGCATCGGCAGGTGGACTCTGAACCACTGCGCCACCAGGGAAGCCCAGTGTCCCCTTTATTAACATTTGTTTTTCTTTTTGCTCTTCTGATTGGATGGTATTCATTATTCTATCTTCCAGATCACTTTTGTGTTTTTCTGTATCACCTAGTCTGCTGTTTATTCTGTCCAGTGTGTTTTTCATTTCACATATTGTATTCTTCAGCTCCGACTTGTTCTTTTGCTTGTTTTCTAGTTCCTTGTTGAAATTCTCACTGTGTTCATCTATTCTTTTGCCATGTTCTGTAAAAATTCTTATTACTATTGCTTTGAACTCTTTATCTGGTAAATTATTTATTTCTGTTTCATCAGTTTTTTCAGTTTTTTTTCTTGTTCTTTCATTTGAAACAAATTCCTCTTTCTGCTCACTTTAACTTTCTCTGTCTCTGTGAAATCAGGTGAAATAGTTACCTGTCCCATTCTTGAAGACATGTCCTTATGTGGGAACATCTGTATGCAGTCTGCGTGTGCCCAGGCTTTGGTGGGAGAGGTTGATCTGAAGTGAGTGGAGGTCATGTCTTCACCCAGGGTATGCTGGCAGCTATCACCTTGGTGGGAGGTGGGGCTGGAGATTGATGGACTAGATCCAGGGCCAAGTGTGAGCCAGATCTTTTCCTCTGGTGGTCATTACTGCCCTCTTTGGGATGTGGTTGGGTGCCAAGGTGCTGGAGTAGAAGCCCTAAGGGCTGGGTCTGAGCTGGTTCCGTTCCCTCTAAGTGTGCATTCTCCCCCTCCTGGCAAAGGCAGCTTCATCCCAGAGGGGAGCAGTGCTAGAGGAAGAGAGGTTGGAGCAGGCACTAGGTGTGGCCCCAGGCATGCTGAGGCCCTTGTGAGAAACTGGCCAGAGCTCCAGGCAGTCTCAGTTTGCTTCCTCCGCCTTGTTCCCAGGAGTCAATAAGTATGTGCATGTGTTCTTCATGAGTGGAGTCTCAATTTCTTAGAGCTCTCTTATAAATATTACTGGTTTTCAAACCAGCTAAGGAGACTTGTCTTCCTGATGTTGGACCTCAGGGCTAGGGTGTCAGATATGTGGTATGAATACCTCATGCCTCACGGAGGATCTCCCAGCCCATGATATCTCTCTCCTCTTCTGTGTCCCATCCTAAGCGTGCGGATACCGACCTGATCACCTTGCCTCTCTTCTTCCCTGACTCTGTGTGACTCTTTATAGCCTTGGTTGTAGGAGAGTTTTTCTGCCAGTCTTGTTTGTTTCCAGTGAGATTTGCTGTACATGTAGCTATATTTTTGATGTGTTCTTGGTGGGGAGGTGAGCTCAAGTGTCCTCCTACTTTGCCATCTTGATCTCCTCCCCTTTGGGTGGGATGGTCACTGGAGGGGGCAGTGCTTCTTGGGTGCTGGTGATATCATGCTTTTTTATAAGCATCCTAATTCACTGTTGGGCTGCACCCTGCACGCATGCAAGCCCTGTACCTGCCCAGCCTCAAGACCAAAGGAAGAGCCCAGAGTCAGCAACAGAGACATCAATGGTTTAATGGATGGGAGAGTCTTACATGTCTGAAGCAAGGTCCTGGAACAACACCCCATCGTATGCGGCAGACGGTGGGCAGGACATGGGAGCAGCCTTCTGTCCTAGGGGGAGGAGGAGGTTACCAGTTATAGGGGGAAGTGGCATCTGGTTGTCTCATTGGTTAACAAGGAAACTAGCAGAGGGGCATTCCCCTTACTGTCCCTTTGGTAAGCTACCATTGTGGAGGTGTTATAATCTAAGTATTAGAACAATCACCAGCTGGGGTGGGAACAAATATGTAGGCATGTGAGTAGGGTATAGGTGAAATAGGCACTGGTCCAGCAGGGGATGTACCAAGAGCAAGAGAACAACCATCTTGGGTGGTCTGATCATACATTTGCTGACCATGAGAGACGAGTGAAAACGTCTAGTTTTTAGTAAGTTTGTTGTCTGTATGTGATGAGTCAGCATGGTGCAGATCTGGATCTGAGTTTTTGTTTTGTTCTGCAGTTTATAGTTTGACTCCCAGTTTCCTCATGAATAAGTAGATGACAGTCCTGTCTTAACTACTTCATGATAGGCTGTGGCAGTCATATGAGATAGTACATACGTGAAAGCTTTGAAAACTGCAGAAAGATATGTAAATATTGGTCTGTGATACTTGGTTCCTTGTCTTTTTGTTTTAGAATTTAAATTTGGCTTTTGTAGCTTAAAAATAATTTTAACCTGAAAAATAAAAGTGTTGGCAGCAATTTAAATGCAGTGTATTTGTTAGGGTTCTCCAGAGACACAGAACCTGAAGGGTGTGTGTGTGTGTGTGTGTGTATGTGTGTGTGAGAATGTGTGTGTGTGTTATATGTGAGAGGGTGTGGTGTGTGTTGTATGTGAGAGAGTGTGTGGTGTGTGTCACACACACACATACAATATATATTGAGAGAGAGAGAGAGACAGACAGACTGACCTCTTTTAAGGAATTGGCTTACACAGTTATAGAGGCTGAGAGATTCCAAGATATACAGTTGGCAAGCTGTAGTTCCTTATAGTCCATATCCTAAGGCCTGAGAACAAGGAAAGCCAGTAGCCTAAGCTCCAGTCCAAAAGCCAGTAGGCTTTCACCCAAGCCTAGTGGATGTTTTATTTTGAGTCTGAGGTGGGAAAAGACTACAGTGTCCCAGCTTGAGGGCATGCAGGCAGGAGGAGTTCCCTCTTACTCAGCTGTTTTGTTCTATTTAGATCTTCAGTTCATTGGATGAGGCCCACCCACATTAGGGAGGGTAATCTGCTTTACCCAGTATACTGAAAATGTTAATTTCTTCCAGAAATACCTTCACAGTCACACCCAGAATGTTTGGCAACCCTGTGACTCAGTCAAGTTGATACAAAATTAACCAGCACATGCAGTATAAATTTGTATGTGACAACAAAGTAATTCAACCTCCCTTACTATGCTAAATATTTTTTTAAAATGAGGTCTTATTCTTTTAAAAGGGTCTTGAAATTTGTTAGAGAGAAAATAGAGGAAGTCTTCTGACCAGAGATGAATATTCTACTTTAGTTCTGTTCATTGAAGTTCTGTTTTTATTTTGAATCAGTCGGTGCTATAAAAACGTGGTTTAGGGCTTTCCTGGTGGCACAGTGGTTGAGAGTCCGCCTGCTGATGCAGGGGACACGGGTTCGTGCCCCGGTCCGGGAAGATCCCACATGCCGCGGAGCCTGCACGTCTGGAGCCTGTGCTCCGCAACGGGAGAGCCCACAACAGTGAGAGGCCCGCGTACTGTAAAAAAAAAAAAAAAAAAACCCAAAAAATACGTGGTTTAGTTTTGAGTCTCGCGAGGACCACTTACCTTCTTCTATAGTTATTTTAATTTCCATTAATTTTTTCAAACATCTTGATTTACTAGAGACAGAAATGTTTTCAAAACACTCTAATAGAACAAACCTGCACAGCACAAAAAGGAACTGGAATTAGAGCAGGGAGCCATTGTGCAGAGAGAAGGAAACATATATTTTAAGTGCCTTCTATGTGCTAATTCTGCTCAGTACTTATATCTATTATCTCATTTATTTAAAAAGTACTGAGTTCTTGGAAGGAGAAGGAAATAAGAGTAAAGTTAGATGCACAGCTGGTTGGTTCCACTTTCTTCTGTTGAGATTAGTTCTTTTTACTTGCTGACTTAGTGTTGTGAACATTGTGTTTCCGTCTTCTTTCATTTTTAGCTCTTGTAGACTGGGAATGTAATTTCCAGCCCTGGAGTCATCATGGTGCCTTAGTTAGTCTTCCCCCGGGTTACATAACTGGTATATGTATATACCAAATTTATGAATATTTTATTAGGTTTTAAAATATATATATATCTCAGTTCTGTTTTCCCTATATTTTAGTATTTTTTCTTTCAGGATGGGCAGCCTGAATTCCTATAGGGGTTAGTAAGTCACAAGTTTTTTTTCTGTAACATGCACAATGGATAAGTGATATGTCCCCTCATTTAGAATGTCAGACTTTAGCGTCAGGTATCATGGTTAAGAGCATGGACTCTGGATCCACTTACCTGTGTTCAGTCCCTGCTTTCCTACTTATTCATTGTGTGACTTTGGGCAACATATCTCTTGGTGCCCATGTTTTCTTATCTCTCAAGTGGAAATATTGATCATGTCCATCTTATAGATTGTTAATGAGGATTGAGTTAACATTTGTATAGTGTTTAGAACAGTGCCTGGCACATAGTAAGTGTTACAAGTGTTTGTTAAATAAATATTCTGTTAATATTTTAAAAATGTAAATTCATTATGCTGTTTTCTTTAAAGTAGTTGTTCTCAATAAGGTAATTTTGCCTTCTAGGAGACACTTGGTACTCCCTGGAGACATTTTTGGTTGTCACAGCTCAGGATATGGTACTGGCATTATGGAATAGAAGCCAGGGATGCTGCTAAACATCCTGTAATGTGTAAGATAGCCCTCCACAGCAGCAAATTATCTGGCTCAAAATGTAGGTAGTGTCGAGGTTGAGAGAACCTGCTTTAAAGAAATCATTATTTGCTGGTGATTAAATAAATAAAACATAAAATCAACTCTTTATTATTGGAAACTTTTATTTTCCAAAGTCTAGATTTGTTAGACCCTCTAGAAATAGTCTTCTAGGACAGTTAATGATCAAGCTCTGGGGCTAACAAAGACTGCTAAATTAAAGTTTGGTACTAAGGCTAAGATCATGGGGTCAGCCCCTTTGAGGGCCAATTAGCTGTGTTCTGTTCCATAGCCATGCAATCCCCATACCAGTCAACCATTTGTGTGGCAAATGTGCAGCATTAATCACATGGGGAAAGACATAAGGGAGAATAAAGGAATTAGATGAAATGTACATAGGCCTGATAGATGTTTAATAGTGATATTTTTGTAAAGGGAAACTCCTAAATTGGGGGCCTGTCATTATAATTTTGCATCAATCTTCAGTCTGTAGCCTTTGTGTTAGTCAGGTCAGTCTCCATACTTGCCCTCATGAGCTATGCTTAATGCCGTCTCTGACTTTTGACTTATGCCTGGAATGTTCATAAAGATATTTGTCTATGTTTTCTTCTAGATACTTTATTGTTCATATTTTGAAAATTTAAGTCTATGATCCATCTCAAATTAACTTCTGTCTATAGTGTGAGGAAGGGGTCAAAGTTAAATTTTTTGTTCTACACAGGTATCCAGTTCATTTAGTACCATTTATTAAAAAAAAAAAAGATACAATTTTAGAAGTAGGGAAAAAAGAACTCTATGTCATATTTTTAGTGTTAACCTTTCATTTTTATATTTCAACATGATGATTTGATATACATGCATACCTCAGAGATACTGCAGGTTCAGTTTCACAATAAAACAGCCACACAATAAAACTGCCACAATAAAATGAATGTGGCAACAAAGTGAATGTTTCAGTTGCTCCTGAAATATACCTTCTTAGCATATTTTCAGTATTCAGTACAGTGTTACTAACTATAGTCATTGTGCTGTATATTAAATCTGTTAGATTTATTCATCCTATATAACTACATAAGTACACCTTTGTATCCTTTGTATCCTTCGACCAACATTTCTTTATTTTCCCCCACCCCCTCAGCCACTGGCAACCATCATTCTGCTCTGCTTCTGTGGGTTTTTAGATTCCACATATAAGTGAGTTCATGAAGTATTTGTCTTTCTGTGCCTGGTTTATTTTACTTAGCATTATTTCCTCCAGTTTTATCCAAGTTGTCCCAAATGACAGTATTTCCTTCTTTTTTAAGGCTGAGTAATCCATTGTGTGTGTGTGTGTGTGTGTGTGTGTGTATCACAAGGATTTCCTTTTCTCCATACCCTCACCAACACTGACCATCTTTTGTATTTTGATCATAGCCATTATAACAGGTGTGTGGTGATAGTTCGTTGTTTTGATTTGCATTTCTCTGATGATTAGTGACGTTGAACATCTTTTTGTGTACCTGTTGGCCATTTGTATGTCTTCTTTTGAGAAATGTGTGTTTAGGTCCTTTACTCATTTTTTTAAAATGGTTATTCTTTTTTGTTATTGAGTTGTTTGAGTTTCTTCTGTGTTTTGGATATTAATCTCATCAAATTTTGCAAATGGTTTGCAAATATTTTCTTCCATTTTGTAGGTTGTTTCTTCACTCTGTTGATAGCTTTTTTTTTTTTTTTTTTTTTTTGCTGTGCAGGAGCTTTTTAGTTTGATGTAATCTCATCTGTCCGTTTTTGCATTTGTTGCTGTGCTTGTGGAATTATATCCAAAAAAGTATTGTTAAACCAATGTCAAGAAGCCTTTTCTCTATGTTTTCTTCTAGTAGTTTTATAGTTTCAGGTCTTACATTGAAGTCTTTAATGATTCTGAATTGTTCTGTGTATATGGAGTAAGATAAGGGTCCAGTTTCATTCTTCAGCATGTGGATAACCAATTTTCCCAGCACCATTTATCAAAGAGACCGTCCTTTCCCTGTTGTGTGTTCTTGGCACCTTTGTTGAAGATCCTTTGACCATAAAATGCATGAATTTATTTCTAGGCTGTCTATTCTGTTCTGTCTATTCTGCTGTTTTTATTACAATAGCTTTGTAGTATATTTTGAAGTTAGGTTTAGTGTGTTGCCTCCAGCATTGTTCTTCTTTCTCAAGATTGCTTTGGCTAGTCACATTTTTTTGTGATACCATATGAGTTTTAGGATTGTTTTTTTCCATTTCTGTGAAAAATGCGTTTGGAATTTTGATAAGGATTGCATTGAATCTATAGATGGCATTGAGTAGTACGGACATTTTAACAATATTAATTCTTCCAATCCATGAACATGGACTGTCTTTCCACTTATTTACATCTTATTCAGTTTCTTTCATTAATGTTTTAAAGTTTTCAGTGTACAGATCTTTCACCTCCTTGGTTTAATTTATTCCTAAGTATTTTATTGATAATATAATTGTAAATAGGATTGTTTTCTTAGTATCTTTTTTAGATTGTTTGGTGTGACTGTGTAGAAATGCAGCTGATTTTTGTATATTGATTTTGTATCCCACAACTTTACTGAATTCATTTATTAGTTTTAATTTTTTTTGGTAGGGGTTTCAGAGTTTTCTGCAAACAGAGACAATTTTACTTCTGCCTTTCTGATATTGATACCTTTTATTTCTTTTTCTTGACTAGTTACTCTGGTTAAGGCTTCCTGTACTAAGTTGAGTAAAAGTGGTGAGAGTGGGCACCTTCGTCTTGTTTCTGGTCTTAAAGGAAAAGCTTTTATTTTTTTACTGTTGAGTTTGATGTTAGCTATGGGCTTATCATATATGACCTTTTATTATGATGAGGTTTATTGATGTTTTTATTTTGAAAGGGTATTGAATTTTGTCAAATGCTTTATCTATCTGCTCAGATGATCATGATTTTTATCCTTCATTTGGTAATGTATTGTATCACCTTTGTTTTTTTAAAAATAAATTTGTTTACTTATTTATATTTATTTTTGGCTGCGTTGGGTCTTTGTTGCTGCTCACAGGCTATCTCTAGTTGCAGTGAGCGGGGGCTACTCTTCGTTGCAGTGTGCGGGCTTCTCATTGCGGTGGCTTCTCTTGTTGTGGACCATGGGCTCTAGCCATGCGGGCTTCAGTAGTTGTGGCATGGGGGCTCAGTAGTTGTGGCTCCAGGATCTAGAGTGCAGGCTCAGTACTTGTGGTGCACGGGCTTAGTTGCTCCGTGGCATGTGGGATCCTCCCCTACCAGGGCTCGAACCTGTGTCTCCTGCATTGGCAGGTGGATTCTTAACCACTGCACCACCTGGGAAGCCCCGATTATTTTTTTTTTACTGTTGAATTTTGAGAGTTCTTTATAGATTCTAGTTCCTAGTCCTTTTTTTTTTTTTTTTTTTCCGGTACGCGGGCCTCTCACTGTTGTGGCCTCTCCCATTGCAGAGCACAGGCTCTGGACGCACAGGGTCAGCGGCCATGGCTCACAGGCCCAGCCGCTCCACGGCACGTGGGATCTTCCCGGACCAGGGCACGAACCCGCGTCCCCTACATCGGCAGACAGACTTTCAACCACTGCGCCACCAGGGGAGCCCCTTCCTAGTCCTTTTGTGCATATGTGGTTTGAAAATATTTTCTCCAGTCTGTAGCTTGTCTTTTCATCCTCTTTATATGGATACTGCTTCTTTTCTTCCTTTTTAAAGGAAGTTTTAAATTTTGATAAGGTCTGATTTTTCAGTTTTTCCTATTATGAGTCTTGATTACTGTAGCTATATAATAAATCTTGAAATTGGGCAGACTGATTCTGCCTACATTATTCTTCCTATTGTAAATTGTTGTAGATCTTCTAGTTCCTCTGTCTTTTCATTTAAACTTTAGAATAATCTTCTCTATATCTACAAAGAACCTTGCTGATATTTTGATAAGAGTTAGGAAGAGAGCATTCAGTGTTTTCATCGTTAAGTAGAAATTAGCTGTAGTTATCAACTTGACGAATTTGCCTTCTGTTCCTATTTTTGTGAAAGTTTTTGTCATAAATGGGTGTTGAATTTGGTCAGATGCTTTTATATTGATTTATATAACCATGTGATTTTTCTTTTTAGCCTGTCAATATAGTGAATTACATTGATTGATTTTATAAATTGAACCAGCCTTGCATCCCTGGAATAAAGCCCACTTGGCCATGGTATATAATTCTCCTTATGTGTTGCTAAGTTGTATTTTTTTTTTTTTTGCGGTACGCAGGCCTCTCACTGTTGTGGCCTCTCCCGTTGTGGAGCACAGGCTCTGGACGTGCAGGCTTAGCAGCCATGGCTCATGTGCCTAGCCACTCTGCGGCATGTGGGATCTTCCCAGACTGGGGCATGAACCCGTGTCCCCTGCATCGGCAGGCGAACTCTCAACCACTGCGCCACCAGGGAAGCCCTAAATTCTATTTACTAATATTTTCTTTAAAAAAAAATTTTTTTTATTGGAGTATAGGTGCCTTACAATGTTGTGTTCATTTCTACTGTACAGCAAAGTGGATCAGCTATATGTATACATATATCCCCTCCTTTTTGGATTTCATTCCCATTTAGGTCACTACAGAGCGCTGAGTAGAGTTCCCTGTGCTATAAAGTAGGTTCTCATTAGTTATCTATTTTATATATAGTATCAATAGTGTATATATGTCAATCCCAATCTCCCAATTTATCACCCCCACCACGAGGGTTCTTTTGCATGTGACAAGTTTTCTTCCCTCTTACTGCTTTCAAAATTCTCTTTTTGTCTTTGATTTTTGAGAATTTGATTATCATGTGCTAGGTGAAGATCTCTCTTTCTTCTTTTTGTTTTATTGAGATAGTAATTGACATCCAGCACTGTGTAAATTTAATATGTATAGCATAATGGATTGACTTACATACATCATGAAATGATTATCACAATGGGATTAGTGAACATTCATCCTCTCAAAATTAATGAAATAGAAAAAGAAGAAATAGATCTCTTTATAATTAATTTGTTTGGGATTCTTTGGGCTTCATGGATCTGGATGTCCATTTTCCTCTCCAGATTCAGGAAGTTTTCAGTCACTGTTTCTTTAAATAAGCTTTCTGCTCCTTTTTCTTTACTTGTTCTGGGACTCCCTCAATGCATATGTTATTTCTTTTGATGGTATCCCATAATTTCCATAGGCTTTCTTCATTTTCTTTCAATATTTTTTCTTTTTGTTCTTTTGCCTGGGTAATTTCAAATGACCTGTCTTGAGCTCACTGATTTTTTTTCTTTGGCTTGATCAAGTCTAGTCATTGTGCTCTTTAGCTCCAGAATTCATGCATCCCTCCCTCCCTTCCTTCCTTCCTCCCTTCCTCCCTTCCTTTCTTCCTTCCATCTCTTTGTTTAACTTCTCATTTTGGTCATGTATTGTTTTCCTGATTTTGTTTTAGTTGTCTATCTGTGTTCTCTTACAGCTCACTGCAGTTCTTTAAGACAACCATTTTGAATTCTTTGTCTGGCAGTTCATTGATCTCCATTTCTTTAGGGTTGGTTACTCGTGCTTTATTTTGTTCCTTTGTTGGTGTCATGTTTTCCTGAACATTCGTATTTATGTGGCCTTGTTTTGGTGCTTGTTCATTTGAAGAAGTAGGCACCTTTTCCAGTCTTTACACTTGGGCTTCTGCAGTGAAAGCCAGTGAAAGCCATTTGGTGGAGTCTATGGATAGGTTTGCTGCTGGAGTTTTCAGGTAGGCTACTCTGGTGCCTGGGGGTGGACTTGAAGCCTGAGTTTGCTGGTGTGCACCTTATACTTGGGTCTACCTGGGCAGGCCTGGTGTTTGGGGCTTCAGTTTGGGGCTTGAAATGGATCCATGGGGTAAGCCTGGAGCCTGGTTTCTTGGGGTTTGGCATGGCACTGGGATGGGCCTGGAGTCTGAGTCCATGGGGGCACTTCTGAATCCTGGATCTGTGTGGCCTGGCCTGATGCCTGATTTTACTTGGCAGGCCTGGAGCTGGGGTTTGTGGTGAAGTTGGGAGCTCACTTCACTCTTCTTCCTCCTTTGGGTGGGTGTCTCTCTGCATGCTGAGTTGCCTGGGGTTGGAGGTTGGGTGATGTGGGTAATATGAGATTATTTTTCATACCCTCTTCAATGCATCTTTTCTTATTCCTCCACTCCACCTGGGTGCTTTAATCTCTCACCTGGAATCCTTAGCTCTTGTGAAAGTATTTTTGCACATGAGTATTTGTTCAAATTGATATTTCTGCAAGGGGATGAGTGCTGGAAACTGCTATTCTGCCATCTTCCTGATGTCACCTGTGTCATTTAAGTCAGCCTCTTTATTTAATAAATGAGGAAGATGAAATCTAAACAGCATTGAAATAAGTAGCATTCATATAAATTGTTGTAGAACTAAGAGTAAAAATCGTATCTCCTGATTATTTTATACTTTATCATGCTGATTATTTCTATTCTCTATTCAGATCTTTTTCTATAATAATTAATCCACACTTTCTCATACTTATTCCCCTTCTACCAGTTTTATAAATGTAACATGTTTGTTGCAGAATGTCTAGAAAATACCCAAAAGCAAAAAGAAGATTAAAGTAATCTATTACCAAGATAACCAGTTCATAATGTTCTAGTGTTTGTTCCATATGTCCATTAGAAAATATTGTTTTGTAGTCTGTCTTATCACTTTAAGTATTTTCATTCATTTTTTTCCTGGTCATTATATTGTCTTCAAAAGCTATATGAATGTAAATAAATAAATACAAATATATATTTTAATTATCATAGTATTATTATATACTTTGATGTTGAGCTAAATGTTGGTATGCATATTTGGAAAATTCATAAGGAATTTATTGACATGGAATTACTTGGTAAAAAGCATATGAACACTGCAACATTTTTTGCTATACAATATGATGTTTGTGAAGTTGTTGGATGATGTCTGATAATGATTTTATACATGTGTGCCTGTGCCCTTACAATTCCTACATGGCTAGTACAGTTACTTTTATGTTATTTGGTTAGATCAGTGCTTCTAATCTTTTTTCACACTATAGCATGCTGTGATGTACATAGACAATGATAATAATTGTGTGGCACACTAGGGAAAACAGAGATGATTATCACCTGGCTCTGTTACCCTAGTCCTGGTCTGGCTACCCAGACTGTTGAGAGGATCAGTCTTTTGGCCACTTGTAAACCCTGGTTGGAAGCTCTGGGTTACAGCACAGTGTTGATAAGGTCTTAGGTTACTTCCCATGTGTTGTGTCAGATTTTCCCTGTTTCTTACAGTAGACTGTACAGCATGATTTACCAACATTGCAAATATGTAGAATTTATCTACCTTACTGTTAGTGGATATTTAGGTGTTTCGCAGTATTTGTAATTACAGATAGTGTTATGAATATGACTTTTGATGGAGATAAGCAGTTATTTCTCTTGGATATATACCTAGGAGTGAAACTGCTGGATCATAGGATAAGTGTACATTTAGTTTCATTAGATAGTAACAGTTTTCTGAAGTAAGTATGCAGTTTTACATTCCCACCAGCAATGTGTGAAGTTCTAGTTACTTCATTCCCGACAGTGCTTTGCATTGTCATTTCTCCTTGTTTTAGACATTCTGGTGTGTGTGTGCAGTGATATTTTATTGTGCAGTTTTCTGAATACTAGTGATGCTAAGCATATTTCATATGCCCATTGGCTATGTTGATGACTGCTTTTTTTTAAATTGAACTTTTAATTTTGAGATAATTGTAGATTCTTATGCAGTTGTAAGAAATAATAGATTCCCTGTGCTCCTTATCTGTTTTCTCCTAGTGGTATCATCCTGCTAAATGATAGTAAAATATCACAACCAAAATAATTGCCGTTGATATAGTCAATATACAGGACATTTCCATCAACACAAGGATCCCTTGTGCCCTTTTATAGCAATACCCACCCCTTCCACCTACCCACCTCCTCTTAACCTCTGGTCACCATTAATTTATTCTTCATTTCTATAAATTTGTCATTTTATGTGTTACGTAAATGGAATAGTATAGTATGTAGTCTTTTGGGATTAGCTTTTTTCATACAGCATAATTCTCTGGAAATTCATCATTATTGTATCGTGTATCACTAGCTTGTTCCTGTTTATTGCTAAATGGTATTCCATGGTATGGATACACCTCAGTTTTTAATTTTTTAAATTTTTTTATTATTTTTTTTTGCGATACGCGGGCCTCTCACTGCTGTGGCCTCTCCCGTTATGGAGCACAGGCTCCGGACATGCCATGGCTCACGGGCCCAGCCGCTCCGCGTCATGTGGGATCTTCCCAGACCGAGGCACAAACCCGTGTCCCCTTCATCGGCAGGTGGACTCTCAACCACTGCGCCACCAGGGAAGCCCACACCTCAGTTTTTTAAACCATTCATCTCTTAAAGGACATAGGAGTTGTTTCCATTTATTGACTATTACAAACAAAGCTGCTATAAATATTTGTGCACAAATTTTGGGTGAACATATGTTTTCATTTTTCTAGGATAAACATTCAGGACTGCAATTGCTGGGTCATATGATAGTTGCTTGTTTAGTTTTTATAGAAACTGTCAGACTTTTTCAGAATGCTTTTGCCATTTCACATTTCCCCCAACAAATGCATGAGAGATCCAGTTTCTCCATATCCTTGTCAGCATTTGGTGTTTCCAGTATTTTTAAATTTAATCATTCTGACAGTTCTATGGTGATAGCTCATTGTGGTTTTAATTTGCTTTTCCTTAATGGCTAATATGCTTATCTTCCATTTGCATATTCTCTTCAGTGAAATATCTGTTCATATCATTTGTATTTTCTAATTGGATTGTTCATTTGTTTACTGTTGAGTGTTGAGATTTCCTTCTATATTCTAGATACTAGTTGTTTGCTGGCTGTGTAGTTTACAAGTATTTTCTCCCATTCTGTAGCTAGAGTTTTTATTCTTAACAGGTCTTTCACAGAGAAAAAGTTTTAATTCTGAAGTGTAATTTATAATTTTTCCTTTTATGAATTGAGCTTTTGCCTAGCCTTAGATCCCTAAGATTTTCCCTGATTTTTATATTCCCCTAAACGTTTTGTAGTTTTGTGTTTTAGATTTATGTCTCTGATACATTTTGAATTAATTTTTGTATAAAGTGTGTATAAACTGTGAGACTTTGGCTGTGATTAATTTTTTTTTTTTTGCCTGTGGATATCTATTTGCTCCAGCACCATTTGTTGAAATAGCTATTTTTCCTCTATGAAATTGCCATTGTACCTTGTCAAAAATCAGTTGGATATATTTGTGTGGGTCTATATCTAGGTTCTCTATTCTATTTCATTAATCTATTTGTCTATCCTTTTGCCAATATCACAAAACCTGATTGCTGTAGCTATATAATAAGTCTTGTAATTGGGTAGACTCATTCCTCCCATTTTATTCACTTTTTCAAAGTTGTTTTAGCTCTTATAGTTCCTTTGCTTTTCTATATAAATTTCAGTATAATCTTGTCCACATCTACAAAACCTTTTCTGGAATCGTAATAGAAATTGTGTTAAACTTGTATATTGCTTTGGGGGAAAATTGACATTTTTACCATGTTGAGTCTTCCTATCTATGAACATTTATTAATCTGTTCTTTGATTTCTTCCATCAGCATTGTGCGTCTTTCAGTATACATGTCATATTCAAGTGTTGTAGATTTTTCCCTAAGTATTTCGTTTTTTGAGGAGTTATAAATGCTATTGTATTTTAAATTTTGTTGTCCATGTATTCATTTTTTTATATAGAAATACAAATAACTTTTGTATGTTTATCTTTGCCTTTGCTAAACTGCATTATGAGTTCTAGGAGGTGTGTGTGTGTCTGTATGTAACTTGCTTGGGAATTTCTGTGTAGACAATCAGGTTATCTGCAAATAGGGACAGTTTTGTTTTTTCCTTTCCAGGAACAGAGGGGATTTTTTTCTATAACTACTTGAATATATAACAGAGTACCATATTCTGCCCATTGTTGAGTCTAAAATGAAAGAGACATTACATTCTAAATCCTGAAGATACTAGGAGACTATTAGAACTGAGGAGATGGTTGAGGATCCAGGGAGTAATTGAAAATGACACCAACATTTTGTTTCTAAGTAATTGGGTGGATGTGGTACTATTACTTGAGGTTAGAAACTCAGAAATAAAAGCATTTTTGGGAAGTATAATAAGTTCTACTTTGGACATTTTTTTTTGATGTCTGTGGTATGTTTTTATTGACATGTCCAATAGACATTTGAAGTATGCATTAAGAATTTAGGGGAGGGATTTCCCTGGTGGTGCAGTGGTTAAGAATCTGCCTGCCAATCCAGGGGACATGGGTTTGATCCCTGGCCTGGGAAGATGCCACATACCCAGAGTAGCTAAGGCTGTGTGCCACAGCTACTGAACCTGTGCTCTAGAGCCCGTTAGCAACAACTACTGAAGCCTGTGTACTCTAGGGCCCACGTGCTGCAACTGCTGAGCCCGCCACAACTACTGAAGCCTGTGCACGTAGAGCCTGTGCTCCGCAACGAGAAGTCACCTCAATGAGAAGCCTGTGCACCACAATGAAGAGTAGCCCCCGCTCGCTGCAACTAGAGAAAGCCTGTGTGCAACAACGAAGACCCAATGCAGCCAAATATGAAAAAAAACTTAGAAGGGGTTATATTGGAATTCCTACTTTGACATGATAGATGATGCTGTGGGAGAGATTGTATATAGAATGAGTAGAGATTCGAGGAAGAAATGCTAACAAAGCAATAGCACTTAGAGATATCGTGGGAGAATGAAAACAATGAAGTCACAGAAACCATAGAAACTTCTCTTTTGTCAAAGTTTTACCTATTTGTCAAGATCATCTTCCAGGTATTATTACTTGTCCAGTCCCATCTCCTTTTTGATTATTCCCTAATATGTATTTCTATAGCAGTTTCTCCTTCTTCTAGTATAGCATTTACCACACTGCCTTATTGTAGTTTATTGTTTATATATCTATTTCCCTATCAAGTTTTTATGTTCCTTGAAGGCAAGGATTAGATCTTATTCATTGTTGTTTTTCCTGTGTATGGCATAATTCTTAATAACAGTTTGTTTAATTGAATGAAGTAGGAAATTATCAGAGGCTTCTAAGGGGTAGAGTAAGAAAAGAACTGAGAAGAGGCCATTAGATTTGTTGATCCCTGACCATAGGGAAGCTGTTAGGTCTAGAATGGTGAAAAGTGAATGCAGAGTTCTCTGGTCTTCTTTTTCTCAAGTCAGTCTTGCCCTTTCTTACATTCCCTCCCTCATTCCCTAATTCTGTCCCCTTAACTTTTGTTCCTTTGATATATTGTTTCATCATGATAGAAAAGCATTTCTTCCTGGTGACCTGTGAGAATTATACTGTTCTTCCTAATCTAGCTCATGTCCCCTTCTCAGTGAAACTGAATGAATGAATTTCTCTGGTTTTTATCATTGAAGTTTTCTAATATCCAGGCTGACAGTATCTGTAATGTAGTTTTGTTTTAGTATTCAATTTCTATTTGATTGGACTTTATTTTTTCCATTTAAACATATATTTTATTTTTCAGTATAAAACTTTTTAAAAAAATTTATTTTTGGCTGCATTGCATCTTTGTTGCTGCACGTGGGCTTTCTCTAGTTGCTGTGAGCGGGGGCTACTCTTCCTTGCCGTGTGTGGGCTTCTCACTGCGGTGGCTTCTCTTGTTGTGGAGCATGGGCTCCAGGCACGTGGGCCTCAGTAGTTGTGGCATGTGGGCTTCAGTAGTTGTGGCACATGGGCTCAGTAGTTGTGGCTCATGGGCTCTAGAGTGCAGGCTCAGTAGTTGTGGTGCACGGGCTTAGTTGCTCTGCGGCATGTGGGATCTTCCCGGACCAGGGCTCGAACCCTTGTACCCTGCATTGGCAGGCAGATTCTTAACCACTGTGCCACCAGGGAAGCCCCAGTTTAAAACTTTTTAAGGCATTATAAATATTTATCTCAATGTTTGGAGGTTATTTATCATATGATCCATGTTGTAATCTCTAGGTGTTTATTTACCCATTACACTTTAAATAAATTAAAGTGTCTTCTGTCCCAGAAGTTGAATTTTCATGGAGAGCCAGTAAAATACCAGAGTTTTTACTTTAATTTTTAAATACATGCTATTATTTCAATATCTTCCACATAAGAGCTAACTTAAGTGGGAAAAGTTGGTTATATTAAACAAAAGAGCCTTTTTTTATTTTTTATTTTCCAGATTGCAGCAATTCTCCGGAAACGAAAATTAGATTATTATTTACACAAACTGCTCCCTGAGATCCTACAATCTGCTTCATTTCTGACTGCTAATGGGGCCTTGTTTATGGCTTTCTTTTGCATTTTAAGGTTGGTACACATAATCACAACTGGTGGTTAATACAAATTCCTTTGTTGAAACTGAAACAAACAGATGTTTATATAAATGTTGTGCAGGTCACTGCTTGTGTATTTTTTTTCTCTCTGTGAAATGACATTTATTTATCTCAAAGAACGCTTGTGAAACCAGGAGTTGTGGGCCTCTTGGCCTAAAAATGTAATATATACTTCAAATTATTGCTGTGATTATATAGCAAAAGTGCTTTAATGTATCATACATTTTCTGAGGCCCACTACATTTACTGACTTGTTAATGAGAATTTCTTAACTTTGCAGTTTCATAGATTAGGAATTCAAAGCAACTGTCCATGATATTGCTTAGGTCCGTATGCAGTGAATGGATTTCAAAAGGACTATGAAATGCTCGTGTTTATCTGTAAAATTTCTGGTATATCCTACTGATGAAACTTTTGGTCCTGATGCAGTGCATTATCTGTGTCACATGCTTCATACAATATACATGCAGTTAGAATTCAGTTTTTAGTGCTATTTAGTGCCTGTTTATTATATGTTTACTTTTTATCTTTTCCGCCACACATTGTTGAAACCCAAACTAGTTTATTTAATTTGTCAAGTTTAAATACTAACTTCACATTATATTACTATTAATGTTCCCCAGTTAGTATTACCCAAAATAATTCTGCAGGTAAATTTTAACTGCAATTAGAAATATAATTTCCGCTTGCGAGAACACCAGAATCACAACTAGCTGCTGGGCAATCATTGACAGAAAGACACTGGAACTCACCAAAAAAGATACCCCCCATCCAAAGACAAAGGAGAAGCCACAATGAGACGGTAGGAGGGGCGCAGTCACAGTAAAATCAAATCCCATAACTGCCGGGTGGGTGACTCACAGACTGGAGAACCCTTATACCACAGAAGTCCACCCACTGGCGTGAAGGTACTGAGCCCCACGTCAGGCTTCCCAACCTGGGAGTCTGGCAACGGGAGGAGGAATTCCTAGAGAATCAGACTTTGAAGGCTAGTGGGATTTGATTGCAGGACTTCGACAGGACCGGGGGAAACAGACTCCACTCTTGGAGGGCACACACAAAGTAGTGTGTGCATGGGGACCCAGGGGAAGGAGCAGTGAACCCATAGGAGACTGAATCAGACCTGCCTGCTAGTGTTGGAGGGTCTCCAGCAGAGGCAGGCAGTGGCTGTGTCTCACTGTGGGGACAAGGACACTGGCAGCGGAAGTTCTGGGAAGTACTCCTTGGTGTGAGCCCTCCCAGAGTCTGCCACTAGCCCCACCAAAGAGCCCAGGTAGGCTCCAGTGTTGGGTTACCTCAGGCCAAACAACCAACATGGAGGGTACCCAGCCCCACCCATCAGCAGTCAGATGGATTAAAGTTTTACTGAGCTCTGCCCACCAGAGCAAAGGTCAGCTCTACCCACCACCAGTCCCTTCCATCAGGAAACTTGCACAAGCCTCTTAAATAGCCTCATCCACCAGAGGGCAGACAGCAGAAGCTAAAAGAACTACAATCCTGCAGCCTGTGGAACAAAAACCACATTCACAGGAAGATAGACAAGATGAAAAGGCAGAGGGCTATGTACCAGATGAAGGAACAAGATAAAACCCCAGAAAAACAACTAAATGAAGCGAAGATAGGCAACCTTCCAGAAGAAGAATTCAGAATAATGATAGTGAAGATAATCCAGGACCTTGGAAAAAGAATGGAGGCAAAGATCGAAAAGATGCAAGAAATGTTTAACAAAGACTTAGAAGAATTAAAGAACAAACAAACAGAGATGAACAATACAATAACTGAAATGAAAACTACACTAGAAGAAATCAATAGCAGAATAACTGAGGCAGAAGAACGGATAAGTGACTTGGAAGACAGAAAGGTGGAATTCACTGCTGCAGAACAGAATAAAGAAAGAATGAAAAGAAATGAAGACAGCCTAAGAGACCTCTGGTACAACATTAAATGCAACAACATTCACATCATAGGGGTCCCAGAAGGAGAAGAGAGAGAGAAAGGACCAGAGAAAATATTTGAAGAGACTATAATTGAAAACTTCCTTAACATGGGAAAGGAAATAGCCAGCCAAGTCCACGAAGCGCAGAGAGTCCCAGACAGGATAAACCTAAGGAGAAACACGCCGAGACACATACTAATCAAACTGACAAAAATTAAAGACAAAGAAAAATTATTGAAAGTAGCAAGGGAAAAATGACAAATAACATACAAGGGAACTCCCATAAGATTAACAGCTGATTTCTTAGCAGAAACTCTACAAACCGGGAGGGAGTGGCATGATTAAGTGATGAAAGGGAAGAACCTACAACCAAGATTACTCTACCTGGCAAGGATCTTATTCAGATTCAATGGAGAAATCTAAAGCTTTACAGACAAGCAATAGCTAAGAGAACTCAGCACCACCAAAACAGCTCGACAACAAATGCTAAAGGAACTTCTCTAAGTGGGAAACACAAGAGAAGGACCTACAAAAACAAATGCAAAACAATTCAGAAAATGGTAATAGGAACATACATACTGATAATTACCTTAAACGTGAATGGATTAAATGCTCCAACCAAAAGACACAGGCTCACTGAATGGATACAAAAAGAGGACCCATATATATGCTGTCTACAAGAGACCCACATCAGACCTAGGGACACATACAGACTGAAAGTGAGGGGATGGAAAAAGATATTCCATGCAAATGGAAATCAAAAGAAAGCTGGACTAGCAATACTCATGTCAGATAAAATAGACTTTAAAATAAAGAATATTACAAGAGACGAGGAAGGACACTACATAATGATCAAGGGATCAAACCAAGAAGAAGATATAACAATTATAAATATATATGCACCCAACATAAGAGCACCTCAATACATAAGGCAACTGCTAACAGCTCTAAAAGGAAATCGACCGTAACAGAATAATAGTGGGGGACTTTAACACCTCACTTACACCAATGGACAGATCATCCAAAATGAAAATAAGGAAATAAGGAAAATAAGGAAACAGAAGCTTTAAATGACACAGTAGACCAGAAAGGTTTAATTAATATTTATAGGACATTCCATCCAGAAACAGCAGATTACACTTTCTTTTCAAGTGCACATGGAACATTGTCCAGGATAGATCACATCTTGGGTCACAAATCCAGCCTCAGTAAATTTAAGAAAATTGAAATCATATCAAGCATCTTTTCTGACCACAACGCTATGAGATTAGAAATGAATTACAGGGAAAAAACTGTAAAAACACAAACATGTGGAGGCTAAACAATATGTTACTAAATAACCAAGAGATCACCGAAGATATCAAAGAGGAAATCAAAAAAATACCTAGAGACAAATGACAATGAAAACATGATGATCCAAAACCTATGAGATACAGCAAAAGGAGTTCTAAGAGGTAAGTTTATAGCTGTACAAGCCTACCTCAAGAAACAAAAAAAATCTCAAAGAATCCAACCTTACACCTAAAGGAACTAGAGAAAGAAGAACAAACAAAATGCAAAGTTAGCAGAAGGAAAGAAATCATAAAGATCAGAGCAGAAATAAATGAAATAGAAACAAAGAAAACAATAGCAAAGATCAATAAAACTAAAAGCTGGTTCTTTGAGAAGATAAACAAAATTGATAAACCATCAGCCAGACTCATCAAGAAAAAGAGGGAGAGGACTCACATCAATAAAATTAAAAATGAAAAAAGAGAAGTTACAACAGACACTGCAGAAATACAAAGCATCCTAAGAGACTACTACAAGCAACTGTATGCTGATATAATGGACAACCTGAAAGAAATGGACAAATTCTTAGAAAGGTATAACCTTCCAAGTCTGAACCAGGAAGAAATAGAAAATATGAACAGACCAATCACAAGCAATGAAATTGAAACTGTGATTAAAAATCTTCCAAAAAACAAAAGTCCAGGACCAGATTGCTTCGCACGTGAATTCTATCAAACATTTCGAGAAGAGCTAACACCCATGCTTCTCAAACTCTTCCAAAAAATTGCAGAGGAAGGAATACTCCCAAACTCATTCTATGAGGCCACCATCACCCTGATACCAAAACCAGACAAAGATACTACCAAAAAAGAAAATTACAGACCAATATCACTGATGAATATAGATGCAAAAATCCTCAACAAAATACTAGCAAACAGAATCCAGCAACACATTAAAAAGATCATACACCATGATCAAGTGGGATTTATCCCAGGGATGCAAGGATTCTTCAATATACGCAAATCAATCAATGTGATACACCATATTAACAAATTGAAGGATAAAAACCATATGATCATCTCAACAGATGCAGAAAAAGCTTTTGCCAAAATTCAACACCCATTTATGATAAAAACTCTCCAGAAAGTGGGCATGGAGGGAACGTACCTCAACATAATAAAGGCCATATACGACAAACCCACAGCAAACATCATTCTCAGTGGTGAAAAACTGAAAGCATTTCCTCTAAGACCAGGAACAAGACAAGGATGTCCACTCTCACCACTATTATTCAACATAGTTTTGGAAGTCCTAGCCATGGCAGTCAGAGAAGAAAAAGAAATACAAATTGGAAAAGAAGAAGTAAAACTGTCACTGATCGCAGATGATATGATACTATACATAGAGAATCCTAAAGATGCCACCAGAAAACTACCAGAGCTAATCAATGAATTTGGTAAAGTTGCAGGATACAAAATTAATGCACAGAAATCTCTTGCATTCCTATGCACTAATGATAAAAAATCTGAAAGAGAAATTAAGGGAACACTCCCATTTACCATTGCAACAAAAAGAATAAAATACCTAGGAAGAAACCTACCTAGGGAGACAAAATAGACAAAAGACTTGTATGCAGAAAACTATAAGACACTGATGAAAGAAATTAAAGATGATACCAACAGATGGAGAGATATACCATGTTCGTGGAGTGGAAGAATCAATATTGTGAAAATGACTATACTACCCAAAGCAATCTACAGATTCAATGCTATTCGTATGAAATTACCAATGGCATTTTTTACGGAACTAGAGCAAAAAATCTTAAAATTTGTATGGAGACACAAAAGACCCTGAATAGCCAAAGCAATCTTGAGGGAAAAAAATTGAGATGGAGGAATCAGACTCCCTGACTTCAGACTATACTACAAAGCTACAGTAATCAAGACAATATGATACTGGCACAGAAACGGAAACGTAGATCAATGGAACAAGATAGAAAGCCCAGAGATATATCCATGCACCTATGGTCAACTAATCTATGACAAAGGAAGCAAGCATATACAATGGAGAAAAGACAGTCTCTTCAAAAAGTGGTGTTGGGAAAACTCGACAGCTACATGTAAAAGAATGAAATTAGAACACTCCCTAACACCGTACACCAAAATAAACTCAAAATGGATTCGAGACCTGAATGTAAGACCGGACACTATAAAACTGTTAGAGGAAAACGTAGGAAGAATACTCCTTAATGTAAATTACAGCAAGATCTTTTTTGATCAGCCTCCTAGAGTCATGGAAGTAAAAGCAAAAATAAACAAATGGGATCTAATGTAACTTCAAAGCTTTTGCCCAGCAAATGAAACCATAAACAAGACAAAAAGACAACCCTTAGAATGGGATAAAATACTTGCAAATGAATCAATGGAGAAAAGATTAATCTCCAAAACTTATAAACAGCTCATGCAGCTCAATATTAAAAAAAAATCAACCCAATCCAAAAATGGGCAGAAGACCTAAGTAAACATTTCTCCAAAGAAGACATACAGATGGCCAAGAAGCACATGAAAAGCTTCTCAACATCACTAATTATTAGAGAAATGCAAAGCAAAACTACAATGAGGTATCACCTCACACCAGTTAGAATGGGCATCATCAGAAAAATCTACAAACAACAAATGCTGGAGAGGGTGTGGAGATAAGGGAACCCTCTTGCACTGTTGGTGGGAATATAAATTGATACAGCCACCATGGAGAACAGTATGGAGGTTCCTTAAAAAACTAAAAATAGAATTACCATATGATTCAGCAGTCCCACTATTGGGCATATACTCAGAGCAAACCATAATTCCAAAAGACACATGCACCCCAATGTTCATTGCAGCACTATTTACAGTAGCCAGGTCATGGAAGCAACCTAAATGCCCATCGACAGACGAATGGATAAAGAAGATGTGGTACATATATACAATGGAATATTACTCAGCCATAAAAAGGAACGAAATTGGGTCATTTGTTGAGACATGGATGGATCTAGAGACTGTCATACAGAGTGAAGTAAGTCAGAAAGAGAAAAACAAATATCGTATATTAACGCATATGTGTGGAACCTAGAAAAATGGTACAGATGAACTGGTTTGCAGGGAAGAAATTGAGACACAGATGTAGAGAACAAACATATGGACACCAAAGGGGGAAAGCGGCGGGGGGAGTGGGGGTGGTGGTATGATGAATTGGGAAATTGGTGTTGACATGTATTCACTGATGTGTATTAAACTGATGACTAATAAGGAAAAAATGCTCATAATTTAATAAGAACAATATTTCTTCCTTTCTGAATTCTTATACCTTGTATTTATTTTTCTTGCATTATTGTACTTGCTAAGATCTCCAGTACAGTGTTAAGTAGAAGTGGGAATTATGGGGAGCTATGAATCACTCTCAGTCTAAAAGTGAAAGCTTTTTTTTTTTTTTTTTTTTGCGGTACGCGGGCCTCTCACTGTTGTGGCCTCTCCCATTGCGGAGCACAGGCTCCGGACGTGCAGGCTCAGCAGCCATGACTCACGGGCCTAGCTGCTCCGCAGCATGTGAGATCTTCCCAGACCGGGGCACGAACCCATGTCCCCTGCATCAGCAGGTGGTCTCTCAACCGCTGCACCACCAGCGAAGCCCTAAAAGTGAAAGCTTTTAATGTTTTACCAAACTAGTTTTTTGTATATAGGGAATAATAAATTGAATAATAATTTTATCCTTTTTTTTTTAAAAAAAGAAATATAATTTCTAAATGTTTTCTATAGATTTTTGCCTTAAGAACATTAATATTTATAAACTTTTAGTAATTGATAAAGTTTATACTATTGAATAAGTCATGCCTTTAAATTGACCTGAAAAATCTGTGTAAGAAACTCTTTACCACGTAGTCTCTGGAAAGTTTCTAGTGCTTGTTAAAACTCTAAAAATAGAGTTATAAGATAATTAGGTTTTAAAAATTGCAATAATAATAAATTGGTCTTGCAGCATATTTATGTTCTATGAAGCTTTTGGTTAAGTTTTGGAGACATAAAATACTTATAATAAGGTAACATCTGTGTTCCTCCTATAACTGACTCACTCAGTTATTTTCCTTTAATGTTTCTATTCAGTAACTTGTTAAGTTCTTTGTGTATTTTATGTTGGAGGGAGAATCACTTCCAGTTTTCTTAGGCAGAAAGTTTCTGATGTCCATTGCAGAAATACCCATGTTATATGTATGTTTTCTAATATTTTTTTTTATTTTATTTTTTTCGGTATGCGGGCCTCTCACTGTTGTGGCCTCTCCCGTTGCAGAGCACAGGCTCCGGACGCGCAGGCTCAGCGGCCATGGCTCACGGGCCCAGCCGCTCCGCGGCATATGGGATCCTCCCAGACCGGGGCACGAACCCGTATCCCCTGCATCGGCAGGCGGACTCTCAACCACTGCGCCACCAGGGAGGCCCTGTTTTCTAATATTTTTAAAGCTAAGCTTCAGTTAAAAAGAAAATTTCATCTGATTTTTTATCCTTATCTGTATGTACATAGCATATATTTTTTCCTGTAATACATCATTTAGCAGTTGACCAACTTTTTCAGATAATTTCTTATAATTTTTTGTTTCTCCCTTTCTTAGGAACAAATTGTCTTTGAAAGGAAAAAAGAATCTTCCTAATATCTCCAGATTTCTTTTTTTTTTTTCTCTTTAAAAACCCAACCCAATGGCGTTTATAATTTGTGAGACAGTATGCAGATTCTTTCTCCCAAGGGATATATTCTAGTAAATAAGAAATTTTATATACACATATAAGTAAAAAATGTAAAATTCTTTAGTAAGGGATGTAAGAAAAAACTTACCCAGGGTTGTAGAAGGAAAGAAGGAGAGACATTTTTTGAATATCTATCATGTATTAAAAAATAGTAATAGTTGAAAAAAAATGATACAGATGAACCTATATACAAAACAGAAATAGACCCACAGACATAGAAAACAAATTTATGGTTACCAAAGGGGAAGAGTGGGGGGTAAATTAGGAGTTTGGATTAACATACACACACACTACTATATATAAAATAGATAATCAACAAGGACCTACTGTGTAGCACAGCAAACTATACTCAATATTTTGTAATAGCCTATAAGGGAAAAGAATCTGAAAAGAAAAGAAAAAAATATATATATAACTGAATCTCTTTGCTATATACCTGAAACTAACACAACATTGTAAATCAGCTATACTTCAATTAAAAAAGAGCCATAGGGCTTCCCTGGTGGCGCAGTGGTTGAGAGTCTGCCTGCTGATGCAGGGGACATGGGTTCGTGCCCCGGTCCGGGAAGATCCCACATGCTGCGGAGCGGCTGGGCCCATGAGCCATGGCCGTTGAGCCTGCGTGTCCAGAGCCTGTGCTCCGCAACGGGAGAGGCCACAACAGTGAGAGGCCCCCGTACAGCAAAAACAAGCAAACGAAAAAAAGAGCCATAATGAAAAAATAGTAGCAGTGATAACAATAGTAATAATGGTAATAATAGCTAACATTTTCTGAGTACTTCCTATGTGTCATGCATGGTGCTGGGAAATATCTCATGTAGCCATCATAACAATTCTGTGAGATAGGTAATACATTTATTCCCGTTTGGTAGATAGGAAATTGAGAACATAGAAGGTTTGCAGAGTCAACAATGTTGGATCCAGGGACTGTCTGAATGAGTATAACAGATTAAATTATTGGAAGGAGAGATACCTATTAGTTTGCTATTGTAGTAGCCTGAAGAAGAGATGGTGAGGGACATAACTGAGGCAAGGGCAGTAGGTTGGAGAGGAATTTGAGAGATAAATTGTACATGGAAGTATTTAAGGGGATGATTTCATGTATGGGATATGGAAGAAGGTGAAGCCAAGGATGTCTCAAAGTGTCACACATAGGTGGATAAGTAGTTGTTGATATCATTAACCTAGGAAAAGAGAGGAGAAAGAACAGGTTCATGGAGATGAGGGAGAAAGATCATGAGTTTGGTTTTGGACATGCTGAATTTGAGGTGCTGTGGGACATTTAGATAGAGGGTGAACTGAGAAGGGGAACTTCTATGTGTAATAACTGAAATGACCGACTAGAAATTTCATATAATCATTCCAAATTTCAATTTCAGGAAGATACTTGGAAAATTCTACTCATGGAGTCCCGGCTTTGGTGCCGCTTTGCCAGCTTCTTATGTGGCCATTCTAATTGAGAGAAAAAGCAGGTAAACTTTTACATACCTACATATTTAATAGAACTGATTTACTGTCCACCATCACAACTAGAGATTTTTTTTTTTTTTTTTTTTTTGCTTACTGTTTATCATGGTCCAGGGAGGAGAAATATTACTACATATATTTTTCAGTCTTACAAATATTGGGCTGGCCAAAAAGTTTGTTTGGTTAGGGAATATGTTGTTCAATACAGTTCTTGGTGAAAATGAAAAATGTCTTTTATTTTTACTTAAAACTGAACGAACTTTTTGGCCAACCCAATATTTGATGGAAAATTTAATTTTATACTTATATTATTTAAGTTTTTAAGCCTATAAAAAATAAAGATTGACATTATATAGTAACAATGCTCATTAGTCTTTGTTTACTAAAAAATTAGAGGGTTCTTTGATGTGTCAAACTAAAACATGGCTTGCGTAAATTCTAATTAAAGATCTTTTCCATAAGTGCAATACAATTATCACAGCTAAGAAAATAACAGTAGTTTTCTTTTATCATTTAGATCTGTAATTTGCTTTGGGCTCATTAACCTCTATTAAATCAACTATTATTTTTAAGATATCTTCTCATTTAAAAAAAATTCTCATTTTTATCAACTTGAAAATGTTCCACGTAGAACAGTAAGATTTCTACAAAATGCTACAAACTGTTATATAAGTTTTTCAGTCAGGTAAACTGATGAAGTTAAACATTTTGCATAAAAGAATATTTGCCATTTCAGGGATAATTATTTTTATTGTTGAGAACTGCTTTGATTCCATCTTTATCCCAGAGAATAAATATATGGTCATGTATATTAATCAAGATGGGATCATCTTTCAGTTTATGAAGATGTTTGTTATAATCATCGATCCCCTAGTAAGACTATAGATAGATCTTGTTAGGTGACTAAATATTTACTTAAACCACCTGAAGCCATTTTAATGCATTCTTGTAAATGTAATAGTATCTAAATTTTTGTGATTCTCTGTTTGATGATACTTTTAGATTATTAAAATTACTAAAATCAAAGGATGTTATAACCCCAGGAAAATTGTCAGTATTGCTAGAAACATAGGTTACCCCACCTGAGAGGACAGTACAGAATAGTTGTTAAAAAGTGTGGTTTCTGGAGCTATAAAATCTGTCTTGGGAGACTGGCTCCGCCACTTACTGTGTGATGTCTATGGCTTATTCCTTACTTGAAAAATGGAGGTAGTGATAATCTACTCACATGGTTATTCAGAGAATTAAGTGAGTTACTTATGTAAGCATGCTTAGAAGAGTGCCTGATACATGGTAAGTGTGTTAAGTATTTTTATTGGTTTTTGGCCCGTAAGTAATGAGAGCCTTGTCCTGGTGATTGTAACTTTCTGATCAATTTAAAAATCTAAATATTGGTTTTGGAAATATGATTTCAAAGTATGTACTCATATATGGAACTTTAAAGATGCTTTAAATGAAGTTTGCTTTAATTTATTTTTTAGCACTTGAATAATAAGGTGGCATTTTTGAAGTTATTTGCCTACTTTTCAACAGGAAATGTTGAAATGAACACCTGTGTAACGATCACCTAGAGTCAACAGTTGTTAACATTTTACCTTTTTTTTTTTTTTTTGCGTTGTGCGGGCCTCTCACTGTTGTGGCCTCTCCCATTGTGGAGCACAGGCTCCGGGCGCACAGGCTCAGCGGCCATGGCTCACGGGCCCAGCCGCTCTGCGGCATGTGGGATCCTCCCGGACCGGGGCACAAACCCGTGTCCCCTGCCTCGGCAGGCGGACTCTCAACCACTGCGCCACCAGGGAAGCCCCAACATTTTACCATTTTTACTTTATTTGTATGTGATTATATGTCTATGTATGTGTGGTATTGTGTGTGTGTATGAACCATATAGAAGTACATTGTAGACATCATGACAGTTTACTCCTAAATACTTTAGAATGCATGTTCTAAAATAAGGGTACTTTCCTACATAATTACAACACTATTATCACACATAAGAAAATTAGCAGTCATTCCTGATTACCATCTTGTCCATATTGTCCTAAAATGCTTTTTTTTTTGTGGTATGCGGGCCTCTCACTGTTGTGGCCTCTCCCGTTGCGGAGAACAGGCTCCGGACGCTCAGACTCAGCAGCCATGGCCCACGGGCCTAGCCGCTCCGCGGCATGTGGGATCTTCCCGGACCGGGGCATGAACCCGTGTCCCCTGCATTGGCAGGCGGACTCTTAACCACTGCGCCACCAGGGAAGCCCTAAAATGCCTTATTTTGAACCAGAATCTAGTCACAGTTGATGTATGGTGTTATATTTCTTTACTTCCTCTTAATGTAGTTTAACCTCCCCACTTTTTTCCCCCACAGCGTTGACTTACTGACGTGACCAGGGCAGTGGTCTTGTTGTGTGTAAAACATTTCTGGTTTTGCCTGAAATTGTTCCTCATGGAATTGTTTAATTGGTATTTCCTGTAAACTTGAAGTTCAGTGAAAGACTTGATTAGATTTGGATTAAACATTCTTGGTAAGAATTTACTTCATAGATGATGCTGAGGCCATCAGATGGTCCATAGTTCTAAGTAGTTCAAAGTTTGAATATGTGATTAAAGTGGTAATTGCCAGATCTTTCCAATGAATCTGTTATTTCTGGTTAATTAGATGAATAGATTTCCTGACATTCCACAACCCTTGCTTGGCTGGAATGAACCTCAGTTGATTGTGACATCACTGTTTGTGAAATTGGCTAGTTATGTGTGTGTGTATTCTTTATCAAGTTTAGTTATCAGTCTCATATTTACCTTATAAAATATTTCACAAGTTTTCATTTTTCCCCCTTTCTCTGGTATAGTTTAAGTAACAGTGAATTTTCTGGCCTTTGAGTATTTGGTCTATTCCTCTGTGAAACCTCCTGGCCATGGTGACTCTTTTGGGTGTGGTAGTTCTTAGAAAAAGTTATCAGTTTCCTCTGTGGTACTTGGTCTGTTTAAACTTTCAAGTCACTCAATAGAGAAAGAGTTTTAGTAACTTTCTCTAATAGTTAGAAAGTTATCCATCTCTTACAAATTTTCCATTTCCCAGAAATTATCTATTTTATAAAGATTTTTATATTTGCATGGAGTTTGTACAAAGTAGTCTGTTATGATTTGGTTGAATTTTATGTTTTCAATGGTTATTTCTCAATTTGTTATTTATTTTGTATTATTTTTAGCTGATAATTTTGCTGATTTTGCTTTTCAATGAATCACCTTATTTATTAGTTCTGTTTTTTGGTTTTCTAATTCAGTTCTTGCTTTCACTGTTTTTCCTTCTTTTTTTGGCTGATTTGCTTTCCTTTTAAAAATCTTTTTAGTTTCAGGCTTTATTTATTTTCATTCTTTAAGTCTACTGATACAAGTATTTAAGGCTATTAATTTTCTTCTGACCACTGCTATAATTGTATCCCAGAGATTCTAACATGTAGTGTTTACATGATCATCATTTTCTAGAAATTCTATAATTTTAGTTTATTTTTCTCTTTTGATATAAGAATTATTTAGTAGTGAGCTTAAGAAGATGAAAGGGCCTCTTTGTTATTGCTGGCTCATGGTAACTCTGCTTAACCATTTGAGGAACTGCCAAAGTGTTTAGTGAAGTTGTTGCACCATTTTTCATTTTCTCCAGCAGTAAGGGATCTTGCTTCTTCACATCCTCGCTAACACTTGTAATTATATGTCTTTCTGATTAAGGTCGTCCTAGAGAGTGTGAAGTAGTATTTAAGGTGTGGTTTAGATTTGCATTTCCAAGATGACTAATGGTGTTGAGCAACTTTTCATGTACTCACTAGCCATTTGTATATCTTCTTTGGAGAAATGTCTGTTTTGATCCTTTGCCTGTTTTTTATTGGGTTATTTATCTTTTTATTATTAATTTGTAAGAGTTCTTTAGATATTCTAGGTTCAAGTCTCTTATCGGATATATGATTTGCAAATATTTTCTCCCATTCAGTGACTTGTTTTTTTTTTTTTTTTTTTTTTTTTTGCGGTACGCGGGCCTCTCACTGCTGTGGCCTCTCCCATTGTGGAGTACAGGCTCCGGACGCGCAGGCTCAGCAGCCATGGCTCACGGGCCCAGCCGCTCCATGGGATGTGGGATCTTCCTGGACCTGGGTACGAACCCGCGTCCCCTGCATCGGCAGGCGGACTCTCAACCACTGAGCCACCAGGGAAGCCCCCAGTGACTTGTTTTTTTATATTCTTGATTATGTCCTCTGAAGTACATATGTTTTAAATTTTGATGAAGTCCAATTTATGTATTCTTTTCTTGTGTTCTTGTGTCATATCTAAGAAGCCATTATCAAATCTAAGGTCACAAAGATTTACCCCTATGTTTTCTTTTAAGACTTTTATAGTTTTAGTTCTTGTATTTGGGTCTTTGATCCATTTTGAGTTGAAATTTTTATCTATGATGTGAGGTAAGGGGGTATTACATTTTTAATATCACTTTTCACATGTTTGTTGCTACAACATAGAAGTATGATTGGTTTTTGAGTATGATCTTGATTCCTGGGACCTTGCTGAATTCACTTATTAGTCCCAGGAGTCTTTTTCCATATTCTTTGAGATTTTTGACATAGAAAATTATGTTGTTGCAAATAGGGACAGTTTTATTTTTACATTTCCAGTCTGTATATCTTTTATTTCCTTTTCTTGCTTTATTGTGTTGGTACGTCCTTTCCTTGTTCTTGATCTTAGGGGAAAGGAATCCAGTCTTTCACCTTTAAGTATAATGTTAGCTGTAGGGTGTTTTTTTAAGATGCTTTTTATCAAGTTTAGGAAGTTTACATGTTTTCCTAGTTTTGCCGAGAGCCTTCATCATGAAAAGGTATTTTGTCAAATGTCTGTTCTGGATTGGTTGATATGATCATGTGTTTTTCTTGTGATTTATTTTAGTCTGATTCTAGTATTTTAAAAATATCAACAAGGTCAAAGTGATGTAGTTCTTCATATCTAGCAGGGGTTCTCAATCTTGGCACTATTGACATGTTTTGGGCCGATAATTCTTTGTTTTTGGGGAGGGCTGTCTTGTGCATTTTACTCATGCATACAATTAGCCCTCCCTTCCCCTCCCCACCAAATTGAGACAACAAATAATGTTTCCATGGGAAATATGTTCCCCATGGGACAAATTCCTCCTTTGTTGAAAACTACTGATCTATATCATTACTGAATTTTTTGTCTAGTTTTATCATTTGCTGAAAGGTGTTAAAATCTCCAACTGTGGTTCTGAATTTGTCTGTTTATCTCTTTAATGCTATCAGTTTCTGTGATGATTTTATTGGTTTATACACATTTATAATTGTCATATTTTTCATGATAAATTGAATATTTTATCAATATAAGATGTTCCTCTATAGCTCAGATAATTCCCTTTGTTCTGATTTCTATTTTATTTGTTATTAATATAACCACTCCAGCCTTCTCTTAGTGTTTGCATTGTATATATTTTCTTTCCAATTAATTTCAAGCACCTCTGTCTTTAAAGTGTATTTTTGGCAGATAGCATATAGTTGGGTCTTGGTTTTTAAAATTTATTCTGCTAATTTTTGCCTTTTAATTAGATTATTTTGTCCATTAATATTTGATGTATTATGTTATAGCTAGATTGTCTACTATTTTATTACTGTTTTTTTTTTCTCCTTTTTATCTTTCTCTGTTCCTCTGTGCTTGCATATTAATCCCTCTCTCCCCTCAACCCCTAGCACCACTGATCTTTTTACTGTCTCCATAGTTTTTTTTTTTTTTTTGCTGTACGTGGGCCTCTCACTGTTGTGGCCTCTCCCATTGCAGAGCACAGGCTCCGGATGTGCAGGCTCAGCGGCCATGGCTTACGGGCCTAGCCGCTCCGCGGCATGTGGTATCCTTCCAGACTGGGGCACGAACCCGCGTCCCCTGCATCGGCAGGTGGACTCTCAACCACTGTGCTACCAGGGAAGCCCTCCATAGTTTTATTTTTTCTAGAATGTCATATAGTTGGAGTCATACAGTATGTTGGCTCTTCAGATTGCCTTCTTTTACTTAGTAATAGGCATTTAAGCTTCCTCCATGTCTTTTCATGGCTTGATAGGTTGTTTCTTTTTAGAACTGAATAATATTCCATGGTCTGGATGTACCACAGTTTATTTATCCATTGACCTACTGACAGACATCTTGGTTGCTTCCAAGTTTTGGTAATTATGGATAAAGCTGCTATAAAACCCACCCTGTGTGTGGGTTTTTGTGTAGACATAAATATTCAGCTGCTTTAGATAATTACTAAGGGGTATGATTGCTGGATCATCTGGTAAGAGTATATTTAATTTTGTAAGAAACTGCCAACTGTCTTCCAAAGTGTCTGGGTCGTTTTGTATCCCCACCAGCAATGAATGAGAATTCCTGTTGCTCTACATCTTCACCAGCATTTAGTGTTATCAGTGTTCTGAATTTTGGCCATTTTAATACATGTGTGGTGGTATCTCATTGTTGTTTTAATTTGAATTTCCTCGATGATATATGTATTTTGTGGAGCATTTTTTCATATGCTTACTTATTTTAATCTCTATGTGTCTATATGTTTAAAGTGGGTTTCTTGTAGATGACATATAGTTGGGTTATGTTTTGGGATCAACTCTGACAATCTGTCTTTTAATTATTGTATTTAGACCATTGACATTCAAAGTGATTATTGATATAGTTGGATTAATTTCTACCATATTCATTACTTTTTCTCTTTGTTGCCTTTGTTCTTTGTTCTCATTTTTGTCTTCCACTCTCATTCTGCCTTTTGTGGTTTTAACTGAATGTTATATGTGGTTCCATTTTCTCTTCTTTCTTAACATATCAGTTATACTGTTATTTTTTTTTAACTTTTTTTAGTGGTTGCCTTAGTTTTTACAGTACATCTTTACAACTAATCCAAGTCCACTTTCAAATAATACTGTACCCCTTCATAGGTAATGAGAGTATCTTATAATAACAAAATAGCCCAAATTCCTTTCTCCTGTCCTTTGTATCATTGTTGTCATTCACTTCACTTATAAGCATAACTACCACACACACACATACTCACACACCACACACACGATATATACATACATAATCAAATACATTGTTGCTATTATTTTGAAAAATTGTTATCTGTTTGAACAATTAAAAATAAGAAAAATAAAATTAAAAAAAATCACCTTCACTCATATCTTATTTGATGCTCTACCTTTCTTTATGTAGATGAGTTTCTGACTCATATTTTTCTTCTCTCTAGAGAACATTTAACGTTTCTTGCAGAGCAGGTCTACTGGCAACAGATTCTCTCAATTTTGTTTGTCTAGTAAAATCTTTATTTGTCCTTCACTTTTGAAGGATAATTTTACAGGGTGCAGAATTCTAGGTTGGTGGTTTTTTTTCTCTCAATGCTTTCAGTATTTCACTCCACTCTCCTGTTTGCATGGTTTCTGAGGAGAAGTCAGATGTAATTCTTTTTTTTTTTTTTTTGTGGTACGTGGGCCTCTCACTGTTGTGGCCTCTCCCGTTGTGGAGCACAGGCTCCGGACGCACAGGCTCAGCGGCCATGGCTCACGGGCCTAGCCGCTCCACGGGTACAAACCTGTGTCACCTACATTGGCAGGCGGACTCTCAACCACTGCGCCACCAGGGAAGCCTGGTGTAATTCTTACCTTTGTTCCTCTGTAGGTAAGCTGTGTTTTTCTTTAAGGATTTTTATTTATCTATGATTTTCTGTAGTTTGAATAAGATATGCCTGGGTATAGTTTTGTTTTGGCATTTTTTCCTGCTTGATGTTCTCTGAGCTTCCTGGATCTATGGTTCAGTGTCTGACATTAATTTGGGAAATTTTTGAGTCATCATTGTTTCAAATATTTCTTCTGTTCCTTTCTCTCTTTCTTCTCCTTCTGCTGTACTCATTACACATATGTTATACCTTTTGTAATTATCCCACAATCCTTGGATATTCTCTTCTGTTTTTTTTCAGTCTTTGTTCTCTTTGCTTTTCAGTTTCTGAGGATTCTACTGATAGATCCTATAGCTAAGAGATTTTTTTCCTCAGCTGTGTTCAGTCCACTAATAATCCCATCAAAGGCATTCTTCATTTCTGTCATAGTCCTTTTCTTTATGGTTCTTTCTTAGGATCTCTGTCTCTTTGCTTATATTGCTCATCTGTTCTTATATTCTGTCTACTTTATCCATTTAGAGCCCTTACCATATTAATCATTGTTGTCTTAAATTCCTGATCTGATAATTCCAACGTCCCTGCCATGTCTGGTTCTCATACTTTCTCTGTCTCTTCAATTTGTGTCTTTTTTTTTTTTTTTTTTTTTTTTCTTCGGTACGCGGGCCTCTCACTGCTGTGGCCTCTCCTGTTGCGGAGCACAGGCTCCGGACACGCAGGCTCAGTGTCCATGGCCCACGGGCCCAGCCACTCCGCGGCATGTGGGATCTTCCCGGATTGGGGTACGAACCCGCATCCCCTGCATCAGCAGGTGGACCCTCAACCACTGTGCCACCAGGGAAGCCCCAATTTGTGTCTTTTGCCTCTTGGTATGCCTTGTAATTTTTTCTTGTGAGCCGGACATGATGTACCAGGTAAACGGAATTGCTGTAAATAGGCCTTTTGTAATGTGGTGGTGAGTTGTGTGGGGAAGGGAAGTGTTCTATAGTCTTTTGACTCGGTTTCAGCCTTCCAATGAGCATATGCCTGTGGACTGTGAACTTTACAAGTGTTTCTCAATTTTCCCCCTCCCCCTTGGTGGGGCAGGATGGTTAGAGTGTGCTGGAGTTGGGTTTTTCTCCTTCCTCCATGTGGAATTCTAGAGCCACCTGGAGTTGGGTATTTTCCTTCCCCAGGTGAGTTAGGCTGTCATAATACCCCAGCAGGTTAG